>NC_079291.1:55290957-55593988 GCF_023638135.1 Falco biarmicus | reverse complement strand
TCTCTGGACTCCTTCCAAGCTGGTCTAGTTTAATCATGGCCAGATTTCATATGCAGGTAAATTCATGAAGTATTTTTTTAAACAACAAAAAAATAGAACATGGCTTACTTTACATCGCCTGATCATGTTTATAGACTAAGGCAGAACCGATCATTTCATATACGTAGACATGATTTCATTGATGCTTCTTAGCGCTGGACTATTCTTCCGTGCCTGGAGGGGTTACCAGTTAGCCAGATCAGGTCTCAGTTACAGGTCAAACACCTGGAGACCACCATGCTACCAGCTCGTATTTAGGTGGCCTGTGAGAGTTGATACATATTGACGATCATCTAACCCAGTCAGGGTGGAACTCATCTTATATATTCAGAGAAATTGAGTTTCTAATGTCAGCAAGCAGCCTAGGTTTCTGCCCTGCATGCCTAGGCACCTCCAGAGGATGGGCAGCCTCCATTTAAGTATTTAAATAACCAGTATTGAAGATGGAGATGTCATCATAGCTGCCCTCACTTTTGATTGAAGAGGGACCTGGTTAGCTGTCTAGGCTAAGTCCCTAATTTTCATAAGGCTAAAGTCAGAGTAAGGTTCATCTCACCTGCATGATGTCGTGAAGCCCAGACATGGACATGAAGCCATGGCTTCTCTAGAACTGCCTTCCCAGCTGCTGTATATGCAGGACGAGAGATGCATTCATCTCAGGGGGATGCGTGGAGCCAAGAGCTGCCACCAATGGAGGAAAAGGAACACCAGGCTTGGGAACCCCAACCTCATGCTTCCCCAGATTCCTGTGTCCGCATTTTGGGAGTCCTTTACTACAAAAATTATGCAAGAACAGGTTGTCCTCCTGAGCCACTGAGGCTAAGGTTTGCCTCTCCCACTGCACCTCCTGGGACTTGCTCCAGCTGGAACCCAGAAACACAGAGCTCTTCCCAAGGGTGAAAAACAGCAGAGGAAAAGCCCTATATTTTCTCCTTATATATATATATATATATATATATATATATATATATATATATACTCCAAAACATGGCCTCACTGTGCAGCTGTCACTCACCTTCAGATACAGCCCAGGTCAGCAGGATTCATCTTTTGAGACCTGATTTTTGGAATTGCTGAACACCACTGTCCCCCATAGGAAACGTGGCTACTCAGCACCTCCAGAAAACAAGCTCCCAGATGCCAAGACATAAAGCACAAGCAAAAAAAACCCCAGTCACAGCATCAAACAGCTCTCCCCTGGGCATGCCCTGCTGTCCATTACCATTGCAGCTCAAGGCTTTGCTCCAGCATTTATCTGACAGAAAGAGCCCATTACCCCGAGGAAATAGCTTCCTCCCCTATTGACGTTATCACTTTATTGAGTTTTATATTAGCTATTTTGAAATATTTACCAAGTGGGTTAGATATTATTGTATTTTTTAACTAAACAATGTAGAAGGTACAGAGGGAAAGAATATGTCTACAGCTATGGCACCGCACTGCCGGAGGGCTGGGGTGTACCCTGCTCTGCTTCTGCCCCCCTGGGTGTCCCCTGGGCATGATGCTTACCCTTCCTTGGCCAGATCCACCACTTTAATGATGGGATGGAAAGGGAGGAGGTATTTTTCCCAGGGTCTTGGTGTCCAGTGGTGATCTGCTTCATCTCCCCACCACCGCTGCCATCACAGTGGCAAGGCAGAGGAGCAGAAACAAGTGTTAAGAGAAATTTCAGCTTAGCTGATAATATTTTACAATAATACAATAACAGCCACTCATAAAAAAGTTCCTGCCCCATAAAATTTACAATGTAAAGCAGACATATAAATGGAACAAAATGGGAATAATATAACGATGGAAACACATGGAGTAGGGAAGCTGTTGACTAAAGCTATCCAGCCACGCATGGGCAGAGGCGAGAACCGATTCCAGCCTGGGAATCTGCCATCCCTGACCAGTACCCTGCAGAAGATCTGCCTCTCCAGCAGCTGTTTTCCAGTAATCTATTGACTGTGATGCTTCTGAATCCAACATAACCTTCATGAAGCAGAGAACTGCTATCAGCCAGAAAGGACTTACTTTCTCCAGGATATCCAAGGTCTATATCCATGGCATTTTCAATCAGCTGAGTGTAGACAATAGCTACACTTATCTGAAATGCTGCAACACTGGCAGCTAATGCGCACTAAGTTAATCACTGGCATATTTGTAGACTGCCAAGTATATAATAGCGCGATAATGAATTTGTATGGCTGGGCCTATAAAAACTTTGCTTTTTATACTCAGGCATTTTAATTGACACAGAAATACATTTTAAAAGAGAAAGCAGGCTTGATGAGGTCAGCTTAAATTCCTTGGTATAATTACCAAGTCCATTGAACACAAATCTGAAATCATTTAGGTTAAGTTAATAACTTATGCCTTTAGTTTATAAGCACCACATTACATTTCAGGCAGCTCAGATCTTGGCTTTGCTGAAGTGGCCTGGCCTTTAATAAATTCCTCCCCACGTTTTTCATGTTATAGTTCTTTTACAATCATGGTTTTCAAATGGCAGTACAGGTACAGTGTGTTTAAATCACCATAAATTAGGTTGGTTTTTTTTTTTTCTTTTCTGGCTATAGCACCTTTATTGTAAGTTGTCGACTTTTCTTTCAGCCATAAAAGTTATTACAGGCGCAGATCGGAAATGAAAAATACACCATGTGCCATCTGCGAATGTCCCATGCTAGACCCCTCCTGGAGCAGAGCCACTTTCAGAGTTTTCCAGGGGAGTTCAATCCAAGTAAATATTTTTAACAGCTTGATTAGAATGACCTTTACATTTGCCACCTCCTGTGCTGGGTATGCGTGGCAAGGTTTTGGTACCGGGCTGGGGGCTACAGGGGTGGCTCCTATCAGAAGCTGCCCGAAGCTGTCCCATGTCTGATGGAGCCCATGCCAGCCGGCTCCGAGACGGACCCGCTGCTGGCCAAGCCCAATCCCATCAGTGATGATGGTAGTGTCCCTGAGATAATGTATTTAAGAAAGGGGGAAAAAAATTGCACAACAATTGCAGTGGGAGAGAGGAGCGGGATGATGTGAGAGCAGCAGCCCTGCAGCCCCTGGGTCAGTGCAGGAGGAGGCAGGGGGTGCTCCAGGTGCCGGAGCAGAGGGTCCTTGGCAGCCCCTGGTGAAGCCCATGGTGAGGCAGGCTGTGCCGTCAGACCATGGAGGTCCACAGTAGAGCAGATCCCACCTGAAGCCCATAGAAGACCCCACACTGGAGCAGGTGGATGCCCCAAGGAGGCTGTGACCCATGGGAAGCCCACGCTCAGCCCACCCGTGTCCCCATGGGGAGAGGAGCCCAGGCTGGGGACGGGCTGCGGGCAAGGCTGGGGACCTGCGCTGGAGCCAGCTGTGCCTGAGGGACAGCACCCATGGGAGGGACCCACACTGGAGCAGGGGAAGAGTGTGAGGAGGAAGGAGTGGCAGAGACAGCGTGTGATAAGCTGCCCGCAGCCCCACTCCCCATCCCCCTGAGCTGCTGGCAGGGAGTTTACAGCAAAAATCAGGAGTGAAGTTGAGCCTGGGAAGAAGGGAGGGGTGGGGGGAAAGGTTTTTAAGATTTTATTTTAATCCTCATTACATTACTCTGATTTAAATGGTGATAAATCAAACTAATTTCCCCAAGCTGAGTCCATTTTGCCCACGATGGTAATTGGTGAGTGATCTCCCTGTCCATATCTCGATCCATGAGCCTTTCATTGTATTTTCTTTCTCCTGTCCAGTTGAGGAGGGGAAGGATAAAGTGGCTTTGGTGGGTACCTGGTGTCCAGCCAGGGTCAACCACACACACCTCTGTGGATGAACTTACTTGTATTTTATATAGCTCTGCAGCACAGGGGTGACTCCATCTACAGTATGGTGCTCAAGTTAGATCAGGTTTTCCTGCATCAGACAGGAGTCTTGCTAAAGCTTGTAGGAGGGAAAAAGAATGTCCATCACTCATAGTCTAAGCTGGCATTAACAAGTAGGTCACACATTTCTCAGAACGTTTGTTACCATCATATGATGGGTAAATAACTCTCCTGCTACCTACTGCTTGTGCTGACTTTTGGTTAAACTGGAGTGACAGGGGGGGTTCAAAGTGACCAAGCAATGATGATAATAAATAGGAAGGAGTTTGTTGGAAACCCTGTAACAGGAGAAAAGGCTCTGCTTCTGCTAAGCAGTCTGGGGAGAGCCTGTGGGAGATGGTTTTTTGAAAATGTGCTTAACCAAAGCACTTAGTGTGCAGGTGGCTTTGGGTTTGTCCATTCATTGAATGGGACATACCTGCTGCTGGACGGAGGTCAGTGGACAGGCAGGGAAAGCATCTCCACAGCCCATGCCAGGATGTGGGAACCACAAGAAGTTCACTGGGATGCTGGGAGGCAGCAGCCTCCACGCACCTCATCGCCCTTCCCTCTGCTTCCTCCTTCCCGTCCTTCCTCTTGTTGTGTAAGTCCACCTTTCCCAAGGATGTCAGAGGATCCCTGCGCACGGCATTAAGATAAGCAGCAAATAATGCCGGGAGGAATTTGCTGAGCCAGCTGGTCTTTTGCACCCTGTAGGATGCACAGACCAAAGAGGCGTCTGCCACACATGTCACACAGATGAAGCCAACTTTGCATTCAACAACTGCACCAAACAAAAGATAAAAGCAGTTTCAGCATAATAGATCATTCAAAGGGGCTCCAAATCCACACTCCCTCCCCTCCCTTTGTATCCTCTCTCCAGGTTGCTTAGCAAAAGCTGATTTTTATTTCCAATTAAAGTATTTCAGAGCAGCTTTTATTTATTATTTATTATTATTATTGTGTGACCACTTTGAATCACACTGCTTCATTCTAGCTCTTTAATCTAGTCAAAAAAATGCAGCACACACAATTCCTTCCTGTGAAATGTTCCTGGGTTTTGTTTAATGTTTTGCATAGCTACACTCAGATTTTTGGTGTATTTTTAACTGGCTCCACGTTCACACCTGAACCACCACTAGTCCCACCAGCCAAAAAGAGAGGGGCAGAAGAAGGAAAAAACTCCTCTTTAGGATGTTCCCAGAATCTGCCTTTGTCAGAGATATACTGGTATCACAGAGGAGTCTACAGAGCACTGTCATGTTTAATGTGCACAGGCTGACACTAAGACAGCAGCTTGAAATGCAAAGAAACACGAATACAGTAACTGCAGCTTCTTGCGACAGTGCTCAAAATGCTGCCGTTCTCCTGACTGCCAGCCAAGAGGAATTTCCCAGGACGATGTACAGTGAAACCTGCTTCTCATGGGGCCAGACAAAGTGATACTTCGTTACCGAGCAGTAACGAAGAAAATTCTTTTAATTCTGTGCAATGTCAGCCTTCAAATTCCAGCTGAGGGTTTCTGCTGTTTACATTAGGGATGAAATGAGCACCAGCCACTGGAGCACTTGTGGAGTGCTATGGAGATGCTGTTTTCAAGGAAGGGTATTTTTCAGAAGATACTGATGGCACAGCAATGCCCAAGTCGAACCAAGTGACTCATGCAAGTTTGGTTCTCCAGTCTAATCAGAGCGTTTGAAATTCCAGTGGTGCTCTTACATAGGCTATGTATGCACTCACAGGGCTTGCTGTGCTTGAGTAGCTTCTCATTCGAGACTCAAGAGTTTGCAGAAATTAATTAATACAGCCCCACAGTCATGCAGGTGGATGAAGTAACCCGAAAAGCAGTGTTTTTAATGGTTTGGAGACCAAAGGACTCTGTGGCTGCTACAGGCAGTACAGAAACAGCGAAGGCAAGGTGATCTTTGCAACTGGAGCAACCAACAGTGTGACCAACAAGAGGCAGTGGGAGGAAGGAGCATGAGACAGTCTGGTGGGCAGAGGGGGTGTCCAAAGGAATGACAGAGGTCAGCATGACAAGAGAAGACAGCTCATTAATCCCGTTGCACAGAACAGACCTTCTGTCTAGCAAGCGGCAGAGAGCTGCCTGACATCAAAAAGGAATGTCACCACTAAAAAAGTCTGAAGAATTGGACCTGTGCCCTTACCAGTGCATCACACGTTGCCACAGGGTATCGCGCTCACTGGAAAGTGCCCTGGTCACTTGGGAGCATCAGTCCCAGGATATTGTCCACACGTCCCAAGACACGTGGAAGTGAAACTCCCGCCAGGAGCCTTAGAGTGCAGCTCGGCTTGCCACAGTCATGTGCCCAACTCTAAAACAAGGCCAAACCCCAGACCTGCTCTTATTTGAGACTTTTCAAAAGCAAAATCTTACTTACCTCCCATTCCTGTGGTCAGATGGGGAGAAGCATTCTGCATTCAGTCGCCCAGATGGAGGACTGTATCATTAATGTTTCAGTGGTGTTCAGTGGGGAAGGGCACTGCTTTGAGGGAGCTGTGTAAAGTGCAGTCCTGTGGATGGGGGTTTGGGCTACAAGTCTGAGGCTACAGCCACCTAATCCCATTTTAGAAGAGGGGTTTAGGTAGCTGGGCTCAGGTTTCAATGGCAATTAGACACCAAATATTTCAGAAATACTTCAGCTACCAAATTGCATGTCAGGATTGCTGAATGCCCCTAAAACTCCACCCTTTGCAGTATAAGACAGGGTGCCAACGAACTAGGTTAACTCACAGAATAAACTGGGATGCAGGAATCAGACGAAGAAAAAGGCAGCCACATCATGGGTGATGTGTGACCTTGTGCCTAAGCTTTCATCCCAGGGCAAACACAAGGTGATTTGGATGGTCTGAATTCTTGGCAAAAGAGAGTCTGGCACCACCTCTATCTGGGGGGAATTTGGCCACAACTGTCCGGAGGGAAACAAAACCCTCTGGAACTGAGAACTGAAAAAACAATATTCTTCACAGCTGGAGTTATTCTTTAAGAGAGGGGAGGGGGGGGAAAAATCAACATTTTCTATTTCCATACTTTTCTTCCGCAATCCCTTTGCGAACAGAAGAGAGTGGGCTGAATACATTGCAGCAGATTACACCGCCGTTATTTTAGGACCCATCAGAAATACTGTAATTTTCCTGAAGAATCTTGTTATCACAAAATTGCAGCCTAATTTGGCATACTCAGAGATTTCTGTAGGTCAGATAAGATTTGAGTAAACATTTGAATCTTTGGCTACATAGCTGAACTGTATTTGTCAAGCACAGTTAAAATACAGTTCATGATACAAAGGGTCTCCCCCTGCCTTTTAAAACTCTTATATCATATTCTGAAGAGCCCTCCCAAGCCTAGGTAATTCATTTCTTTAGAAAAAGATTTCCAGGGGTGCATTTACAGACAGCTAGAACTGTGACAAGGCACAATCACTCATGCCAAGACTACATTTAAGTTTTTTACTTTCTGCTTCCTTTTTTTTTTTTAAGGTTCTTAAAGTTCAAAGTGAAGTTTAATTGCAGTTGTTATTACAAGCAAACATTGTACAAAGTCTTCCAAGATCCCCAAAATCCACATACTAACAAGTTTTTTGAGGGCCAGAAGGCATCATTACAATGATCCTTTCATTTGACCTCTTCTATAACTCAGGCCAGATGAACACCTTTGAATCCAGCACCTCAAAGCAACATCCACTTATGGAATTGTTCATTTATTCTGAGACATATGGAGATGTTTCTCCACCAGCTGCCTGAAAACATGCTAAAACAGGGGGTAGAGAGCCACAACAGGATGGGGAGGCCAACCCTTGGGCAAACTGTTGAGGATCCAGCCACTGATTTAAACTCAGCACCACCAGGGCCTATGAAACTGCAATAGTTTGAATTCTTTAAAGATAGTATCCTGGGCTGGGCTTTTTACTGTTCATTTCACAAATCTGTTTATAAGTTGTATGACAAAATCAAATGGAAAACTCAAGAGACAGAAGCTAACAGTGACTTCCACAGGGGTTTTCAAGGCGAGGCTGTCAGAAAACGGGACAGGCAAATACAACTTTTTCCCTGTTTAGTTCTTTTCTGTAGATAGGCTTTAGGCAATTAATATTATTTAATGAAGGACAATGGGTGATATTTCCTACTGATTTTTGCTGTGGTGACTCAAAAAACTGCTGCACAAAGTATCCACCCTACTGGCCCATGGGTACTGATGACCCTCCACATGCTCCGGTCCTTCCCTCTGCTGCTTTGGTTTACACACAGGCATCTTAGCACAATTGCGCTTTCCCTGGATGGGAGAGATAATCAAGCATGATGACATGTGGAATTGCAGCTACAGGGTTTGTCAGAGAGCAATTGTCAGTGATCCATGTTTCACAATGTTCCTTTTCTGCAATTAAAGTGTTGTCTCCGGTTTATGGGGAGTAGAAGGACAGATGACCACACTGTACAACTCCTACAGTGACTGTCCTCTTGCTCCATTCATCATCTCATGACTGCAAGTGCAAAAGACAGACCCGTCCTATCCCAAAACTGCTGCCATGGATATGGATCCTAAGGTGCTTGGGTCCCTTGGAAATCCATGGGAGAATAGATTATAACCTACACAGGGCAAGGAATACAGTCTAGAAGAGCTATTCACATAGGGTAGAGTCCAAGCCAATAATAAAATTAAATAACAGTGATTTAAAAGAAACCCATAAAACACTCTGGTTGCATCTGCATTAAACTCAGGAAATTTTCTCAGGTCTTCCTCAATACATGTTATACTTCAGTCCTGTTATCATAATTACACCTGAGACTGGGAACTATTCAACTACCTAATGATCTAAGGCTTAATCAATCCATAGTGCAATGAAAGCACGCAGACATCTTCCCCAATCTGTGGTAAACTGGATAGACTGAAAAAAGCATATCAAATTTCTATCTTATAAGAATTACTTTTTGCTTGCTATATAACAAACGGGGTCATGCAGAAAATTCTCGAGGGAATGCAGGAAAACTTTCTGCGTGTTCTTAACACATGAAAACATATCCATTTAACTAAGAATGAGAAACATTGCGGCACTGCACTGAAGGAAAAAAAAAGTTATAATTTTGGAAGCTGAAAGCCTATCTGTCTTCTCTTAGGAGACAATCCCTTTTCAAAGCTGAGGAACTCATAAAACGCACAGCCACTTTTGATGTGTTGCACATCGGGAGTCTCAATTCTTTTCTTGTGAGACTCCATTCACACCCAGGAGCAGGGATGGGTCACGTTTGTTCTAGAGAAGAGCCATTTTAAGGAAATTTGACTGCTTTGGATATTGTAAAGTTGCCAGAAACAGCTCAAAACCAAAACAGCAGGAAATATAACCAGAGGATTTTTTGACAACTCTTACACCTTTTTTTTGTTAAAAAAAAAAAAAAAAAAAAAAGTTGACCAGGGAGGCCAGATTGCAACACCATAAATCAGGAGTCAACTCACCAAAGTCAGTGCAGTTTCACCAGCATTCAGACTCTCCTTGGTAAGGAGGGCTCATGGTTACTCCACTTCTATACTCCACTTCCAAGGATTAGCAGCCTGTGAATGATGCCAGTCAAAAACATGGTAACAATAAAGAGGGTAAAGTATGGTGACATTTTCTCAGCTCGTTGGTGTAAGCAAACAAACAAAAATACAAAGGGAGGAAAACAGTCTTGGCACAGATGGGCTCTTTTGCATGTTGCTTTCCACACATAGAGCAATTTAATCTTGAGTCAGCACGAGTTAGCAAAGGAATGACAGGTTGTTACAATTACAAGCTGCTTTGGAAGTATTACTATCAGTGCTGCCGCTATTTATGTTTAGTATTGTTATTGATGCTATTAATACTGCTTGTACAAGCGTTTAATGTTACTGTACCGATGTAAATAACATCTGGATTAACAGTTGAGAGAACAACATGATGAGGAACAGATTGATGGCTGAAGAAGCAGCATTTATTGGGTCACATTTCTGTGTTACATTCCTGCGGATGTTGGGCATTCATACTACAGGAGTCAACGGGAGGCTTTTCTAAATAAGCACCCCAGGATCTAGCTTGCGCAAGAGGACGTGATGCTGTGACTTTTTTTTTTTTCTGCCTCTGCAAGGACAGATTTGTTACCAGATCACAGTGGCAGAACTGACCACAGAAACTCTAAGCCTCAGTCCTTCTAAATTAGCCACGAGAAAGCATTATCCAAGAATTCAAACCAGACCTCACTTGGCATCTTGTTTGTATTATTTGTGGTCTCTGACTTAACACCACAAGCCACCCTTTGCCCCAAACTCCTTTAATCACAATCATAGCTAGAGGCTCAGCAGAGACCTCAGCCTCACAGTGCGGAACACAGAGGAAAAGCTGATGCACGTTCTGTAGATTGTGTATAGTCTAAAGAGATGGCAGGAAAAAGGAGGCTGCAATCTAACTTCTCTGTATAGCTCTATATAGCAAGCCCCCGAGGGACCTGGGTAAACGTTCACTGTAACAGGATTTTCACTGCAATAAATTTTTTGCAAGTCACTGCCTCAGATCTGTGAAGAACTGTCCCATTTGAATTGGATGCAGTCATAGTGCACTGTTAGAAGCCCCCTCCAAATCTCTGGGGCTCCCTCCATCACCTTCCTCACAAGAGACCCAGCTACAGCAGCCCGATCTGGCTCCCACAGGGTGTGATAGCACAAGCAGAAATGCAGCGTGGTCTCCTCTGGGTGACCTGGAGATGCACTGGGACACTGGCCACGGAGGGTGGGGTTCAGCTGCTTCAATTGCAGGCACCTAGTGTCATTTTAGGTGCTGCAGTCTGTCCTCCTGCTCCTACCCCAGCTGGGTGCAGGTGTCTTGCGTCGTAGCTCCATTTGGGCAGGTGAATCCTTCTCTTTGGGAAGGACCCAGCACTCTAGGTTTAAGGATCACTGCACCCTCCATCAAGGTGCCTGGGGGCACACTGACATCAGCATCTTAGTCTGGAGCATATGTGCATGTTGGAAGTGAACCCTCCTACGGTCCTTGCTTACCATGTTTTCCTTGGCATCATGTTGGAGGCACAAAGCACAGGGAAGGGATTCCTTCTCAGCTGAAGGGCCTTGGAAGATACGCTTTGGGAGCACATCTAGTAAAGTCCTACCTAATGGATATTTTTTAGGAGTGATTCTGGAGTAAAATCCAAAAAGACAACATGGATTATTTGCCCTCTTTGTCAAATGCCTCCTTCCACAGCTCTGCTTCTCCAGAGCCGCACTACATCAGGAGAGTTTCTGTTGCCTGTAAAGGCTGCTAAAGTCATAGGTAATGGAAAGTGAAGAAAACAGCACTGGTTTGAACTGTTGCCAAGTGAGTAAACCCTTAGTCTGGAGCCAAAAGGCTGTCTCTGTCCTGCTCCCCAACCTGCTGACAAGATGTAGACACTTCCCAAACACATATCCCCTGGCCCTGGTTACATTCCCCATGGGAATGCCACTACTCTGATTTATTTAAGGTTTATTCAAAGTCAGATGTCCCCAGGACATCACGTTCTTTGTTTCCAGGGCTGCCTACCCCTGCCCCAAGCCACCAAAGTCCCCCTCACCCCAAACAGAGCTGATCCTACTCTTCAAAAAGCAAAGGTTTCTTTTTTAAAAGTAAAGCTTTCCTTCCTGCCTGGGAATTGCTAACATTAGAGAAAAGCCTTTCTATTCCACATGCTGAATCTTGCATTAATAAGCTTCATATTAATATGTAGATGAGGTTCATCCCTGGCCCATCACTCTGACCAGGTACGGTATCAGTCCACTGTTTTTGAGCTGTGGTGTGGTTTTTGCTTGTGGGTTCTCATGGTGTCTAGGAAGGACCAGTGAAGATACAAATGGCCCCATTTAGTCAATATTTAAATTACAATTTTAAAAGAAATTAGTAAAATGTTAAAGCCCCTGCATCTCAACTACAGTATGCATTAAGAAAAATCAGATAAAATACTGCGGCTGTATGCAAATCACTCTTCAAGCAGATTTCTTCTGACAGCAAGAGAAAAAAATGGTCTTTTCCTGCTGAGATTGTAGTAAACAGGGGTTTATAAAAGTGCATTAAAACTGCTTTGTTCCTTTAGTTTATAAATGGGAAGCGCAGCCCCTGGTAGCTGCTCTCGGTCGCAGGAAGCCTGTGGGAGCTCGCAAGCGAAGCCAGCTATCTGGAGTTGAAATGCAGTGCCTGAAACCCGGGGCCATCTTTCACATCTCTTCTGATCACTTCTGATCCACTGTGTCCCCTCCTTTATTTATGGAGCGTTTATCCCTGCCACATTTCCAGGGAATGGAAAACTCCTCTGGAGAGGCTTTTTCAAGCAATCAACATTAAAAGTTAAGCATCTTAACTTCATACAGCACAGTTGTCCCCATGATTTGAATGTACATGCTAAACCCTTTAATTCTCTGTTGTACATTGATTATATTCACTTCAGTGGCAAAAGGTAAAAAACATAATTTCCAGCCTCGGTTGCCTATCTTTTATTATATTCTATGTCTATCACTGAAATTCACAGAATGACCCATTTAATTTTACATTCCTGGCATTTCAATAGCTATCACCACCAGATTGTGTGATCGCCTCATCAGAATTAGCCATTAGAGAGGGAAAGTTGCTTCTTAAAATGTGAAGCCTGCAGGCAACACAGAAAGCCACCTTACATATTTGAAAAAGGCCAGTCTTTAATTTCTCTGGTTTTTAAACCTGTAGCATCAGTAGGCAGATTTTACTACCATCAGGGAATGGTACGTTCTTGGCCTGAAGAGCAATGGGAGATGAACTGTATGGTTTTGAACAGAGACAAAACAAGTACTGAAGTATGCCAGTGAAGTATCTAGCCTAGCGTATGTTCTCCCACAGCAGCTGCAATCAGGTGCTTTACAGAAAAACAGTCCGTGCAAGGTAACCAACCCACGCGTACAAGGCTAATGCAGCATGTACAAGCTGTGCATTACCAGTGTCCCAGCAAGGTAAATCCCATTGTGTGGACACAACTTCCCATCCAGAAGCAACTTAAGTTTCTTTAAGACCACGTATATCACTTCTTTTCAAAGGTGACCACCTTGGTTCTCTGCGGTTTCACTGTGGTTTTCCTGCTTTCAAAGCATTTCTTCTTATTCTTTGAGTTGCTCGTTCTGGTGAAGTATTTGGAGCCTGGTGAGAGGTGACTGCATGCCAACAAATTACCCCATAGAGCATCTGGCGTTGGCATCAACTGGAGGAATGGGCTGATGCCAGAGCAGACCTATTACCTGGCATCTACACAAGTCTCTTAACCTTTACATGAAACAGCCGCTACCCACGGGATAAATTCGTATGTCAGGCTGCTGTGAAATGTGGTGAGTGTGCTCCAGAGTATGGAGCACAAAGGAAGGAAAGACATTTCCCCTTGATAGTGTGGAGAAGGGAGCCTTAGAAGGAATTTGGGAAGGGCTGTTTGCTCAGAGTAGTAAATTAAGAGGAGGCTATTAGCCATCGAATTTCATAGGGAAGGACTCAGAAGAGGAACAAATAAGTCCTCCCTGGATGATGGTCCTCCTGTGAAACAAAGTCTTTCAAAAAATATGATAATCCCTTTATGTCAGACCAGTTACTGGCAGTGGTTTTGTTTCATGGCACCCAAAGAAAGAGCTCCAAATTTCAGTAATGCCATGATGTGCCACTGGAGGTACAGCTGGGTTTACCCATCCTAAGAAAGACCAGCATGAGTCCCTCTGACATATGTATGTCCCCACTTGTGGAATTTGTCCCTAGGTTGATTTTACTCATTTTTTATCTATTAATCCCTGAGCAAATGAGTTTATCTTGAAAATCCTACCTCTATGGCTGCAGAATACTCTGAAATCTGAGCGGAGTGGGACACAGCTCGCTTTCTGGAATATGAATAGTTCATGTTCCAGGTGATGCACATATGGCTACTCAAACAACTGCATCAACAGATATCAATTGTTTCCATATCTTAACCTGGGGTTGTTTTTTTTCTTTTTTTTTTTTTTTTAAACACCCATGGGCAAGGACAGTGAAGGAAGTGAGAAGGCTATTCCAAATCCTCTATTCCACTGATGTCTAGAAACAAAGATCTTCTGACATAGTATATTTCAATGTCCTTTGTTTAACCTTCCCCCTTGAAAGATCTGAACACAGAGCCTTTGTTTTCTGGTGCTTTGTAGGCTAACCTACAGGTTATGCTTTGATAAATAACCAACGAGCTAAGGAAACATCAAGGCTTTTCCTTAAGATGCATAGTTGCTATTTTGTCTGACATCTTTTATTCTTGTTAGACATTATCATAAGTATTTAGGAGGCCCTTGTGGCTCTGAAGCTGCTGTTTGCTGTTAGTATAGCATACTAAAGTACCCAGTGCTGGCATTTTATCTGTTTTAGCCACTTAGGGCTTCATCGGGTTCTTTAGAATTCACACTTCTGACTCCATCTCATGAGAGGAGGCAGCCAGTTTCATCTTTACAAAACAGTCACGTCCCTGGAGCTTGACACACACTTTAAAGCAAAAACAGAAAGCCCATAGGTGTTATGTCACGATGCTCTGGAAGCAGGAGGCTGGTAGCAAATGCCTATTCTGGCAGAACATGAATAAGCTCATGGCAAAGTTCCTAGCACAGCCATGTCCATGCATATTGTTCCTGATGTACAGCACAATGTATACATTCCTCCAGTCTTAGGCTCAGAAGTACCAACTCAGTGAGTTCATTGGCAGTTACAGAGCCCATACTCCAAAGTTAGGGCAGTGCTGATACAAGGTCACTACTAAAGCTACTCCCTAGGGAACATGTGCTTTAGAGCAGGTTTTGAAAGCAAAACCATTAATGTCATCGCTGGTGACATACAAAAGACTCTGAAATAGAAATTGGTGGGATAAACCTGTGTGATAACACAGGGGGAGAGGAATGGCTGCTGTAAGGGCTGCTGGCTCGCTGCACTGTACTTTGCCTCAGATCTCCACTGGTCTGAGATATTGGGTGCAATTTTCTCACAGATTTTGAAGTGCCCTAAGTGCTTCTCTTCTTGAGAGCCTTCCCTTGAGTAACCTTTCCTTCCTGAGGTTAGCCTCACTACTTCATGAGGTCAGCTGAGTTTGGATGTTTTTAATGCAGTTTCAGGTGAAGCTCAGGACAGCAGATAGTCCCTGTCAATCCCCAAATGACCAGGACAAAGATTTATGTAAACAGCTGCACCTGACTGCTTTCTCCATGGGTAAAAGTGTGTGATGCATTACCTAGTCCAGAAATCAGAAGAGTGTTGACACCTCTCAGGAGAGAGATGACATAGCCATCTTCCACTATGAATAGACGGGCAAATGACCTGTACACCTCCAAGATGAAGCATGGTCCATTCCTAGGAGGAATTTGCATTCTTTGCTAGATATTTGACAAGCCAAACATGTCCTTGGTTGCCTATGAGATCTACCTGTTTGGATTTGCTATCCTGTCCTTTAGTTCCCATCAAAATTGGTCATCTTATGTAGCCCAGGCTGCTTGGATCACTGCCATTCAGATTCCCCATGCTTCCCATGACTAAATTTCGTCATTATTTGAACATCGTAAGGGCTATTGCAGGGCTGGAGAATGTTACGGGTCCAGGGGGATGGTTTCATAGTCAACATGAGCCCATTAAAAGGGTTGCATTGCTACTGAAAGCCACACCACCTATGTCCCCTTGCCTCCTTGCCCAGCCATCCGCTTCTTCTGCTCCACCAACTGCAGCCATAGGGTTCACCTGAACATTTTCAGTCAGATCAGAAAGTGGTGCTGACCCTCCACATGGCAGCGATACTACCAGTGCCAGGGCAACGGAGAAGGCAAGAAAACACGGCCCGGAATGGTGAAAGGGTGCAGATGCCTCTTCCAGCTAGTAATAGCCTTCAACTTAAGCTGCTCCAGAAACCATACCTTTAGAGATGTTGCACTCTGACAGGGTTTTTCTCTCTCATGAGATGTACAAACAGAAGCCCTGACCTCTTGTGGTCAATAAACACTACAAAACCAGTAAATTGTCATTTCCCTAATTCCTTTATCTCCTGTCTGAGCATTTCCTACCACAAATGGTCACACTCCAAAGGTTGGGTATGTAGGATTCCCGCCAGTCAAGTCTTGTTGGGATGACACAAACCATAATTATTAGCATTTTGCCAAACCCTCTGGAAACCTCCTCTAAAAGGTAGTTTGGTCCAACCTACAGTCCAAGCAAACTTCCCTCTACAAACCTTAGAGAGCTGCTGGGGCCACATCATCATTTTCAATTTCAGGATTGTTTTACAGACATTTAACAAACCACATAAATAATTCATGGCACGTTTGGGACACGTTAAAGATGAACTTACTCTTAAAAGATTCATACCTGCTTGAGGTGCCTGGGGCTGGAACCAAGTAAAATACAGTCTCCTGGTTTATTGTACGTGGTGAATGATGAATGGTTGTTTTAATGGGAAGGGACTCATTAGGACAGAACGCAAACCAGCAGTACCAGTGTGTGAGGCTAATAGATATTGAGACGCTGCTGTGCTCCCTGAGAGCAGGCAAATGCTTAAACTGGAAGGCTGCTCCACCTGGGCAGGTACACAGAGCAAGGCCAGAAGGCAAAGGGAAGGCTATAAGGTACCACCCCAAGCAGACATACCTAAAGATTTTCTGATGGGTAGAGGCACAAGATTCTTCCCCCTTTCTATATGCAGATTCCCTTGCCGCAAGAAGTGCACGGCTAAAATAGCACAGAGCATCATTTCGAGCATCTTGCCGCGCCTCCTGCAGCCAGAGCAGCCTCCTCAGGGTGAGCTCCCATCACAGGTGATTGCTGAGATAATTATTATATGTGACAAAGTGGAAAACGGTACTCTGTCCCTTCAGGGAGGTAGAATAAGCTGTAATGGGGAAAGCAAACACGTGCTGCATACACAGGAGCATCTTGTGTCAGTGCAGCGTACACACACTGCCTCCTCTCCTTATTCTGTGGCACCAGAGGGGCTCAAACCCCAAAGAGTAACTGGGGCAGCAGCTCTTCTGTGATTGGTGACTCCAACCAGGACATAACAATTGTCACCTCTGCAAAGGTGTCACCTGCAGTGACACCCCACTCACACGCACTGTGTCAGCAGGTTTGTGTAAACCCCAGACTCTCGGGAAAACTGAGCTGGCCAATATGGGAATCAATCAGGGGTTTTGTCAGCATTTACCCTCCTGGTTTCACCTGCCCTTCAGGTTGGTGTTTGTGCAGTGCCACAAAGGGACCTGAGCCAGGATGAGGCCACCTTGTGCTTCAGGAGCAGCAGAAATAATGAACAACACAAAACATGGTGATGCTCACTTTAACCCTGCAAAACACTGGAAAGAGCCCTGATGAGAGTACATTTCATCATAAAGCTATCAGATAACATACACACATTTTAGAATCTAATTTTATATGTTCCTCATTAAAAGTATTTCCTTCCACACGCTTTTTTCTCCTAAAGAACACAGAGCACATTTATAACTAAATCTCATTTCAGCAGTTTTCCCTGAGAATAAGCAAAATATGCTGTTCCTCTGCACACTGTGATGTTTCCCCCTGCCAAGCGTGCCAGGTGAGGGAGTGGGATGCAGTCACACACTTGCAGCTCTGCATGGTGAAGGTCCCTTCCATCCCCTGAGCTGCACATTTTCCCTCTGCACGATTACCCTCTGCATGTGCACCATCCAGGCTCAGGCAGGGCTGTGCATGCACCCACAGAAATACGCACATGTATTGCCTCTTCCAAGCACTTGTGTTTCTCAGCTGGTTGTTTTCAAGCACACACAAAGCCCTCTTTCTTCACAAAAAAGAAAATTGTGTGAAAAAGCAAGCCTCCAGAGCGAGGGCAGTGGCCTCGCCTGTGTTGATGCTTGATTCCCATCCGATATTTTTCTGCTGCAGTTCTTGAGGAATTACATCATTTTTAGATATGGGGAAACTGAGGCATGGAGGTGGGAAAGGGTGGAGTGACAGTCACTCAGGTAAGACTGCACCGAGCTCTGCCACTCACAAAACTACAGGCTGGCAAACCTCCAGTGTAGGTGCAGGTGACTGTTTTAAAGATTTGCCCATTACAAATGTGTATTTATTTTTATTTATAATTATTATTTTATATATATTATATATATAACTAAATATATTATTTATAATATGTCTATTACATACAAATGTAACAATACAAATGAGTATTGTTACAAGCTCCCCTGTCACTGGAGAAAGAGATCCCTTCACAGGGAAATCCCTTCACAGATCTTCTCAACAACCTGAATGCGAGAAATACACTTCTGTGGGATTTCTTTTTTCCTGACCCCTGATAATATTTGGCTAACACAGATCCCCTATTAATTTTCCAAAGACCTCCTCCTCCATGGGGTTTTATTGCAGGTTTGTATTAAACATCTTCTGACATTTACAAAACCCAGGAAGAGTTTTATGCGTTTGTGAAGGCCACGTGGCAGCCAGCGAGGAATAAATCAGCTCACAGGAGCCCTAATTAGTGCCAATTACCTTTCCAGTTGAGCTGCCTTGACTCTGAGGGGCACATCATCACTGTGGAGTGAGGCAGGAGATGCCCTTGAGGCATTCACGTTGGTGTGGACCACCTCTTCATCACCAACCCTGGGACAACACTGGGCCATAGGAGGCTTTGGGCACACTGGGACCACATTTTGCACCCCACTGAGAGCTCCTGCAGAGCTCCCAGTGTTCTCCAGCTATGCAGGAGGGTCAAAGGAAGGTATAAAACAGGCAAGACATGAGCATTGCAGCCTGCATCCATGCTCTAAAACAGGCTGGGGTGCTGCAAAGCTTTCCCCAGTGTTGGAAGAAAAGGTAAATAACCAGTCTGTGAAGCACAAATGCACCCAAGAAAGAGCAGAGTGTGTGGGCATGTGGTGCACACGCACATGCATGAAGAGGGAGCAAGAAGAGAGAAGCAACACAAACCTCACCTCCAAAATTAAAGCAAAGTCCTTTTTTTTTTTTTTTTTTTTCCTGGGGGGGTTGGGGGGAAAGGGAGGGAGCAGAGAGGTTCTGTCCTATGCTCTGCTGTGTGGGGAAAAGTGGGACTGGTTCTCCAGACAACCAGTGTGCACAGCACAGGAGAGATGCTCCCATGCATCCAAACCTATTCAACTGTTCCCTACAACATTTTCCCGGCAACAGAAGGGCAGGGCATCAGCATTTCAGCTTCTGCTCTGCAATGCATGGCTCTCACTGGGCGCTCTCTTTCTGAAACATATGATGCACTAATGACGCCACCCAGGGATGACAAGCAGCTTAAGAGCTGGCTCTACCCTCTGGACACCTGGCACATTAAACCATGTAGCAAGCGCCATGTGTTGGCTTGGGAAAAAGCCATTACCACTTTGGGCAGCCACCGGGCCCAACTGTTAATCCAGTGCCTTCATCTTCCTATTACTATTAATGTAAGGAGAGAAAGGAAAAAAATCCAGGAGGAGGAATTGACTCAACTGTTAAAGCAGTTAGTAGATTACTGATTCAAACCTCAGATGACGAGCAGTGGTAGGACAGAGTAAAGTAACAGTGAATTGAACCAGGGAGAGCTCACCCAACATCTAATTGTTATAGAACAACGATATCCATCCCTATATCAGCTTCAGCTTTGTTTTCTGTGACACTAGGATCAAAACCTGTCACAATAGGTAGGAAAAGCTCAACACACGGCACCCAAACTTGGACACGGCTGCTGAGGAGCTGCTGCAGCAGGTCAGTGCTGGGTCTGCTGCCCAAGTTCTGCCACGGCAGAATGACATGGTATGTGAGAGGTTGTCCCCAAGGAAGCTCTTGCAGCTCCCACCAGACGTAGAAGTGTGTTTCATCCTCACGCATGAAGGTTTATGTAATTTCCATTGCCCTTAATTTCATTGTCTTAAATTTAGTGTTCAAGCAGGTGTTATTGCAAAAGGCTTCAAGAAGGGTTCAAAACCTAGACAAGGGTCAAGAGGAGCTGTTAGGAGGTCCCTCCTTCAACTCAGAGGGTCACAGGCTTAGATTAGCTGAGACATTCCCTTCTAATGTCCCTCAGTGAGGGTGGCTAAATCCTTTGTTATTTACAAAGGAGACCAACACATCAATATTGCATCACATTACCTGCAGAGAGAATTAGCTCCTGCAGAACTTCAGGGCTGCAGAAAAGGTGATGATGAAAAGTCACCAGACCCACCCAGGCAGGGAGGGATGACAATCCTTACATGGTTGTCTACATGAAACAGAGCTACAGGGCCCTGGGACATCCTTGTTCCTTAAGCATACTGCTATCCCCCCTCCTCCTCAACAAACCTCCAGGTTCTGCACTCAGTGCGTTTCTGTAGAGCCACCCAGAGATACAGTGCAATGAAGTGATAAAGAGCAAAGGCTGCGTATTCATCAGAGGTGGCTTTTGGACAAAGAGTGTAATTGTAAGGACCCTCAGCTTCTATGTTTAGGTCCTGGCTATGCACAGAGAAGACAAAGCTGCTCCATGCAGATGCTCAGGTCAGCCACAAACCAAATCCTCCTACATTACCAAAGCCATCCATGTTTGGGCAGCTGTCCACAGAAGACGTGTCAACACCTGGTCTCAAATTCTACCCAAGCACAAGAGGAACATGTGCTGCAGTCTCCAGCACGCAGACAAACCATGAGCTATTAGGAGTCTAAAATAAAATTCTACCACATACCATGTAAAAATAAATAAAACAAAGCCCTTTTCTAATTAAATAGGTGATGAAAGGGAAAGCAAAGAAGTGGTGCAGCTGGGAACCCTTTGAAATAATTAGATCTACCTTCTTGGCTCTAAAGTTTTTTTACTATCAGGAACATCAAGAAGGGTGTCAGCAAGAGACCTTCTCATTTCTTAGGTGAACAGCGCTGAAGGATTTAAAATCTATTGAGAGAAGCCTGGGATTCTTTAAGTTCACTGAAGCCAAAGTAATTCACCCTGAATGCAGCCCCTGAAGGTGACTGTGGAGCTTAGAATAAGGATGTCAACACGGTGCTTTCATCGTTTGCTAGCGGAGCTGGTACTGCACATGGAGCTTGCCTTGACCATTTAATTAATAAAGGGACCCACGCAGCTGGAATTAACGTGAACTTTCAAAGCATCAAACAGTCCAGCAAAGGATCAAGCTGATATTTTCATTTATATATATTAGCTTATTCTGGGCCATTGTTGTGCTCCTCATTCACATGATACAGCAGCCTTTTACACACACACCCTTACATATTTCCTTTCATTTTACCTTCACAGTGCTTCTGTGTGATGGGGGCTATCACCAATTAACACTGACAATAGGAGCTGGAGGGGAATTTTAGCAAGCACAGCACAGGTTTTTTTCTCCCCAAAATCTTTGAAGAAAGGGATTATTGCCCCCTTCCCCCCCCCTCCCCACAAAAAAAAAAAAAAAAGGTGAGCTTTATGCCAATGTTTTTCTCTGATCTTTTTTTCTATTCTTGGTTTTACTCTGTCTCTTTTCCTTTTCTCTTTCATTTAATACCAAACAATAGCAAGGACAATCCTTCAAAAATATTTTCATTGTAGCTTATTGAACAGAACTGGCTTCAACCCTGCCAGGTCAATACGTTCACTCTACTTCTCAGCACTCCACAGGGCCCTATAAATTACCCCGTGAGAATCCAGCATTTATTGCTACCTCTAGTCAACGTAAACACTGCCTTTCCCCTTGTTCCTGTTCCAAGGGGCAAAGGTCTCAGTTAATATAATCACAAAATAATATTTGGTGGTGCCTTGGTCTATTTATAGACTCAATAGTTGCCATTTCAATCCTGCAATTCTCAAGCAAGATGGGACTTCTGGTTAAAACGGTCTGCAAACAGGGGTGATAGGGATTTTGTATCAGTGCAGATGGTCTAATCAAACTTAAGACCCTGGGCTCAGCGCAGGCATCACTGGATGACATTTTCTACCTTGTATGTTCATGAGAACAGAACATAATAAACTAATTGTCTCCTCTAGCCTTGATTCCTACTGATCTTTGGTACCACGAGTTCATCAACTATCCTGGCTTTCATGGTTAAGCTCTGTAGATAATCATCACCGAAACCACAGTGGATCACTAACCCGGGCGCTGAGGAAGCATGCACTTTAATGATCCATGCATCTTTCAGTTAGGTGGCAAAGCAAGTAGAAATTGCCTTATATAAATCCCTTCTCCTAGGGAATGTTACCTCTTTAAAATTCATGTCTTCTCTTATTCTCAATTAAACACCCACAGAGGCCATTGAAAAGATTCCTTGTGATGGCCTTAGTGGGTATTCGATACAACTTTACAGAGCAAGAAACTGTTTCCCAGCAATGCCTTATTGAGCAGCTGCCCTTTGGATGAGGAATAAAGCTGAGGCTGTAAGCAATTGTGAGCACCGCAGAACACAGGCTTTTTCTCAAGAGCAGGAGAGCTATCTTTAGAGTCCTCACCAATTTGCTTGTGTTGAGTTCCTCTTGGCTTTTCAGGCGAAACTTCATTGCTCCTGCTCCAAAGCTATTAAGCAAATCCCTACCTCAAGGACACGTCACATTGGTGCCACAGTCTGTGTGTTCACGAAAGCTGCTATGTTCCACCACGGAGGAGTAAAGTTATAGGCACTCTGGTTCAAGAGCCTGATTTTGGAAGTCATCCTAAAAATGAGGATAGTGTGGCAGTCAGAGAAGCCGTTTATCGGGCAAGTAGTTGACACCAACGGCCCTAACATGAGTTAGGAGAAAAGGGAGTTAGGAAAAATGCGATGTCTGTGGTGTGTGAGTGTGGTAGCATCTGTCTGTGAGTGGCAGAGGGAGCAATTTAGCATCACTAAAATGGTAGGAATCAAGATCACAGAACAACTGATTTTGTATGAGCTTTGGGCTGACTCTGATAAGGGATATAGTTCCTGAAGTATCTGATCCCCCAAATCCAGCTTCCACCAAAGTGTTCCAGACATGAATGATGTGTGCAAGGCTCCTGAGACCTGGAGAATAGCTGGGGGGAAGAGGAGCAACTCAGAGCAGGATCCAGAGCAACCACCCTGTGGAGCATCCAGGGAGTGGTGTCACAAAAACTGCTACAAAAATTATCACAGGGCTGGAGCACCTCTCCTGTGGAGACAGGCTGAGATTGCTGGGGCTGTTCAGCCTGGAGAAGAGAAGGCTGCAGGGAGACCTTATCCCAGCCTCCCAGTACTTAAAGGGGGCTTATGAGAGAGATGGGGACAGAACCATCACTGAACTGGAGCCTAATTTTGGTCTTCAGTCACTTGTCCTTCCCTTAGGTGGTCAGTGGAGAGCAGCGGTAGGTTGATTCTCTCTCCATAGAGGGTTTATTTGTTCCCAGGGAATGCTTTCAGGGCAGAAACTGAGGTGGGCATGGAATTTTGTACACCAGGACTAAGCAGAAGCTTGCTGGCAGGGGAAGGTGCTTGCAAATTGTGGGGGTGGAACTAAACATCCTAAATGCAGCTGGAGCTGGCCTCCAGCCTTCTGATAGCACCATGCAGCTCCCCCGTGCCCTGATCATTAAATACCTTGCAACTGTCAGGACATCTCCCAGTGATGTCCTCCTAAAGTGGAAACTCAAGGAAGTTTCTGGATAAAGTACTACTCAGTGTTGAATGCCACTGCAGTATCTCTTAGTAGAAACCCAACGTCTCTCCGAGAGCCTCAGTTAAATATTTGGGTAGCTCCTCTAGTTGTTCCTCTCTGCAGCCTGACAAACATTTCACACTGGTTGCACAGCTTTTGGTTGGAAGAAATCCCAGCTTTGTTGACACTGACTTCAGTCAACTTCAGAGGGCCTCTTAACTCTGCTTTTGGGCTTGTCAACACGCGGCGGACTGAGACACACTGCCAGCAGGCAGCTCCTTCTAGAAAACGTTATTTGAATCCAAATTGCCTCCCAGGCAATTTTTTTTAAATTTCATATTGTGCAAGTTACATGCTTGTCAGAACAGAAAATCTGGGTTAGTCCCTCATTGTTCACATCTACAGAAGATCATCCCCCATTCCTGCCCCACCAACCCCCAAACTATCACATCCTGATCATTCAAATGGCTTCCACATGGCAATGTACAACCAATCCTAACTTGGTGCTGCTGAATAATAACCATATGCAAAGACAGATGAGCACAATAGCACTTGAAGATTATTTATAGTCACAAAAATAACTTCAGAAGGGGCAAATTTTATACTTCTTTTACCTGAGTGATCAAATTGCTCTTTTGCATGTGGGAAGCTTACGCTCCCCCTTCTGCCTGCCATCTCCAGCAGCAAAACACCTCTACTTCGACATGGATATTGATACATTTAGTTCTGTTTAATCAATGCACTCCTGGCCTTCTCAAGTTAGATCTCTTTAAAAATACCCCACCACTAGCAAAACAATAAAACCCCACAGGAAGCAGCCCTGGTGCATCCTTCAGATATTTTCCACTTTATTCAAAGGAGAAAGTAGGGGAATAGCATCAAAGAGAGAACTTTCCTCATTACTCAGTAAGTGTAAGACCAAAGACCAGTTTTACTACAAGCCCTGTCTCACCAGAAGACATTTATGAAGATCTAATTGAATATGCTGTAGTTTATAGAAATTATAATTATTGACTTGTATTTAAGAAGAACCTAGACACCTCAAGAAGATTAAAGCTCCATGGTACTAGGCTTTGTACTAACAACTGAAGACATCTAGGTTTTTGTTGAGGTTCTGCATAAACAGTCCAGAAACAACACAGGTAAGAAGAGAAAATAATCAGGGAAGAAACTATTTTATCCAAAAGCTCAGAGAAGTCAAGAATAAAACTGCCTTTTCTAACACAGATCTTGGTGCACTCATGGTATGGATAACTGGGAGGGAATTCTTTGTCTTTACTCAATGGTTTAGGTTTACCTACCATCCTTAATTTTTATTTTCATTTCCTGTTAATTTTTTAATTTAATTTTCTGTTAATTAAAAATTGACAGAATCCAAGTGCAACTGGGCTGGGGAATGGCATGTTGATACAGAAAACCCACCAAACTCCGACACATGAAAGGTCCATCCTATCACTGAAAGTGGAGGTGGAAGGAGGAGGAGAATGATTGTATAAAACACATTGTAACCTGGTTTATCCCTCCAGTTTCAGACAGTTGGCAGCTCAGGGCTTTCTGAGATGGGAGTTGGGTGTGAACCGTTATGTCTGATAGCCACCAGTAATGATATCTTCCATAATTGTTTAGTCTTTTTTAACTATATTTAAACATTTGGTCTCCACAGCACCCAATGGCAACAAGTTCCATTTTTATTAGGTGGAAAATACCACCTTTTGTTTATTTCAGATATGTCAGCTGATCATTTCATTGGGTCAACGTAGGTCTTGCATTCTGTGAAAACGTAAATAATTCTTCACCCTTTGCTTCCTCCTTTTCATTCCTAACTTTCTTGCCTTCTAATTTTTTCCCTCACTATAATCTGCTTTCCAAACTGAACAGACCCAGCCTGACCAGTCCCACCAGCTGTTCCCTATGATGGAGAACAGGGAATGAACACAAGTCGTCTCCTTCCATAAGTCAGCACCACTTCACCAACAGCTTTAGCTCTGGGCCCACCCAGGGAGGATGGAGATCATGGAGTTAAATGTCACCCAGGCTGGGGAAGCAGAACAAGAAGAGTTAGAAAGAATGCAGAGTTCTGAATATTGTGTCTGCTTCAGATGCAAAAGCCCTTCAAGTCATTAAATGGGGGGAAAAAGTGATTAAAAAAAAGTAAATATTGCTTGCTTTTATCATAGGAAACCAAAGCTTCAAGGGTTTTGTTTGTCATGAATAAACAGAAAATGGGACTGCAGTTTGTAGATTGTTTTGAAATTTTCTAATTATTTTTCATTAAACAAGATTAGGAATAAACTGCTGCGTTTTTTCCCCACACTTCAATTTCCCTTATGTCGGCTTCATTTTGTCTCCCTTTTTCCCAGCCATTTCAAAAATACCTGAAGATCAAGTGGCTGAAATTGAAAATGAAAAAGAGAGGATGAAAGAGAGAAGAAGCAAAAAGAGAAAAGAAGAGGGGAGGGGTGAAAGCTTGAAAAGAATTTCTCCAGAATGCAAACGATGGGTATTTTCAAGCTCATTGGAAAGGTCCTATCAGGTTGTCACCTCAGCCCCCACGGCTGGGCTGAGGGACCACTTCCCTTTTTTCCCTTTGTTTGCAGCCCATCAGACTCAAAGCACCATATGGAAATGACTCACATTGCTCTGACTGCAGATTTAGGCCACAACAACTCTTCTCTAAGCCTCATTGGAGACCAGGAAAAAACTTCTTTCTGCGAGTGCCAGCAATGGTCCCTACCTACAAAGCAAACACCAGATGCTAGAACAATGGGCAAATGTCCAAATATATAAGACAACCCTAATTAAAAGAACTTTTCTCATGAAAAGCTGGAGATTATTAAAAAAAGAAATGCTTAGCTGGGAAAATCCCTCTACATTGCCATGCTGAGCGTACTGTACTATACCATTAAGACATGCAGAAGTACATTTAAGTTGCCTGATGGCAAGGTTATAGCATAATCTGGAATTAACTTGCTTCACATTGTCAGAGGCTATCAGTCACTTCAGAAAATTCTGATTTCTGCCTCTTGCCCTGTGTGTGGCAAAGCATCATGTCAGGAAGCTATTCCCATCCCAAATAGCACCCAAATTTCCAGTTTGTCTTAGCAGGACTCTGGGACCCTGGATCCAGCCTGCCCAAAGCCAGCATCTACCTGGTTCTCCACAGTCCTTGGACCTCCCCGCAAGGAAAAATATAGTTTGAAATATGCAGTTTGTTATTTTCTCACTGAAGACAGCTCCCCCAGGTCTCAGAAATCTATGCTGAAATGGATTTTTTGCTCCAATGGACTCCATTATCTTTTTTCCGTGATTTTGCTCACCTCTGCCAATAGACATGGGTTTTCACTGTAATTATTCAGTATGCAGGGTGTGCTGATGAGTGCTTTCTGTCTCAGGGCATTTCCTTTGCAATCTGGAGTTAGTCAGGGCCTGAAGATGCCAGTAAAGGTCAGGGGACAGAAATCAAGGTATAAGAAAATGGAGCACGAGGAAAAACTTCTGGGCTACTGGGTACAGTGGTGTAGTGTTGCAAAAATACCCATCAGCGTCTTCAGATGACCATGCAGGAACAGTGAGCAACCTAAGTGTGCCTGAGTCAGCTGCCCCTCAGAAGAGCCCAGTTTAAACATCAGAAGGAGCAAACATAGAAAAAGTAAGTATTTTTTCACAGGCTAAGAAACAAAGCCCTTGAAATACTACATACTTTTTACAAGCTTCGGGCTGGTGTAATACAGACATATGATGATTTAAAAAATTACGCTTTGGTGTGATTCAGTGATCAGAGGAGAGGTCTGGGAGTCAAGACTTCCCATTTATTCTTCTATTTACCTTTAAACAAAGCTCTGACATGACCCCAGCTTTCCACAGACATCAAATACCCACAGCTCCTCTGGGCTTCAACTCAAAGTACACGTGTTCAGCATCTCCACAGTGGGGACTTCCTGTCTCCCTGGACATTGAACTGGCCAGTGCCAAAATAGGGTTAATGCTACTGACTTTCTTTGGTAGATTTTGCACCTTTGTTTGCAGAGCAACTTGAGGTCCCCAAACTGGCTGCTCCAGAGATGCAAAAATATTGCAGCTATCCTCCTTAAAGTAACCCTGCGATAGTTTTTATGCAAAGAGCACTGCCAGGTCCAGAGCTGAAAGAGCAAATGTGCCCACAGCCATGGCGTCAGGCAGCCTGGCGGGTGAGTTCGTAACACAATCAGAAATGCTTTTTTAGCATTGTTTTATCCCAAAATCAATAAAGAAACCCTTTCAAAATTACAGTGGAAGACGCACAGTTCTTTGCTCTGTCTCCGTGCACTTACTGCACTCCGTGCCGGTGGAGGCAGAGCCTGTACTCTTGCAGGCAGGTGACAGAAGAACACAGATTTGATTTGAGCCACAAAATGTCAACTCTAATGGATTCCAAATCCAACAGCAAAAGGGTTCTGCTGTTTTCTGTGGGGCATGAAAAGTGAAAAAAAATATCAGCAAGTCAAATGCAGAAATGATGCAGGGAACAGGGCTAGGAGTCATGCAAGTTTAGAGAAAAGGGATGTGGATGGAGAAGGGAGGGGAGACAGACGACAAGAAGTTTTAGGTGATTTCTTTTCATTGGCCTAACTAGCAATTAAAACAAATTGGGCAAGCTCCCGAGAATTGCTCTTGGATAATCAGTCACAGATAACAGAATTAGGCAGAGGCACTAAGCAAGTGGCAGGATGTTAATTCAAGCTACAGTTTTAACAGCTCTGGGTGAATAAGTCTCAAGAAAGTATTTCCAAGCTGAAGTTTATGCACTTCTTTCCTTTTTTTAACCTTTCCTTGCCACCTGGCCAAATACAGAAAACAGTAATCTCCAAGATTATTCATTACTTGGGATTTTGCACTGCATTTCTTCTCTTGCATATTCAGGATAGGTAACATTTCAGCAAATAACTTGTTTATCCAGAGCCCCAAACAGCCAGCAAAGCCACAACAGCTGAGGCAAAGGAAAGCGTATGGGGTGGCAACTATTTCAGGAGAGAGGGTACCCCCCAAAGGACCCCTATTCCCTGCCTTGCACAGCTGCTGTGGGGCTGGGGCTCACCGCCTGCAGTGAGGTTCACAGGGTGGCTGCAGGAGGCTGGGAGGGCTGCAGGAAGGGAAACACAAGCAGAGAAGCTCCACATCAACATTACTAAATTCAAATATCCAGCTCCTAGAATGTGTTCATCCCCGCTTCTAACCTATTTAGGTAGATCCTGGTGGGAATAGAGTGATAGCAGACTTCTTTCTCCATACACTCCATGCCATGCAGGCAGCGCATTGACCATATGGGCCAAAAATCCTCTCCCATATGGGGTTGCACCAAGTGTCACTTTGTGTGTGCTCACTCACCAGCATCCTGCTCCCAGCAAGCTTCTAGCAGTGCTCCTGTAATAGTACAGCACGCAAACGCCGTTGTACTCGTACTAATATTTCTTCTCCACAGTTGGAGAAAGTCTCATCTTTAAATTAGGTTTCTGCTGGGAATAAAAATAGTCACTCTGAATATTCAGTGTTTGTTTATATCTCACTGCTTCCACTAACATTCCTGCCATTTAATTCGTTTGAAAGACCATTCAGAGGAAACTAATATGTGGCATGAAGACAGGAAGAGCTATAAAATGCTGAAATCTGAGCACATATTCAGTGATGTTATCCGCATTATTTCCCTGGCTCTACTATTTAAAGTTCAAGTCAAAGGGGAAGTTTTGTTTTTAAAAACAAAGACTTGCACACGTATGGGCTGCATCGCCCTTCCTCAGCAGCTCTGCCTGGATCAGTCGGGTTCAGCAATCTGCATAAAAATGAAGAGCAGCAATATTGCACTTGCAATTAGGCAGATTTAGCCCTGATGCAAGCAGACCTAGCACAATTCCCTCGCTTCAATGGGGGTTGTAGCTGTTTATTCCAGACTTGTAGATGCTTCTAAGTTTGTTAGCCTGTAGGTATCATTATTTTATTTTTTTTTAATGGCTGCTTTTTGAAACGCTGTCTTGCATCTGAGTTTCCAGCTTCTGAGATTTTAGGCAGGCAGCATTTTCAAATATAAGATTACTGCTATAGTCTGAAACATAGCAGAAAAAAAATCAAATTTTGGCTTAAGTCAAATGTAAAAACTTAAGCACAAATAAATCAGAAAATTTATGCAGCAATGTTTGTATATGACACAGAACATTTCCATTAAATTTACTACTCTGAGTGGGATACGGTGGTTTCTGTGGATTATTGGCAATATTAAAAGATGCAGCATTAATATTGCATGACCTACCTTTGGAGAGAAAAAACAAACCGAGCATCTGAGCTTCAAGTATCTGTTATTCCTGATTGGCTTGTTAGAAAAATTGCCTTTTAAAACTGAAATAGTCAAATCAAAGTAATTTTGCTGTGAAGAATGTGTGTACTAACAAAAAAATAGATTCCCTGCCTAGTGTATACATAAATACAAGAGATTTAGCCTAACCTTCTGGTCTCAACTTTTGTATCCATACAGTAGTTGCTCAGAATGGGCACTGTATTGTGGATATTAACTGGAGTGGCTAAGGGAGGCCTGGGGCTGATAATTATAATTTGGTCCCCCGGATGATTGAGAAGCCTTATAGAGGACTGTGCAGTGCAACTTTAACAGCCCTTCCCCATGCCTAACTAGAAAATCTGTTTCAAAGGGGCTCCATGAATTTTAGGGTACAGTCAATTAACTTGAATATTAATTATCTATAATGAATGTACCCTTCTTCAGGGCTTGAAAAGAAGCAAATTACTTGGAGAGGGACTAATTAAGATGATGTAATCTTGACCATGAAGAATAATTCCTTCCTAGTGACAGAAATGATCTAATTGAAGTATCTCATTAATTAATGTCTCATGAAATTGACTGATAAAATGCCTCTATGAATGCCTCCTGAACTCGGGGCCAGCACAGCATTGTAGCACATACACTCCCGCTCCAGACCCTATCACTGACAATATAATTAGGCCTTGGAAGCACGCTGTGCTCAGAAGGATTTATAACTCCGCAGTGTGGATAATCTACAAATGCAAAGTTAAGACAATGCAGCTTGCCACTGCAAGATTTCTGAAGTCAATGAGCAAAACCATAAATCAGGTATAATCCAATGGATGACAAGCGAATTCCCCCTCCCGCCGGCTTTGCCAGCCCATGACGGGACCTGTCCTGCAACGTGCCCATCACCCTGTACCAGGTGCTGGCAACCCCCAAAGGGTTCTGAACCACACCATGGCCAAGCACTCTCTGTGTCAGTTCCCAGCTAAAAATAGCCAGATTACAGGCATCTCATTTTCCCTTTTTCACTAGGTGAGCGCATGCCTATGGATTTTAGCCAACAATGCTATAAGCCCACTGAGAATGAGGAGCAGAAGACAGGCTCTTACCCCAGCTACACAGAAGATCTTTCTGGGGACGTTGTGGTGTGTGATAAGCAAAGCTTTATCAAGATGACAGACATTGAGGTGCTGGAGCGTGTTCAGAGAATGGCAACACAGGCAGGGAAGGGTCTATAGCACAAGCTTTATGAGAAGCTGTTGAGGGAACTGGGGTTGTTTAGCCTGGAGAAAAGGAGGCTGAGGGGAGACCTTATTGATCTCTAAACCTACCTGAAAAGAGGTTGTAACAAGGTGGGTGCCAGTCTCTTCTCCCAAGTGAAAAACGATAGGACAAGAGGAAACAGCCACAAGTTGCACCAGAGGTTTAGAATGGATAGTAGGGAAAAATTCTTCACTGAAAGGGTTGAGAAGCACTGCAACAGGCTGCCCAGGGAAGTGGTTGAGTCACCATCCCTGGAGGCATTTAGAAGATACATAGATGTAGTGCTTAGGGACATGGTTTAGTGGTGGACTTGGCAGTTAGGTTTATGGTTGGACCCAATGACCTTAAGGGTCTTTTCCAACCTAAATGTTTCTATGATTCTGTGCATAAGACTTCAACAGAGACACCAACACTCTGGACCAAGCTTAGCATCTTTTTTGAAATTAAACCTATCCTTGAAGAATAGGATTCCTATTATTGAGGAGTCACAGGAGATGCTTGCATGATTCACCACTGAGACCTCATAGTGAGGAAGACTTCACACCTGCAGGTGACCATGGTCTTATCAGTGCATCTCAGTGGGATGAAGGACCCCCCGGCACCCACCGCAGCCAGGGTCTGGAGTGGTGACCCGTACCCCATGGCTGCCAAGACCATCTCACACCAGAAAAGACCACCCTGAGACATTCATAACAGAAACAAGGAGAGATCCCTGTAGTGTTGTCAGTTTTCAGATGTGTGAAGTGCTGAAATGCCACATAAGTGTTATATAAAAGCTTAGGAAAAGCAGACAAGTGTTAAAGGGGATGTTCTGCACCTCTCCAGCACGTCTGGAATTTAAACCTTGCCTTACATTAATTTGCCGTAAAGCACAAATAATAACCAGAGCTCCAGGACAGCTCTTTCAATAGCCAGTATATATGCCAAAATCCATTTTGATCAGCCTGGAGTTATGTGCAAATTTCCATCCCTGATTTAGGCAGAGTAAATTGGACCTGCAGCCTCTGCAGTTCAGGCAGGTATCTCTCAGCTTATCTTGTTGGAGTTGGTCCGCTTTGAGCAGGTGATCTTCCTTGTAGGCAACTAGAACACCTGCTTTAGAAAGCGGTAGACCCAAACCTACCTCTGATCCCATGAGTGTTTGATTGCATAGAGTGGAATGGAGCCAAAGCGAAATACCGAGTGTATCTCACCCAAGAATAAGTTCTCTTTTAGTGGCTAAAGTCTTCTCCTAGGAGGTGCAGGAGCAGATGCTGGTTTTCTCAGCCTGAAACAATAGTTGAATCTGGGTCTGCAACATCTTCTGCAAGTCTTCTGAAATATCCGCTGCTTTGGAAAGCTGCTGGCCGTTGAGCCTTTTACTTTCTGGAGAAAGGACCAAACAAAATGCATTCCTCCAGGTTGAAGGGAATGTTTTGATTCACATAAAATGGCGTTTAGGGTTATTTATTTTGGCCAGAAAACCTGAAGGAAAAGATAATTTGGTTTAATCCAAATGGTATATATTTTTTATTTTGATTGCCAAACTGAAAAAAAAAATGCATCTTTGAAAGTTCTGGTAATAGTATTTTTCCAATTTTATCTGTTCTGCACTTCGTAGAGTGGTGAGCAAGGACCTCTAAAACTGGCAGAGGTTCCTAGGTTCCAGTGAAATATGATAAGCAGTAATAAATGGTCTGTGGATGGCATAAAGGGAAATTTGAATCTCAGAACTAACAATGATCAATTTACTACAAGCCTGCGGGAGCTAAAAATCATATAAGGAAACCGTAGAAACACAGCAGCCAGGCAGGCAAACAAGAGGAAACTAGGCCAGTCCAAGGATGCAATATTGTTATTTGTTTATGTCTTTTCTGTTAAAGTGAATTAAATGCCCACAGCTGGTAAAAGGTTCATCTACCAGTGCCGGAGCTCCTGAATATCTCATACTATTCCACCACTAATTGCATTTCATAAAGCTACCAATATACCATAACTAACATTTATTGGCCAATGAAATGTTGATGTAAGTTAATAATTACAGATATATGTAGACAATAAAAAGCGGAGCATCAGCCTGGACGGAGGATGGGAGATTAAATGCTTCTGCTCTTTTTGAGTGCTGCCGAGAGGCTAAATTTAAGACCAGAGGCAACAGTGCCCCAGGAAAGTCTGCAGGGACAGAAAAAAACCCAACCATGTCTTTGGGAAGTTATGCAGGAGAGGGATATTTACTGCACCCATCTGGAATATGCCCAATGCTCTGAGACTATGGATCCTTTTCTGTCTCTGAAAGAAGAGCTTAAATGGAGGTGCTGGGACTCGTGCCTCCAGCTGCTTGCACCCCGCAAACCCAGCGGGAGGGGGATTTCCCCTTGAGCTGCGAGCACATAACCCCAAACTCTATTCAGAGCACTCAGTCTCTGCTATGCCCAGCACAAACATCTCTCCCCTGCGTTCCCAGTGCATCCCTACCACCTCTGCTGTCACGTGGGGATGGACGGTCTCCTGTTTCATGGCAAGTTGGGAGTGGGAAGGAGCCTGGCCAAAAGAGAGCTGCCATTCCTCCTGTGAACACAAAGCAAATGTTCTTGCTGCAAATTTTGCTACGAGGCAAACCAGCCTCCAGCAATCCCCTACAGAAACAGAAACCAGGAGATCACCTCCTCTCTGGTGTTTCACCAGGACAAGGATGAATCTGCTTCTCAAACCTCACTGAGGAAAAAGCTCAGGAGTCAGTGGCTGACTGTTTCTACCACTTGTCTTTACCCAGATGAATTGGGAAAAGTCTGGTTAAACTAAAAGGGAAGCAAAGGGGGGAATCAACCTCCTTTTAAGTACTTTTGTCACTTGGCTGCCAGGTCACATCTTCACTCCCATTGATTCCCATGTAGCCGGTAACCAGATACTGGAGTTTTTTTCACCCTACAGTGCTTAGAGCTTTATCTGAGCTGGCCTGCCTGGGTACAAATTCTCCCTCTAAGGCTCTTACTTCCTTATGTAATGAGATTAAAGAAGACTTAAAAGAGCAATAAGGAGATGAGGAAGGTCAAAAATGCCATTAACTATAAATAAATGCTCTGCCACTCTGAAGGCACCTCCTTCAGTTCGGGTAAACCTTCACCTGGCTGAAGGCGTACTGTTTAGCAGTCTGTCATTCCTTGTGGACATGTCACCATGGGTGGGAGGGAAGGCTGGGAGAAGTAGGAGAGATCTATAGGGAACTGGTAGTGTAAGATGATGTTCCTCTGCTCTGTAGACTTTCTGCAAGTAGAGGCAGGATCTCTGAGTAGCAGGACAGATTATCATCATGACCCCTGTGATCTTTAAGGTTTTGAACAGAGTAGATGCACTTTCTTGCCAGCTACTATCAGTAGAGCACTAACAAAACCCAGCAAAAGGCAAAGGCAATCAGGGTGGTCTGTGCCAGGAAAGCACAAACTGGCACAAAGAACCATGACAATGCAGCCCCAAAATTTATAGGTATCTTGGGGCTGAAAAGATCACACCCATGAGCCTAATGACCTAATCAAGTATGTCAGGGAGAGAAACAAACTCAGGAGAATGCAAAGAAAATTAGATTTTAAAGTGTTTGGTTAACAGCACTAAAGAATTACAAGGAACCACCCTATTTTCACCAGTTTTGTCCACTGTTAGCAGATTGTTCAGAGCTACATCTAGAGCCGTAGTGAAGATGTTGAAGGGAACACAAAGTGGGATATGCCTTAAAAAAATGAACCATTGCACATTTATAAATGGATGTATGTGTATGTCTAAGTAGACATACCGGGTCTATCTCCACCATCGCCCTGCCTAAGTCTGGGCCCAGGCTTGCTCTGCAGCGTGCCTTGTGGGACACAGTCTTTATAGGACCACGTGCAAGTCTCCACCCTGTATGTCTGTTTCCCTGGTCAGCAGGACAGGTAGGATGCTCCAGATGTGAGACAAAATGAAAACCATGCACAGGCACTCTGAGGTGCAGGTAAATCCCAGCTGTGGAACCGGGCAGTTATGGCTATAGGAGGAATGTAAAAGCTGACCCACCAAGCCCTCCTCTTATGCTGTCTTTCAAGGTTTTGCAGATGCTGGAGGGCTCACCCTGATGCACTGTGCAGATGGTCCCATCCTTTTCATATCATACCCCACTACTGCTGAGCCAGGTGAAGTCCTTTCAGAGCCTTCCAGCTCTGTACACATTTGAATCCCCAAAATGGCAAGATTTCCCCTCTTAGAGACTGTTCCACAGACTGAGAAATGCAACAGTACAAAGCATGACCTAATATTCAAACTAAACTCCCCCACCCCCTCAATTTTATCCCATTACTCCTAATTAATCCCCTTTGCAGCAACTGCTCTTCTTCCCTGGCACATATGATTGCTGATTGTTGCCATAGGGCTAATTCCTTTTTACATAGGGTTGGCGTAAATCTATTCTACAGGGGTGTCAAAGCATTTGGGAGGTTGAGTTTTGTCTTATTTCAATTCCACAGGGAAATCTTTGTAAAACTATCTAGAAGTTGTCCTATTAACAGTGAGAGAACAAAGATGCCCTGGGCCAGGCACCATCATGGTATAAGAGAAAGGGGATCTCCAGTCTACCTGTAACCACGGCACCATTCTGGTGTATCGGCATTCGCTTCTGACCCCGACAATTTGCAGGTCATTTCAGTACCATAAATGATGAAACAAGATGTCAGGCATCGGGGAATAGCCTCCTGTGGATGTAAGCACAGAACCCCCATTAACGTGAACAGGAGTACTGCATTGCATGGAGCTGAGGATGTACTCACCGGCCTGCAGAGCACACTTGGCAAGTCTGAGTAATCTGTGGTTGATTTTAGTTTTCTCCCCAGAGCTCCTGATGAAGGGGGATGCATGAGAAAGCTGGCGTACAAGGCATTAGCATCGAGGCACAAGTGAAAGAGCGTTCAATGGGATTACTAGTGCTTACGCAGCACAAGTAATGGATGATGTCCTGTAGGAATACTTTATATTCAGGAGCAATGAGCCCAGCCCTTCTTTTCCATGTAAATCAGGAGTGGTGGTTAAAACAAAGGGAAACAAAGCTAAAAGCAGAGAAAAAGCTTTTATTCCTTTCCCTTTTTATGGTCAGGAGAGGCTGTTTCTCACTCCCTTCTTCATTTAACTGTTGGTTGAGAGCTGCTCATGTTGCCTGCGTGCTCTGCACACTCACATCCTTTTCTGTTGATAAACTCTCCCTGCTCCCTTGCTGCCAATCCAGCTGACCATCAGTGCTCCAGCAGGATCTGGTCATCACCCACATGGAGAAACAAGAGGCCCATGCAGCAAAGAGGGAGAGAACCAATGGAGATGGATCCTCACCTGCGTGGAATGAGCAGTTGCAGCAGAGGATGATTGATGTATTGAGCCTAAACTAGGATACTCAGGAAAATTAATTCATTTTCTGTTCGTACTTTAAATTAATTTGGATTATTTAATCCATATTAGGCTCCTTTATGCACACTCTCATTCAGAATTAAAGTGTTGCTAATTCAGTTTACAAAGTAAATTAAGCTCAGCCAAATTAATGTTATGTTAAACTTGAATGAGGGTCTATGAAGAGATTTAATGGGGTTTAATTATCTACTTTACATATCAAAAAATGCATAAAATATCACATTAAATTACAAAAACAGTCCCTGCAGCAGGAGGAACTGAAAGCTGAAGTTCCTCTTACCAGAAAAGGGCACTGGATGACAGTCAAAGACCTTCTCCTTGGCTTGGGGGATCTTCAAATTAAACAGAAAGAGCAGAAGCCTTTGAGCAGCTGAAATAGAGGAGGTCAACTCCTCTACCCCAACCCTTGTCACGGCTGCCAGATAACTCTCCAGAGACATGATGGATCAAAGTCTCCTGGCTGCTGAGAAGTGCTTTAGCCCTTGGGTGGGACGACTCAGCCCTATTTAGGACACAGACTCTGAATATCTGCTCCACGCATCTCCCAAGGATTTGCACAGCAGAAGAGCATCCAGCAGCTCAGCGCTGGAGGACCGAGAAGAGACAAAACGGCCCAGAAACCGTGGTGTTTCGGAAGCGGGCTAAAACATCTCGGAGCCTGTGGCAGGGCTCATCTGGATCTCCTGAAGAGTGGTGGTGATTACAAGGAACTGGAAAATGGGCAACATAGAAAGAAGGGAGAAAAAGAGTGGAAAAGCAATTTAACTCCGATTTCTATAATAATACAAGCACAAAAGATGAAGTTGTTTGTAAGTACCTAACAGATAACCAGGAACACTGAGTAACACTCCAATTTGGATTTATTTTTTTTTTAATCAAATAATTTCTAAATCAATCTGATGCACTTTGGCAGGGTGACTGGAAGAAGAACAGTAGAAATCATACCTCTGCTTCAACAACCTATATCTTCATAACAGGACAGAAATACAGTCTAGGTGAAACTGCTATTAGACTATGCAAAACTATCTTGGGAAAAATATTAGTATAGTAGTAATCAGCAGCTCACTTACAAGAAGGAGGTATATATCAAGGAAAATTCTTCAAGGTTCTGACTGGGATGTCACACTATGCAATATTTTCCTTAACAATTTGGATGACAGCATAACCTTTATGTTTACATATTCACACACACCACCACAGAGGGAGGGGCCACCAGCACACCAGAAAACACAGGGCTAGAGTTCAAAATCATCCTGGCAAACGGTAGAAGTGGTCTGAAAAGATAGGATGCAAATGAGCTTTTGTCCTTAACAAATCTCAAGATCAGAGAGGAACAACAACTGCATGACTACAAGCCAGGAACAACAGACTGGGTGGCAGCTCTGCGGAGAAGGACCGGAGGGTTAGGGTGGATCGGCAGAGAGATGTGAATCAACAGGGTTATGCTGAGAACAGCAAGCACCATGCTGAGGAATGCAAAGAGCACCATCAATGTTTGAGATGTGTGAAGAAAGCCTTCTGCTCTGTTCGCTGCTGGGAAAGGCTTTACTGGAGAACTTTTTCATGTTTTGGCCACTGTATGTCAGAAAACGTTATATTAATAGGAAAGAGAGAAGAGGAGATTCAAATAAAATAAAATAAAATAAAAAGGGGGGGTGGGGGAGGGAGGAAAACAAAACCCAAACAATTACCAGAAAGCCAGGAAACTTGATTTGTGTAGAACAAGAACAGGGAAGACCAGAGAATAGAATATGGAAAAGCAGCACCGCTTCAAACACCTACAAAACAGCTGCAAAAACAAAGGGGGAAAAAGTTTTTCCCATGACCATATGGGAATTACAGGCCGGATTGAATTAAAGGGATTTTATTTTGGGCAACAGGAAAACTTTCTTATTCAGCAAGTGCAGGGGTAATATTTGAAATTATCACCATTGGAGGATTTTAAAAACAAGATAGAAAAGGTTTTGGGTTAATTGAAGGGACACAGTGATTGAGGAACGGGCTTGATCATTGGTTGGGGTCCCTTCACAGTCTTTTTATGTCAGAGAGTTTTTAGCTTTGCTCCCATATTTGGTGGAACTATGCAATTTTGGCCAGATCACTACACTCCCCTACTTCTCAATGTCCCCATATGTAAATATACAGAAACAAAATTCTCATCCCTTTCCAGGGAAAAAAAACCCAAACATAATGCACCTAGAAAATCTGTCTGATTATGGATCTGCTGGGGTGATGCTGACTTCTGAAAACAGGAGCTGATCCACCCTGCAATAAACAGAAATAACGTAGATCAGGGTCCTCCTACTCATTTTGCATATCTGCAGAAACCATAAAGGAAAGGCTTTGCAGCCTAAACAATTGCCTGGTTTTAGCCTTAAAGCCTCATTTCCTGGGAGAAAATGATAGAACAAATATAGTTCATATAAAAATTCTACCCATTTGCAGCAAAGCAAGAACAGTTTCTAGACTGCGGGAGTGTATAGAAGTAACCAAGTGTAGGCATCATTTTAACATTGAACCTGCCCCCGACTGCTTCTTGCTCAAAGGACAGAAAAAAACCCTGTGTGTAAACACAATGAAAGGAGGATTGTTTATGTGCCACCCCCATACTAGCAAGCATGAACTCTGGCTGATTTTGCTTATCATCCATTAAGGGGAACAGCTATAGGTCATCTCTGTGATTACCTAACACTCAGGAGAAGCAATAAAGCTCAGCTGGAGGTGTCACACTGCAGCAAAAAGTAAAGCCAGCCCAACTCTTGTTTTTGTTTTTCACTACATTACTTCAGTTAACATAGTGCACTGTTAACATTAACTCCTGGCCATATATTGCTTTATAGATAGACAATCAATACTGCAACTGAAATATGATTTTGTTAAAACGTCGAGGGGGCTGTATGCATTTAGCTTTCACACTATTTTCAGAAAATGAACATCAATATAAAAATAATGAGCCTCATAAAATAAAACCTAGTTCATGTGGCTGAGTTGGCTTTTAAGAAAGGGGGCAGAGATTTATACTAAAGGCATCACAAAAGAAACAGCTTAGAACAACATTCAGCATCTCTTTCAACCCCAATTGAAGGACGTTCAAGGCCAGCACCGAAACGTGGTTTGCCTTTGTTCATGAGAGCATCCACTGGGATGGCAACATTTGGCAGGAGCACTTGGAAACACCAGCAAGAGGAAACTGCACAGAGCCTTTGACAGGAATACAAAACCACCTTTTTATTTAGAGACCATCATAAGAAGACACGTGCCTCATTTTTGTAGTCAAGCTGCTTCTGCTTACAAAAGGACTCAAAAAGTTCAACAAAACTCAGCCTGGTTTGTTCAGGGCCAGCAAAGAGGCCATGAAAGTCCATGGGACTATAAGGGTCCTGGTACTAGTGGTGGCACTAGAGGGAACGTCCTGCTCCCCCTAAGCGAACCAGAGCCTTGGGCAGCAGTAAGCACCTGTCTCATCATCTGCAATTTTTGTTTGGTTTTCTCCAGGACAAATATACTGGGGGTAGGGTTGGGGTTGAAACGAGATGAAAAGGAGCATTTCATCTCTGACAGCCAAGTGATGGAACATGAAACTTCACATGCTGCACCTCAAAAATTAAGGAGTGTGGTCATGAAAGTGCGAGTGCCACATGTGCAAGACCGTCTATGCTTGAGACACAAGCTATACATCAAAGCCAAGAGGAATTAGGACACGTACATTGAAAATGATGCCCTCTCCTTCTCTTCCCTATATTTGTCAGGATTTACTACTTTTTTTTTTAAACCTTTCTGAAACATTTGTAGTGAACAAAGAGGTGACAGAATTCCAGAACGTAATGTTGAAAGGGAAGCCTGTAAAATGGCTGAATGACAGCAACCTGAATCAAAGCAGACTGTGGACAGGTCCCTTTAGGATCAGATCCCTTTTAATTTATCTAAAGCAAGTCTTCCTCCAAACCCCTCCAGCTCTTTTCACAAGATATCTTCATTCAGAAATGAAGATACAAAAACACTTTCCTAAGCCACAAACAATCTTCTCTTCATGCCTTTCCCTTTCCATTCAGAGGACATCACAGTCTGGGATGTCTCCAAGGAAAAGGCAATCAAATGGGGAGTTCAGTTGTGACATTCCCAAGCACAGCTAACTCTGACCACATCATGGTCATTGGTGTTGGCAGAACAGCAGGAAGCACCACAAGAGGCTCTGCTCAAGATCAGACCTAAATGGGTATCAGCCCACCAGTGTTCTCCTTAGCAGCAAAATGAAAGTTAAAGATGCACACATACCAAGAATGAGCAGAAGGTACTTTAGATCAGAAGAGCTTGAAGCAAACTGATCATATCTTATGTATTGTAGATGTTCACCAGAGCTTGGTTTTTCTTTTTTGTGTGGGTGGCTGATATGAATTTACAGAAACTTACATTTGTTTCAAGCCCAATAAAGCATGCTGTGGTATTTTAAAAAACAATTAATCATTGGGAGTTTTCAGTTAGGGATGTGTATAGACCGAACAACTTCCCACCCCAGCCAGGCAGAAAGAGATGATTAAAAACCTTTTTTTCGCAGGTGTTGTACGGTACCAGCTGGTTTCTGCTTGCCGCAGGGAAAGCCCTTTCATCTATCACATGTTGCGTTATGGCTGGTTATGTCATATCAAATCCAATTACCTCATGTCATGTCAGCTCCTGACATAATGCAAGAGAACATACTTGTGAGGTGCAGCTCTGTGTAGCAGGATGCATCTGAAATGTTTAAAAGATGCAGCATCGCCCGCTCCCGCGGGCTTTGGGTGCTAAAGTGCCTCCTGGCAACTATCATGTTTGTGTCCTTTACAGGAGCAAACTCTGACCTCACCACCCAGCCTCTGCATGGACTCTAAAGCTGTTCTGAATAATCAAACATCTCCAAATCTGTTTGGAGAGGAACTCTTAACAGCCAAAGTTCCATCCCAACTTCAAAATTTTCAGTTCTCTCTACAGCTCAGGCACAAGGAGAATGAGAATGGGTACAGAGGTAAAGGAGGAGGGAGAATACAGAAAGGCTAATGCAAACAGAGGCACGCACATCTCCTCCAAAAAGCATACCAAGCAACAGCCCAGGGCCTGATTAAATCTGGGAGGCTGGTCTGTCTGCTTAATATTTGTTTACATGTTTCCTTTCCTTTTTTCATTTGTCCCAGAGAGGCAAGCTCCCAGGGAAGGAATTTAATCACTATCCTCTCTTATTTAAGAGCCTGTCTGAAAAGAAACTCCTGAGAGGAAGACAAGGCTGCTATCCTTTCCTGCCGTGAGCACGGGGAATGGATTCCCTTTAATCCCCAGCCCTGCTATTCCAGATCGCCACGGAGCGCACAGGCGGCTGGGAACGTGAAGCTCTGCCTCTCCCTCCTTGCACATTGGTGCCAGCTCAAAAATTACCTTTTTTTCCAGCTCTGAAGCCAGGCACTCTGCATGTCCTTTCCCCCCACAAAAAGGTGGCAACTAAGGAGGACTGTGCAGACTGGTTCCAGTAAGGTCTGGCCCAACATTTTCCCCTTCACCTCCCAGAGCTGGGTCCTGGGTACAAGTTGCTGCCTCCTTCCTAGCTGGGAGGATCAAGAGATCCTAGTTATCCCAGCTACACGTAGATTTAGCCACCACCAGAGTCTGTGGGACATTGGTGATCTTCATGAAAAGACCTAAGGGATCAGCTCTTGGCTCAGGTGAGACTATAATGGCAGGAGAGTAATACTCAAGGCAGGAGTAGGCTAGAAAAATGACTCATTTTGGAGTAGTCATAAGGTATTTTTTCCCCTCACCTTTTTGGTATTTTCTTTCAGTGGTCTTTATTATATCTTATCTGCTAGGATCCTTCTGTTTTGGTCCAGAAGCAGAGCTGACCTGCTGGCTCCTTCCCATTGCTCACACAAATTCCCATGAAGTAAATTTTATTCCCATAGAAGATACTATAACATTTCTGAAGGTTGTTTTGCTGGTATAGAGAGCTGAGGAGAGAGCCCAGAGATGGGAAAATGTCTTGGTTTGCCATGGAGGTTCTCCTTTCCAAGCTAGCAATTTTTGCTTTGCCTTGCACATCTTACAAATTCCCTGGAGCAATAGATGCAACTTCACTTATTTGTGCAGTATATAACACAAAACATAAATATTAAGTAGTAATGTTATGACCTTTTATTGATAACACTAGAGTGATGAGGATTTTGGCACAGTACAAGCGATGTGTCCTGGGAGATTTTCATTATACCACTGATATTTCAATCACCCTACAACTGGCCAGCTGAAGAAATCTGATCATATTTAAGATCTGGACCCTTACCAAAGAGCTTAAGTTTCCTTCCTATATCACACATACCTTATACACTCATGTTCTGTCCTGGCTCTTTTACAGCCACCACTAGCACAGCTCCAGAAATGAAGCTTAAGGTCCCCAGAGAGGACTCAACTGTGTTATCAAAGCCACCCTCCACGTCAATGCTGCTGGGTAAAACTCAACTAGGCAGAAGCTGAGTTGTGCTGAGAACAGTAGAGACAAAAGACTGATAGTCCAGCCTGGTTAGTAAGTGATGCTACTGGGCAAAGGTTAATAACAAAGCAGGTAGAGCAAAGACACCTAAAGTTTCTGCCACCTTGAAATGCCTTAAGGTATATGTCAGGTCCTATATACCATGCAAGGCATGGTCCTATATAGCATTACACAGATGTTCAAGAAAGAGCTCCAGAAGAAGAACACTGAGGTTAGCATGAGACTGTACCTGAATTAATTAGTTAAGATACTTTGTACAGGTAATGACCTTCTCAATCATTCTTCAAGATACCTGCCTCCCATCATTGTGTACACGCGCACATGAGGAAATAGCCTGAGCACAGAGGTTCACATAAACCACATCCTTTCTGGCACTCATTGGCTTACTGCAGTTTTGGTAACTTTGGCCAGCAGGCTCCCAGAACAGGGGACTTTATGGGAAAAGATGAACTGGAGGTGGAGCACATGAGAGGTGGATACAGGTTGTGGCAGGTCTAGGGATAATGGTGAGAATACAGTAAGCTCAGAAGATTTACAGATTTGGCATGATATCCCAAACTCATCTGACCTTGCTAATCTTCTGCATTTCCACTATCTCTTATGATAAAGGGGACCATGAATTAGATGGAATAGTTTTACACACCTTTCAGTGGCACAAGGTACTATAATTTACGGAGTCTTTTCTTTGTAGTAGAACAGTAAGCAGTAGACTATGGGGCTTTGACAGGTTCCATATAACATTAAAGCAAACAGTGAGATAATAGAAATCACATTTAACTGCCAATGAAGAAGAGAAAAGCCCAGCAGTTCCTATCTCAGCTTTATTGGTCCCCATGCAATGCTGTTAGCTTTTACTGTTGTTGATGCACCCAATGTCCATTCCCATAATTTGTGCTGCATTACTTATCACCCAAATGGGAACGTGAGAGGAATCTAGGTGCATCTGAGGCACAGAAATTAAAGCAATTGGAGAGAGGAAGCATTGCCACACACAAGTCCTTGCTGTGTATTATAGCTGGAGAAAAATCTGGTGATATGCTTACACGGAAGGCAGCATCCCTTGCACTTGACTTTGAGTACAAATCTAATCTATATGTGAGCTCTCCTTTCAGTGAAAAACAAAACTCTATTATAATTTTCATGAAGAGCCTCCAAATAGTCCCCTATACTCTGAACTCCTGGCCTATGAAAATCGTGGAGTTATATCCCAATGCCTTTTTTAGGCAAAAAGTTTGTAAGGTCCTGCCTTCAACATGCATAAGAAGATATATCAAAAATCCTCTGGCAGGTACTGAATGAGCCGCCTCAGAGTCAGAAGCCATGCCTGGACCATCATGAGCGTGCTAAATAGTCCTGCTGAGAGATGGGGCTCACTAACGTGCCCTTGGATACCGGAAGGATCCCAGAGGTGATGCAGTTATTAAATTGCCCTGCACACATCAGGCCATGCTGTTCTGGTCAAAGGTACAAGTAAAGCAGGTAAACGGGACTTGCAGAGAGAAAGGAGCAAATACACCCTAAACGGCAAGATGGCACAGTGCCCTGCTACTGCGTGGTCACAAGTACCACAAGGGCAACTGGAATAATATTTGAGCCCTCACATAAAGCAAATCAAACACACCACATCAGTGATCAGCAGGATATTTAGAATAAAGACTATCTTGCCCATCTAAGACAGGGCTAATGCCTCTCCACAAGGCCCCTTTTAACCTCTACAGCAACAGGCTTAGTTCAAATACTAATCTTTCTGATGGTCTCCTGAGGAGTCCCAGCTGATGGACTCATTTCCATTTAGATGCCCAAGCAGAAAAGCATCTTTGAACTTCATAATCTTGATCATCTTCAGCCCAGGGAGCCAGAAATGATTGTTTCTGGTAAAGCAAGAAAAACACTTGAAAGACCAACATGGGACAAAACTCTAAACTCCCATTGAATGTCTGATGGCACCTGTCATGTTTCACATGCTCTGCTTTTAGAAATGGTGGGTTGAAAGGTATGTTTGTTTAGTGTAGGAACAACTGGAATCGCTGAAGTACTGAACAAAGAAAGTTATTTTCATGTATACAGGACATGGAAGAAAAAACAAAGACTGTAATGGTGTGCACTTGACAGCCCTGGCGATCCCAAGAAGCTCCAATAAACTACCATGGCATGGAAGCCTTTCCCCGTCCCAACCTCTCCCTGAGCCATGTGCCCAGCTGTGTCCTGGGGCAGGTACAGCTTTAGTGCCTACAAAGAAGTCATGTGAAACAAAGCAGAATTTTATAGTCCATGCTGTGGAGTACTCCTCATGGCATATCACATGCCATAACTAATGAAGTGACTGAAGCTATAGGAAGCTTAATTAACTCCATACTTGGGATCCAGAGGCTTCTGACTTACTAGGGACCCTTCCACCCACAGCTCCCAGCTAAACGGTCCCACTAATACCTCTCTTTCACATAAAAATGAGAACTAGATCAACTATATGACCAGGCCCAAAAGTGCAGTCTGGGGCCAGGATTTGAACTGCAGTCATGCTCCTTCACCATGGGATCCTTCTGTCTGCCTGGCTTTCACAGATGCTACGATCCAGCTAGTTCTGCTGGACTTTGAGACTCAATGCCCCACAAGAGCATTTGGCTGGAGGATTCAGTTTTCTGGATTAGCAAAGATCCCAGCGTGAGTCACTGTACACACCAGACAGTACCAACTTGGGATGTCATAGTGGGATATTTTTCCAGGCACTGTTGACAGACAAACTCTTAGAAGCCTGAAGAGTCAATCTGTAGCACTTACATGCATATTTTTGTTATCTAATAGAAGGTCTGACTTGGAAAGGGGCTGAGCTGTCTCAGCTCTCATTAGTGTTCAAGGCTTTGAAAAAATCAAGTGAAAGTTGCAGGTGTGCTTGAATGGCTGATTTCCGTCACCAACTTTACAATCTTGGCTGCTTAGTTTTAGAAGTGGCAGTAGAGTTGGATGCATCCACATGAGGCAGCTCAGAATCTCCTTATTCTGCCCCCACCTCTGGGCCACCCTGCAATTTGTCATTTAACACTGTGCCTAGGCGTTCTGAACAGTTACCTCCAGGTTAGCAGGAGCGTAGAGCTCCCTATTGATTGTTTGTCAAATATCATGCACATGGATCTGCAGCTGGTTAAGAAGCATTTCCTCTAAAAGTCAATATTTATTCATTAACAACCTTTTAGCTGGTTAATTGAAAGTGACAGGATGCATTTTGCCTAACAGATTGCATTTTACTGAGTAATTTCTAATTTACAGTAAATATGATTGAAAATAAAAGTTCATTTCTGGTATCAGTTTAAAAATGGCTTGTGCTTCCAACAATTGTACCACAGGGAACTGCTGGGCACAGATTTATTTGTGTGTGTGCGTGTTTTTTGAATTGCAGCAACTTAGCAGGGTTTGTCTCTTAATTCTGGATATCAAAGGGACCTTGCGGTGAAGGTGACAGCAAATTGTGTTTAAGAGTGATTAATCCGTTATTTCACCTTCTGGCCCTTTTTTAAGCAGGATTAGATATGTTTTTTTTCCCCTCAGCCTCCCTCTGGCATCTCTTACACATGTAAAAACCTAAGCACCTAGGGGTTAATATGCTCCAGATAATGGTATAACAGATTTAAAAAACAAGTCAGATGCCAAGAACTCTGAACAACACTGCTTGCCTTGTTGAAACACTTGTAAATGGACACAGAAAGGAATAGTAGGTGCAAAGACTTTATTCCCTCAGTAACAAAGGCGTGCAGCTTGTTAGCATGCAGAGCTCCTGCCTTCCCCTCGGCTCCTCTCACTCCTGCAGGTAAAGAGCACAATCCCTTTTGCTTGAAGTGTGTATTACAGAGCAGAAGAGACTGAAGCCTCCCAGACTGTATTCCCAGCTCAGCCAGACTCTGGTGGGGTGCAGGAGCTGCTCTGCAGGCTGGCTCTGTGAAGGTTTCCCCAGGAACTCCACTTTATTGCAGCCCATCGAGGTTATACAGAACATGCTCCATTTCCAAACAAGCAGGTAAAGGAGGCTCTCCCCTCTGCCTGCCACCCGCCTTGCAAACTCATCCTCATTTTTGGGTGCCTAGTGGCTCATGTATTGAAGAACAAGAAAGTTTCCAGAGTTTGAGCTCAGGAAACAAACCCGCCGAGGCGGCAGGTACCAGCTGAGATCCCACTGGCTCTGGCTCCCCAGCTGGGAGCAGGGGTCACATGGAGGGGCACAGCAGGGTGCAGCCCATCTGCCCTAATTTAAGTATCCAAAAGACTAACAGACATAGCCACCCCTGGCCTCACTTACAGCCAACGGCGAGACGGGAAGTGATCTCATCCTAAAATAAGCACCCAAGAGGTCAGAAGGACCGCCCTCTAGAAAGGGCCGTTTTTCTCCACCGAGAAAACGTGAAAGGATCCTGGAGTGATTGTTCCAGTGAGCATAAAAAGAAACCCACACTCACCAGCTTTAAACTTAAGCACCTCTAAACTTTGCCATCAAAAGCATACCTAAAGCAGATTAAGTGAATCCTGTTTTTAATTGATCAGTTATCCCACGGAAGCCCTTTGAACCTGAGCACAAATTCATCAGGCAGCTCCCATACGGGGCTGAGCTGCAGAAGAAGCTGCCCCCAGCTGATGGAGTGGGCAGATGTACCTCTGATTACAGGTAGTTATTACAGTGCAGATCAGCACAACAAGAAGATTACATTTCTTAACAGAGATATTCCTCTGAGTTAGAGCCATGCTTTTTGATCTCCATAGGAATGGATAATGAACTGCAAAGATAATCCATGCACAACATTTAAATACCAGGCAGAGTTTTTATGCAATTTAATTAATAACCGCTTTGTGGGGTGGGAGGGAAGACATAATATAATTGCAACAGTCTTACATTTCAGCAGAGATTGCTTAGGAATCACTTTTTGACAATCTTAGCCATAATAAGACAGCAAGCATGGATACACCAGAGAACCTGAGGTGGTTACTCCACCTTGCCCCCTGTTTTCTGACCATGTTTCTAGAGTTCCCTTTCCTCTGAGGGAGAGAACCAGAGGGAGAAGGTTGTGCTACACAAATCCTAGGAGCATTTTACTCATCCATACCCACTCCCATATCCCAATCACATAACCACTAATATCAGACATGTACCATAACAAGTACTTTCCATGTATCAGTCCTAAAACAGGGTAACGTTTATCAAGCAGAGTTTCTTCTTTCTTTATCCAGGTCCTATTAGGCTTTACCATAAACCTCTGTGATTTTGTGGTAAATTTGTCAATAAGTGAAATAATAAAAGCCAAGATGCTTCCCTTTTTTCTTTTCATTTTCAACTAACGTTTGATTTCCTCTATGATTTTTTTTTTTTCTAAAAGACAATCACAGAATATCTTGAGCTGGAAGGGATCCATAAGGATCATCAAGTCCAACTCCCTGCTCCTCACAGGACTACTAAAACTAAACTGTATGACTAAGAGTGTTGTCCAGACACTCCTTGAACTCTGGCAGGCAACATTTTCATTAGTTACAATCTCAAAAAAAAATATCTTATTGTCATTCAGTCCAAGGTTGTTGCAATTAGAGTCCAAATGAGTTTGAGCCTCACACAGGGCACCAATTATCACAAGGCAAGCAAGCTAGCAAGCTGCAACAAGGCTTTACCATGGGTCAGATTCTACTGTCCATGCTGCTGTTTCTCCATCCTCTAGAGGCCAGACCACACTGCTCCTTATCTCTGCTATGTTGGGGCTTTCTTCCTCCAGACCCCTCCTCCATCCAAGCTCCCTTCCCATGCTCCTCAGGGCTATTTAACCACTTTGCAGGAAAGAGCTACAGCTGCACATCATCTGTGCCAATCAACCCACTGCCTTCGTAGCAGGGCCACAGCTGCATATTACCAATGTTAATCAACCCACTGCCTTCATTCCTTTACACAAGGTATCTATTTTCCTTCTACTCCAGTCACTCACACCAGCAGAAAAGCAAAATCAACTCTTCATTTGACTGCAACCTGCATGCAGCCACAGTCCACATTTCCTACAGTAGAGCTGATGTGTTTGCCCTTCACCTAAGAGGCAAGCATCCATCAAGGTGCTATTACAAATGGACGGAGAAAAGAGCTAGATGCTTCTCCCTTGACATTTTGGGGCCATACAGAGGAAGAAGATGAAGCACTGGCACTCCAAACCTTCAGCACAACTCTCTCAGGACCTTCAACAACGGGTAGGAGCTTAGCAGTGTTGTTTATCCAGACTTTTTTTTGGTGAACATTACCATCCAGTTATCTGCTCTTCCACAGACACCCAGAACATAACCTTCTGTCCTTTCACCAGCTCTACCCATACCAAAGCCCATACCCAGAGGTGTCCCCTGCAGGCAGCAAGGGACATATGTCAGCTTTTGGGGTTGAAATTGTGTGCTTTAGGATTATTTCCACTGTGTGAAATCCTGGAGGTGGGCAAAGAAATCCTTCCCCCCTCCTGGGCATCCAACCCTCTTAATTCACCTGTTAACTTATGTCCCTAGTTAATATAATATTGGGACAGTAACAGAGATAAATATCAGTCCTATAGTCAATTTATCAGCAGTTTTCAATAATTTTTGCTCCAGCGATGAGAGGTTCTATTTCAACATTTTACTTCATGACCAACCCCCCCTGAAATGCTCACAGTAGAAGGTCCCACGTGGACTAATAACCTCATTCAAGGACACTGGTAGCTTGAATAGCTCATCCCATATCTTTTACAGATCAGGAGACAAGAAATGCCATCCTTCCAGCGTGACATTACAGGGAGGGGAGCAGTATGTTAAAACAGCACGTTGGGCTCGGTGGAGAGCAGTATCGCTGCCAAGTACCACAGCTCAGCCTGGAGACAGACTACTTTGCTTTCAAATCTCTCTGGCTACACTTCCTTCAGGATGATGCAATTCTCAAAGCAAATTAGTGTACACAGGAATCTCCATTGCATTGGAATATGTCATTAGAAATAACTATTTTTAATGGTGTTTTACCAGGGCTATGACAGAGTCAGCGAGTCATCTGAATACAGAGATGTTGCTCCTCTGCAGCAGCTCAAGCGGTGCCAGAAATCCAGACCCTGTGAAAAGTCTTTGAGTCTTTGTTGTTCTTTAAATGCCTTCAATATGGAAGTGGAAAAAAGAAAGGGGGGGAGCGGGGAAAGGCTGTTCTGATTGCAGACCAGCCTGAGTTGAAGGTTACTGTTATTTTTGCTCTGCTTATTTTGGTCCCATTAACAAGAAAGATTTGACCCCACAGCCTTTAAAGAGGTTTGAAGATGTGAAGGGGTTTTTTTTTCCTTGGAAATCCCTTTGTCTCCTTTCTCCAATTCCTGCAGAAGAGACTACTGATTACCCTCTGTTCAGGGCACTAGCATGGGACTCAGCAGACCAGAGCTCAGTTGTCACTGCCACAGACGTCCTGGGTGACCCTTAGTAAGTCATTTAGGCTGGCTCTTGAAGCCTGATTTCAACAGAAGACTATGTCTGAAGACCTGAGCTTCAGCTGATGCCTCAGTTGGTCATCTCCAAATTTTTTCTACTGTCTTTAGCTGCAAAGAGTGTAATTACATATTACAAATAAAAAAGAGTGCAAAAAAAATTCATATGATGGTCCTCAACAGGGATCTCAGCAGTCAGGTGAGAAGCAACCCCAATGGGGATGCTAGTAGCTGATGCAGACTTTGAAAGCATCAGTATAAGGAAAACAGTAGACATGTGAGTTGTCAGCTCATGAGCGGTGGTAATTCACCCTGGTTTGTGTCTAACAGACCCTCTCCAGAGTTTCCTTAAGGAGGACAAGCTGCTTCCCCAGCAAACAGCCAAAAAGGCTGCTTTTCCTCCTGATTTTGATTACTTTCTCAAGACATAGGAGAGGAGTCATCATATTCAGAGGAAATTAGAGGGAGGTGGGAATGTGTTGTCAACAGAGCTGTGAGAAATTAGGAAAAACTGCCTGGGGGAACAGGCTGACTTGTATTTCTTCTTAGAAAGGTCATCAAGACTAGGAGTCTTGGGAAAGCTTCATTAAAGTCAGTAGAAAAAAAAAATTATAAGTGAGGAAATTAATTTGGGCAGCAAAAAATTAAACACACACAGAAAGACTTTGAAGTCAGTCCAAAAGGCTCCATGAGAGAGTGCTGGTACGTTCATCCCGGCTGCAGAAGTCAAGGGCAGGGAAGGTCTCCGTTATGTGGAATAAGGGGGTGCGTGCCCCCAGTGCTGGCGCGCGCCCTCGCGCCCTGCAGGCACACAGACTGCTGTGGTGCTTGGGAATGAACCAGCAGATCAGGAACCAGGGGAAGGCAACCCTGTCCCATAGCTTGGACGAGGTGTGTGCACTGCTTAACCGGACACCATGGGTCAAGGCCAGTTGCAAATGGATCTTGCCAAGGTACGCTGCAGGATCTATGGAAGGTAAATCCCTCTCCCAGAGTGGGGCTACACAGGACCATTTGGAAGCAGAGCTGCAGCAAGTTGGTCAGGATATGAGTCTTATCAAGTGTAACTGACTGATGGACACAGCGAAAGCCTCCTGCTCAGGGGAAGCAGGCTGGTGAAAATATAAACATTTAACTTGGGAAAGAGCTGTCTGCATTAAATAATGGGGCAGGGAGTTGTTTAAAAGTCAGACAGACCCAAGAAATGCTGAGTTGCTCTTCTTCATCAAACTACTGAAAAAGCCAGAGGTTAGGGTGCTTGGGCTTCTGACACCTCACAACCCAGAGCAGGGTCTGGAATGCGATCCTTGCAGATCCCAGCCAAGTGTCTTACACATATTTCTTAGTCAGCAGGAGAGAGTATCCACATTTCCTTTCCTTATTTTCTATCATCATTACCTTGAGAAACTCACCCTTCAAAAGTCTCACTGAGGAATATTTGTTTCTGGGAAAAACTTGTTTCTGAAAGATGGGTGTTTTCTGAGTGGTAATTTCTTTGGAAGATTCCCATTAAGATCAAAACATAACAGAAGTGGTGAAGAAACTGCATTTCTAAAGTGTAGATCCACTGTGTGCCTTCAAAGAGAAGCCCTGAAGAAGCATCTTTCTCCTGGGTTTTCGCTGCACAAAGAGCCAGGACTCAAACCCTGGACGAGTGCACCACTGCATGCTACTAGGGCCCTGTTTCAGCTGGATCTCAGCTTTTCTGCCTAAGCCTATAGCAGCTTCATTTTCCTAGATGGAGCTTAAAGCAGCAAAAAATGTAAGAATAGAAAATGACCTTAGGTTGCTCCTGATCATTTTCTCAGGGGATTATCAGTTATAAATAGAGCATCCCTCCAAGAAATACCAAAGAGGCCTCTTCTCCCCAAGAAGGGCAGGAGAAGACCTTCTGCTCATCCCAGGGCAGGACCAGGCTGGCACAGGGTGACTGACACCAGTGGAGCTGGTGTGTACTGGCTTGTGAGCCACAGACGTGTGATGCTCTAAGAAAAGGCACAGGTCAGACAACCTCCTTCTTTTCATCTTCATGATTTCTAGCACTACCTAAAAAAGAATTTGACACCAAAGAAGTGTGAGACGGTACGTCAGAACAGAGGCTAATTTAGGACAATTTGGGGCTGCTTTCTGAATATTCAGAAAAACAAAAATTAAAAATAAAAAAGAAGAGGGGTTGATCATTGCTGGTTAAAGTTTATATATAGATAGCTCTGTTCTGGCAGGGGACCATAAATCACCCGGCACCCAAGTGCGGTGCAGGGAAAGCATTGGCATCTCCGCGCCCTCTCCACCACTCAGCAGGATCAAAGACCCATATGCTCTGTCACCTTCCATTTCCAGATTCACGCACCCAGGAATGAATGGGGCAAGCCTGGCAGAATAAACTAAAGCTCTCACTCCACGTGCACCACAGACTTGACAGCTTCTTCTGAAGAGATGCCAGCTCTCTTCTTGGGTTACCCAGTTACTTTCTCAAATGCTTTTTGTACATCGCTGCCACCCATATGCAAGGAAAATGATGTCTATGAGCATGCACAGTCAGAAGCAGACACTAAAAGCCTTTCCCTCCAGGGCTCAGGTATTCCATCATTTCTTTGGCCTGACTCCTACCTGCCTTGCACTCTCCTGCCAGCCCTTACCATGCAGGCACAGGAAAGTTGCCAGGCAGCTCCTTTACATTCATAGCAATTTGTAGGTCTGACCCAGGGCATCTGCCAGGTACAGGGAGCTCTGCCCTCTGTTTTGCATGGCACTGAGAAACCCAAGTCATACAGAGCTGGGTGACATGGTTTCTTGCCAGTTCCTCATTGCAAGGCTGCTTGCAAGTGCTACAGAGCGATTAGGAAGACAGAAGTACAGGTACCTTTGTTTAAAAGAGAACAAACAAGGAAAACTGTTTTGAAAAGCTACTTTTGTCATGAAAGAGGAACATAATTAACGGCCCTTTATATGGCACTGCATACAGACAGTAAATGAGCACCCTCTGATCTCCAGACTTTTGTGTTTATTTCTCTATTTTGCTATTGCTGGGGGACAAGAGTTGCTTTTCCCAACAAGCAGGGCTGCTCACAATAGCAGGTAATTAGTCAAGGGGCCTAACAGGATCGAATCTTGTCCAGGGAAACTCATTTATACAGTCAGGTGATTAAGCCACATGATTGCAGCTGAACACTGCAGTAGCCTATTGAGATACAACTGCATGTCTGTCACATGCCCTCAGTGTTGTTGGGAAACTGCAAGGAACCAGAGAGTGCAGCAAAGAAGTTTGCAGGAATTGCGTGCTGGGTATGGGGTGGGATGGGGATACTGGCACTCACCTGCTGCAGGGCAGCGATGCTGCACGGTCCCGGCCTGGGAGGGGGAAGGGATTCCTGCGGCGATGTTCCCCGTGATGGCTCTCAGAGTAATCATAATCATATCATAACGTGTCTCGCTTTAAGAGCCCTTTTCCTGGGAAGATTATGGGTCTGTTTATAAATACTACCTATAAATAAGCTTCATGCTACCCCATGTGAGCTGCCCAAAAGCTATAATTAGGGCTGTGATGAATCCACATTGTTATGGACGCGCCGGACACCAAATATCAGGCCTTAAATTTCCGTGGATGCCAAATGCAAATGCGACCCATCAGACACCCTATCCCATTTGTTGAAAATAAATGTCTTATTGACATTGCCCTGGTTGTAATCTCTATCCCCAAGCTGCTATTATTAACTAACATGAGTTTTCTCGCTGGGTTACATCAGATAGCCAAGCAGGAGACAAAGATCTGCAGGGAGGCAGGAATGTCACGGGAGAGGCAGGATTAGGACCATGCTTTACTCAGAGAACTATTTTCAAAGCCTGTGGACGTTTAGGCCTTTATTATCTCCCTAATCGCTGCACAGTTTCTGCCTCTAGACACTGAGGTGCGACCAGCAGCTCATGCAGCGTAATTCCCCGTACGCAGAAAGCACGGGCAGCTTCCACGTGCTGAGACAGGGATGGTATTCTGCAGCACCCAGCACTGATATAACTCTGTTCCCTCTTTGCACAGCTGGTCGATTTCCACCACCTCCAAACCCACCCTCCAGTCCAGGTTTACACAGCACTAGTCTGGTTTGCACGCGGTCCTGCACCTAAGCTCTGCTCCAGAGGGCTCTGGCAGGGGAAACCATGGACCCAAACCCCCATCCATGCCAGCTGGACAAAAGGAACCCAAGCTCATCTCTCCCTAAGCACCATGGAGGTGTTGAACTTAAGCCACCAAGCACTGGAGACATGGACTGAAGTTGGAAGAGACAGGAGTATTGTCATGGCTTGTAGCTGCCCATGGGTCCCAAGCATCATCCCACAATGCAGGCACCAGCCCTAAGCTTTGCCCTGGAGCAGAAGTGAGAGAGATTTTGTGCATTTTCTAAGAGGCACCCTGAGCTTTTACCTGCTGACATCAGGAGCCGAAGCTGCAGCATCAAATGGGGAGTGAGAATTTGTGCTGCAGGCACCTTCCCGCTGTGTGCTGAAGAGACTTTCCTCTGGGGTAGTTTAAAACTCAAGGCTGATTATTCTTTGCTTTGGGAACCATCCCAATTAAAATGGTCTATCTGAAACTAAGCTATGAGTTCAAAGCCTTTCCATCTGGGGCCACGGCATGAGCTTTTCCTCACAAACACAGATCCCAGGGAAGAGTTCCTGGCCAGGGGAGAATACTGCTAAGTACAGTCATAAAGATGGAGAAAGGCAGGATTTGAACTCGCCTTTGCCTTTGTGTCTGCAAAACGTCTAACTGCATGCATAAGCACCTTGTTTGCACAGGCAAATATGGATTTAACATGCACAGCCAGGCTCAATGAAGTAATTTTACAGTCAGTATGTACGTGCCAACCTCTGAAAATCTGTCCTCAAACATCCTTTAGATTCCAGAGTTTATCCATCCAGGAGTCAAAGCAACTTCTGTATTTGCACTTGTCATGAAGTGCCTCCTCAGCAGAAAAAAGGCAGAACCAATTTTGTCCTTTCCTTTTTGTTTGGCTGGACTTGGAAAGGCTTAGAGCTGGAAATGCTGGTCAGCCAGGAGCTCCGTGCAGCCCTGGAGCACTGGGATGAAATGCTGCTCTCACACACACACGCAGACAACAGCGGAGCAGCTTTGAGAAGCTGACTTAAAACCTGCCTGGCCAGCCCGGGGCTCTGTCCGCAGCTGGAGGTATGCAGGTATTCTGGTGGGACGTGCAGAAATGTGGGGTATCGCCAGCCGTGCGGGCTGGGGGTGGCAGGTCAAGCTGAGGGCGAGGGGAAGGCTTTCTCCATCATTCATTTTTAAAATCCCTTGTCATGCACAACCACCCTCTAGCTGTGATAATAAGCCCCCAGAGGCCATGAGAGGCCAGGGCAGCAGGTGGGTATTTAGGTAAACCTACACAGCATGTTTTCATGAAGTCTGTACTTCTGTCCTTTATGGCCTCCCCTTTCCTTCCCGTAACCTTCCTCCACCTCTCTTCATCCTCCATCCTACCGGGTTCACTGGAGAGGCTCGAAAGGCTATTGTGGATATTCCTTCATCTCCCCTCCTGCTTTCCCAACTGCCTCAAAGAGTCAGACACCAAGAATCCTAAATGCAGCCTGAGCTGCCCTTGCAGTAAGAGTGCTGAGCCAAAGGCAGCAGCCTCATGGTGGAGGCTGTTGGGCAACCAAAGCCCAGCCCTGGGGACCTGCAGTCCAGCTCCTGGTTGCTGTAGTGTATCCTCACCGACTTCTGTGCAAGCTGATCATGGCCTTCAGCATAAAGGTCGCACAACCATGTATATATCCTCCCATACTGAAGAAGGAGAGAAGAAAGAGGCAGCAGGTCTTATACTGATGACTGTTATTGACACTGAGACACTGACATCATCAGAGCATGTTATTTAGGATATTCGAGCTCCGGATAACTAGTAAAAAGGACAGTAATAGCCCATTCTGAATACAGTCTGTCCAGTCAATGCTAACATAAAGCCAAATTCAATAAAGCTGTTTTCTTCAGCATGACTAAAGCTTACATCAGGCAGGGTATTAAAGACTGAAAAGTAAAACACCCAGGATACAAAGGGTAGGTAAATCTTACTGCCCTGAGTTGTTTACACTGAGAGACTGGGTATACTGCTCCGGACCTGGCATGGCTTCACATCCTGGCTGGAGACCACAGTCAGCCAAGGGGACAGTCAGGCAGCCCAGGGAAGTCCTCGCCCTGCTGAAGTCAGTGGCACATCTACCATTAACATTAGTGGAAGCAGGATTTCACCCTTCTTCTCCTAAGAGCTGCACAATTAATTCACAACCAGCTGTTGGAAATTCCCTCACACAGATTTACATTTTCAGCTGCTGGAGTTGGGGCAATCCAGCCTGAAGCATCTAGAGATGGTTTGAGTTCCAGAAAGTACAAAACACCTCTCCTGGAACAGGGCCACTAACAGATCATCCTGAAATTAATACCACCCCAAAATTACTAATCACTGTGGACCGCATTTTCCATAATTCTTCTCAGATCGACTGCCCAGTTTGCAACAAACGGTCCGATTCTAGAGGAAACCAGCACATTTTTCTCCTTCCCTTGAAGATCATACAGTCCGTGTTCAAACTGCGGCTGGTGGGAGTTTTCGCGTTTAAAAATACACGTCCCCATCCTCTCTCACATACATGCACGGCTTGTGCATGACGTTCATTTATTAAAACTCCTCACTCGGAGGCGAGTGGCTGTTCCAGACGAATTGTTGCAGGAGAGCTGGCGACGGAGGAGGTGAGTGCATACCCACGCCGTCGTTGGAGGTGTCTGCTGAGCTGTGCAAGGCGGGTGGACTTTCTCTCCCTCCTGGGCCCCCATTTCTTGGAGCAGTGGCAGGAGGAACCTCGCTGGGGCCCCATCGTGGTCCTTATGTTCTTCCTCCCCGTTGCTGTCTTGTTTGCTCATGTTATTCTGCCGCTTAGTTAATAACAAGCTCTGATGTGGTTAACACTGACACAGCCAGTGATACTGACTACAGTGATATATTTTTATTATTTCTTTTGTACAGCACTTCATTTACAGTGGTTCATATTATACCAAGAATCAGTTTTAAACACACTCCGGGGTCTTCTTGCTATTCATTGCATCCCATTAATGCATCCTGAAAGGGATTCTCACATGCATGCACTTACTGTGGTTACTATTTTTTGCCCTTTCTTCCCTTTATCAATCTGCATCCCTCCATCCTGCTGGGGGACTAGGGCCATTGTTGCTATTTAAAACAGCTTCGCTTTGGTCTGTGCTCTGAAGGCTGGACACTGGCCCGTCACTTTCCCACCTGCTTGGATAGTCTCTGCTTGGGACTGAAATCCCTCATTATGTCCTTCACTTCAATGACATGGATCTTCCAGCAAATCAGGGCCACAAATAATAGGTGACCCATGTGGTCCTGCCTGCGTAAGTACCAAACCAGTGCAGCCTTTGAACCGATCCAGTTGGCCCACCGAAACTGAGAAATGATAGCTTTGTCTCCACCGTTGTACAGAGGGTGGGACTGGTTTCTCCTCCTTCTCGCAGCATCAGTCCTGAACCACACAAGTACAAACAGATGCAACTCCATCGACTGAGCCACATCTCCGCTTCCAGCTGTGCTCACCATGGTGCAAGATCTGGGATGGGAGTTCAAGGGTGGAGGGGGTAAGAAAACGGCAAAGAAGAGAAAAGTTTAAGCCTTCTGATATGTCTATATATCATATATATAAGATATGGGGAGGAAACCACCTTCAGTGCAAGTTCAGCAGAACCAGCCTCCACCAGCTGTGACTCCTGTCGTGTTCAGCTCCCTCCAGCCTGCACACACAGGAGATGCAAATAGGGGCTGCCTCATCTTTATGCCACCTGAACATTAAGATGACAAGGCAATCTCTGACTGCAAGACTAAAGCAGTTCCCCATCCTTTTAGTGTTGCTGGAGCAGTTTAAGAGACAGATCTAGGTGCTTGGGTCCAGCTCATTATGTTCAATGGAGCTGCATCCATTTGCAGCCATGCTACATTTGACTCCTGTAAAACACATCGACATGGGGAATAAATGAGTTTCTATAGGTCTTGGAGTTGTACACAAATGCACAATGATCTCAGATCCATCTGCTCCCCAAGGCCTGAAAGTGAAATCTGCTTCCAATCTTATGTTTTATGCTTATTGCTGTCATGCTGTTTATACACCCGAATGCTGCACATTCTCGTTTTGTTTAACATAAACAACAACTATGCACCGTCTGCTGAAACTTTGTCAACTGCCTCTTCCTTCTGTCTGGATAATGAAAAGACACAATCTAACAAATGCATCTTATTCTAACTGTTTGCTTCCAGACATAATACATCAACCCTGAACATAAGAAGCAGGGGGAAAAAACAGATAGATTTGGTTTCAGTAGATGTAATTCAGCTTAGCTTCATGGAAGTCAGTAGAACAACACCAAGCGAGCATCGGTCAACAGCCTAAAGCAGTTCTGTAGTCATTTTAATCTCATCCCAGAGCTTGGCAACATGCCAAGCCAGAGTGGTCCACTCCCAGGTTTATGCTTCATGTACAGACATTGGATTCACTGGAACAATGTTCACTTTTGAGAAGCTAAAGTGAGACCTATGTGCTGGACAGCCTTCCCACAGCTGCAGTGTTAGACCTTCCCTTGATATATCCAGTTGTGGGCTGCATGGACCTTGTCCAATGTAGAAATATAGGATATTGTGAACCTTTTAGCTATGGGATGCTTGAAGATTTGAATGCACGTAGCTATTCTGCCCCATAATACATTCAGTCAACACATCTGCAGTGGCCAGCAGCCCTAGGGGAGCTGAAGCTATTGTTCTTCACGGAGTCTCCGTTACATCCAAATGTGCCATGCTCTGTGCTAGCCATTCTGCTCCTCATAATTAGACTTAGCTGTGGTAATTCCTCTCTGAAAGTGAATTTTCTTCTAAATGAATGCTCTTACGGTCACGGCCAGGATTTGAGAAATAATGTGCAAAAAAACCCCAAAACAACACACTCTATCTGGCTGTCATTTTCTCCTGGACATCAGAACTGCGAGAATGTCAGTCCCATCCAAACAAAATGTCATTGCTGTTCCCTCAATAAAATGACATCCAGTTCCTCAGCTGAACTTGCAGAACTTTCATGAAGAGCAACAGAAAATGCAGAGAATACGAAAAGAGAGAAAAGAGAAGAGACATTGATAAACTGATTTTAAACTCACAATGTGCACTACTGTTATAAAACATATGTATCATCTTAGCTTCTGTCGTGCTAACTGTGCCAAATTCAAGGGGGAAAAAAATCCAGTAAAAAGCTCAGCAAAGCCCCATCCAAAAATATAGAGCCTGAAAACTTTTGATTTGGCTTTTTTCTTAACTCACACAGCTGTGTAGTTGCAACAAAAACCTGTTGCCTAAGGTTATTTCCACCCTGCATTTGCATATCTTCTAATGGCTGAAATTTGCAAAAGGACGTGGATTTATGCAGGTCATCTCCTTTACTTACCCACAACCTTCTTTTCTGCAGGATTTCCCCTGAAACTGCCCTCTGTTGTTAAGGGCCATCCCTTAGGTCTCCGGTTCCCCTTGCTAGAGCCTACCAATCACACTGTGCTGTACTCAGGAGTCCTAGCATCCCTAGCCCCCAAAATCAGAGCATCCCTGTCACCAGGGTATTCACCTAAAGGACACCAGGATGTCCCCTGGTAGCTGGGCATGAGCCAAATGCACACCTCCACTGAGGCAGGCAAAGAGCAAGCCTGGTGCCTTGCTACCACAGCATCTCCAGCACTGCCTCTCTACACAGTCTGGATTCCTGCTCTGCCAGTGCACTGCACAAACCACTGCCTTTGGCTTACCGCAGCCTCTAGGCAGATTGCAGCAGAATTTAAAACATCCTCAATGGGTGGAAAACAAACAGGAATGGCTATCAAAATGTTTCGCAAATACAGAAAGACTCAGGAGTGATGCGGAAAGCAGCGGCATAAAGAGTCATAGTAATAAAAATTACTGTTATTGGTATCTACTAAAAAATCAGTAAAAAATACAGCATTACATAGCTCTTGTCTGAACTGTTTGATCATTTCATTTCCATTTTTGAATAAAGAGAATCTTATTTTCCTATTTCAGCTTCTGAACCAACTCAAGACATATGCAGGGATGCCACACACACAAAATAAAACACACACACACATCCTCCACCAGAGACAACCCGACATTTTCCAAACCTAAAAAAAAAAAAAAAAACCCAAACCGTGAGTTTATCCTGAATGTGGGCGAGTTCTCATTTCACTGAGACAACTTTCTGGTGAAGATGGCTAAATAATCAGCTGAGAAACTAAAGCCACTAAAAGCCAACTCACTGAAGGATTTCTGAGGCCCTGGCTTTGACATAATGCACAATTTATCCATGCGGTTCGCTGCTCTGGTACATCCCTACAAGCCACATGCTCAAGGCAGGGTTGGACATTTCAATAATAAGAACAGCAAGAGCAATAAAAGCAAGGAGTTAAAAAAGCCCTGGCAGTTCAGCAGGGATATAAAACCCCTTGCTTGCAGGGATGGGGGAAGGAGAAGAAAGCAGAACAAGGATTTTGTTGAGAAGTTTCTCTCTGAGTAAGTTCTTCCAGAACAGCAGGGGGTTTAGGTTTTAGCATCTGCCCTGAATCAAAAAGGACCAGTCAGGCTGTGGGATAGGCATTAAGCTGTATTGAAGGGTAGATTGGACATCCACTTTGCTGCCTTCCACAAGAAATGCATATTTATCTCAAAAGAGAAAAGAAATGTAGCTGGAAGCCAGGAGCCTGACTCTCAGTCCTCCTGCTTCTATCTCCAGGTACATGTAAGCGTTGACCCTTATTTTGGCTAAAACCTGGTGTCTGCTGAGCCCACCAGGGAAGCTCGTGGTCCCTGACAGGGGGCGTTGGTTTGGGCACGCAGGGACAGGCTGGTGGGAGGTTTCACGTAGGATGTGCTCACCAGGCTGCTAAGGTTTTATAACAGCCGGGGCCGTGCGTGCATGTCCCCGTGCCCCACATTTTGAGCTCAAAAGCAGGAAGCGATGAGGTCAGTTCCTGAGACGGCAGCCACAGGGCTGGAAAAGAAGTAGCAACAGCAGAGCTGATATCATAAAAGCTCCTGGTGAAGGCTGTGTTTGCTGGCAGCAGCACAGTTGCGTTGCTCATGTCTGGGAGTGTTGAGAATGACAAATTTTCTGCAACAAAAACCCAGCCTGAGCCAACGTGCAGAAACAAGAGAGGGGCTATAGGTCCAGTCTGGCTGCTGACCCACCCGGAGAAGACCTCAACTTAATGCCAGAGTCCCAATGTGGGATGTTATAATCAGGCCCCCACATAACAAAGAAAGCATTTGGGGTGGGGGGATTAATTAACTGAGACAAAGCAGCTGTGACATAAAAGAGCCCAGCTCACCCTTTCCCTGTTCATTACAAGGAGCGGGAGGCTGGCCAAGGTGAGCACATGAGTCCAGAGAGGGAGGAGGGAAGCATCCTAGGAGCCCCACCACAGCGAGCAGGTGTCAGGTGGTTATCTGGGGTGAAGCGATCACTGAAAACTCCCTTGTGTCTGTGGCATTTTGTCACAATGAATATTTATTTAGTCCAAAGTGCGCCTGGTGGCTTGCTTGCAGACACGTTCCCCCTGCCATGGGGCTGCTTGAGAACCTCCACCAAGACAAGGGGGATGTGCGAAGAAGTGATGAAACCTCAGGCCACAGTTTCCATCCTAGGTTCCTTCTCTAGGCAGCTAAACCCTTGTCCACCCACTTGAATACTTGACTTACTGGTCAGAAACACTATAAGCACCAAGTGAGTGGCAAAACCAGGAGTTTCCTTATGCCTGAACATTGCCAAGACTCAGAAACACCCTTTTTTTTTTGGCTGAAACAAGGATGTAGGTGCCCATTTTAGGTGTGAAAAGCCTCTGTGAACGTATGTCTGTAAGCGCGAGGTTTGGGACACTGCTTGCTCTTGAAAAAAGCCCTCTGGAAGCTTCATTACACTGAAAACCTCATTAGTCATCCTGGTCCCATTGTGGGGACAGTGGCACCCTGGGCAGAGCAAAGGTTAACATTGTCCTGCAGAACTAGATGTGGCTGTGGGGTTCAAGCATCAATAGTCCTAGTAACTAGAATCCAAATCTGGCCACAGTGACTCTTTTTGCCTCCAACACATTAATGCCAGCTTTTCACACCCAGCAGCAGCATCCAGCCTTTTCAAACAAGGATTTTTAGAAACATGAGTCTCTCATTGTTCTCCTGCGTCCTGAAATGCATCCAGTCCTGAACATCCCAGCACTGGGGAGAGCAAACAGCACGCGTCTGTAGCCAGCAAATTCACATCTGCCAACACCAGCCAGGCTGGATCCTGTGCCAAGGGCAGCCACCAGCCTGAGGATGGCGCGGTTGAAGGCTCTGCTGGGACCTGAGCGTTGTCTAGGCTGCCTGAGAAAACCACTCATAGCAAATCTGGCAGCATAGGATGGGTAACTTGACTCCAGGTGATTGCAATCATTCTCAGGGATCACCACCTTCAGACCAGCTCCACAGAGGGGTAAATTTCAGGCTGTCCTTTAGCTTTCTCTAATCCTTTTTCCGGTACTAGAGATGAAGGGAAGCATCTTCTTCACTGAAAAAATATATTAAAAAATAGGCCTGATCTCTTTCTCTTGGGCTCACATCTTTCCCATGAGCACATAAACCTCAATCATTCTGACATTTTCATTGATCCCAATGAAAGGACAAATTAAAAGCTGATCATTAATTCACAGGCTCACTCTGTCCCTCTCCCACAGAGGAACATTGGCTTATTCACTTATGTCAAATACTTACTTTGTGCTTCATCCCCAAACGTACCGCTATGCCCCAGAATTTTAAGGAAAGCCTCTGAAACGTGGGGACTGTCCTGGTTTTGGCTAGGATAGAGTTAATTTTCTCCCTAGTAGCTGGCACAGTGCTGTGTTTTGGATTTAGGATGAGAATAATGTTGATAACATGCCGATGTTTTAGTTGTTGCTCAGTAGTGCTTGCCCTAAGTCAAGGACTTTTCAGTGTCCCGTGCTCCGCCAGTGAGCAGGGGCACAAGGAGCCGGGATGGAGCAGAGCCAGGACAGCTGACCCGAACTAGCCAAAGGGATATTCCATACCATAGAATGTCATGCCCAGTATACAATCTGGGGGGAGTTGGCCAGAGAGGGGAGGGGGAAGGGGGCAATCGCTGCTCAGGGACTGGCTGGGCATTGGTCAGCATGTGGTGAGCAAGTATATTGTGCATCGCTTGTCTTCCTTGGGATTTATTTCTCTCTCTCTTTTTGTTTTCTCCCTTTTCATTACTACTATTATCACTATATTTCAGTTATTAATCTCTGTTAACCCACAGGTTTTACCTTTTTCCCCTATTCTCCTCTGCTGCCCACGGGGCCAGGACAAGGTGGTGAGCAAGCAGCTGTGAGGTACTTAGTTGCCAGCTGGGGTTAAACCACAACAGGACTTACCTGGGAATTACCTGGACTGCACCAGATCCTGCTGGAGACCTTCCCTCAACCACTCCATGATCACCATTGCAAGGAGTTTCTATTTTTCCAAATGTTTAACCCTATGATGCCCCTTCATGCCAGTTTGTCTCAGTTCTGAGTTCACAGCAGGTTTCCAAAGGACGAAATCAGCCTTAGGACCCTTTAACACAAATTTGCCTCCCATAGTCCATTGAGATTTAATTTATTTTTCAGTGGATAAACCATTGGCTTGCAACCACCTTGTGCAAAACAGCTTCCCTGCACCATTAGACCTGGCAGAGAGTTGTCTTGAAAACTGCCTTTGCATCAGTCAGCAGGAGAAGAGATTTCAACCTAGCTGGGGGTTCAGCAGATATGTAGACATGCAACCACATTGCAAACAACCCCAATAAATGTGTTCAGCAAGTGTGAATCCTGACAGACAAAAACAGCTTATGCTCCAAAATGTCTTGCTACCTGTAGCCTAACTGCTTCCCAAGCTTTCACTTGGCCAGCAAGGGCAAAAAAGCTGGAGTGGGGCAAACTCCTGAATCATTTGGCCTTGGAACCTGCATCTACTTGTGCAAGCCCCTCACATGCTCCACCAGCTCAGCAAAACGCTGTCTGAGCTCTTCCACCAAGACTTCATCTGCCATGAACTGGACTAATAAACAGCATCATCTTTCCCCCTTAGATCTTGCAACTCTGCTTATGGCTTTGCTTTTGCATGGGTTTTCCAGGCAGAAAACATGGGGTGTGTTAAAAAGCCAAGAGCTGTAGCAGGAGGAGGTCAAATAAATTAGACAAAGTCACAGAGGAAGTCAGGAGAAGAGCAGCTAAGAGAGGCCGTGGTCCATCTAAGGCCTCCCAGCCCTGTGCATTAACCATAGCCATCCCTCGGCTTACATATCGTTTTATCTTCTAAATGCTGGAGGCTGTTTAGTGTCTTTATTTTTTTCTTCTTCTTTTTTTTTTTTTTCTGTTCAAATATTTTACTAGCTGCACTGAAAAGAGAGCTACAAACAGTAGGGGAGAATCTCTCATGGTCAGAATACAATGAAGCCCATAAGTGCGAGGGATTGCACCTTACAATGCTTGAATCAAAGATAAACATGAAAAGAGCTACCTCCTTAGAGCATAAAACAGAGGAAGACACCATTCCCAAAGGGAGCAGTAATGTCTTTAAAAAATAAACCAGCCACCTCAGAGGTCAGAGCAATAGCAATGTAGGGAAGAATATTTTTTTCATCAGACAACACACCTTGAATTTCAAATCCAGGCAGATTGCTGGCAAACAGGTTTTGGGAACAACATTGGGATGCAGGACTCACTGCAGACGGAGGCCCTCTTCCAAGGACCCCACAGCACTCCACAGTCTTTAATTAAGGAAACTTTGCAACATCCTTAGGTGCTGGTTAGAAAGCTCTTGCCCTTAAAATGACATCTTGCCTGTATTGGGCTGGCAGATCGCTCCTGCCTGGCCATGGGCACAGCGTGCTCCTCAGCCCCTGTTTTCCAGCCCAGAGTTGTCTTCCAGAGTTGGGGGCCACCACAGCAGCCAGCACTGCCCAGGGAAGTGGGCAGACTCCTTCCAGAAAGCAAGGGCTGTCTTGGGTGCCCCCTGGCAGACCCTCTGAAGGGCAGGGGGATTGCAGCATTTTCAGTTGCTTTAGGAAACTGACCACTCAAAATATTAAAGATCCCTAAAACATGCAGTCTCATGAAATGAAGAGCCATGGAGACAGGGGCAGGCATTCTTAAATCACTGAGGTTAAATATAAAGCCCCCCGATGTCCCGCCAAGGGAGCCCATTACCCCAGGTGGATCTCACTGCACTGACCTGGGGCAACACCAGCTGAAGCCCCCTCAAGAGCAGGGTGCAGCATCCCAGAGGGGAGAGATTCCCAACCTATATTTCACTTCTACAAGCACCAGTAGCTCTTCAGCTCTGCTGGGGTCTCCATCAGCATCCCCAAGCCCCAGGGCCAGCAATGCAGAAGTCACCCTTCAGCCCTTGGGCTGGGGTGAATCTGTTCCCCAAGAGCAAGTCTGTAAGAGGGGACTGTGGGCCACTACCAGAGCTGCAAGAAGCTGAGGTCTTTGCTCCACTTGAATTTTCCAGCCAAGTTATCGAAGAGGTGAGACATTAGCATGAGGAAAAGAAAAGCAAGCTTGAGGTGTCTTGAAAATTAATTCCCTCCTCTTCTGCCTGCCCCCAGGGAAAGGGCAACACATTTCACATGACTCTGCCTGATAAGCCCATGCAACATCCCAAAATATGAGAGTTTTTATTTGGCTGTGGGGAAAAAGATAAACCAATGTCAAAGTGGTTAAACCCCTGGTAGAGACAGAGTGGCACCGTGTGAAAACTGGTACAGTGTACTGGAAGGGTCAGGGCGCTTTCGGAACCCACCTCATTCCTTGTCAGCCACAGGAGTGAATTGTTGCCGTGTCCAGGGGAGATGGAAGGCTGCTGAATATTTATAGCCCTTTGAGAAAAGCCACCGATTGCTGACTGGTCCTATACACCATGTCAGGGCTCTGCCACCATTTGTTGTAGATGTCAAATTATTCTACACTTAAACCTAGCGTATAGCTCTGCAGGGTCTGTGTGCTTGCCCTCTGTTGCTGCTGTTGATAATTTTATTCTGCAAATGATGCGAAGATGCAGGAATCAGCATGGCAGGGGAGAGGCAAGGACCGACAGCTGCCCAGGACAGACACTGGGGCATGCTGAGCTGCTGCAGGCACAGCCTCTTGCTGGAGAGGAGGATGTTTTGGGGAGGAAAAAAGAAGATTTATCAGAAAGGAAGCAAGAATGCGAAATAAAATGGGCATGCACAGAAAGACTGAAGCAAAGCAGAGCTTCTTTCACTGGTATTCCCCTAGCAGCCAGAGGCAGACAGAAAGTTGGGGGGAAGAGGGTGGTGGTGTCTTTCAGTGACGAATCCTTTGAGGGAGAAAATCAAATTGATGTATTGCCCAGGGGAAATAGGAGCCCACCACCAGCACCAGAGGAATTTGATCGTAGGAGGACTAAGTGAAGAAAATGCTTTTATTTTTTACTTGATTTGAAGGCATGTGTTTTCCCGAAAAAGGGAGGGAGGTCCCGTTGTTGTTACATCAATGCTCTCCTCAGGTTCTGTGAAAGCCTGCTGCCAACATCCGTGACCTTGGGGACGGGTCATTTGGGATGTGTTACAGCCATGGAGAGCTCCCTTTGCCAGATATATGCCAGAATTAGGTGCCCCATGGGACACTTGTGCTTTACATTTCGAGTCTGAGGAGGCTTAGCCTACGTGGTTACTGTGCAGTTATTTTGGACAATTTGTTGTCTTTTTGTGGAAATGGAACCTTGTTGTCTTGCTTGCAGAGCCTGGGCAGCCTTCGCCCTGTGACACATCCCCAGTCACTTTGGCACTTTTTTCTCAGCACTCTGTCCTTGCGTGTGCTACAATTTACTGCTTATATTTCTTCTGATATGTGATAGTTGAGGTGAATGACACGCAGGTTTCACCAAAGTGTATAACACAGTTACTCTAGTCAGCACAAGAAACACACTGCTTTAGACAAAAGCAAGAAAACACCTGGAATATTTTCACCTGGCTCAACAACCTTAGCTTTTAAAACACAAGGCAGGCAGCAAAAGAGAACCTTTAGCAGTTTCTGGCCTGCCCAGACAACAGCTCCATTTGCACCCAGTGCCAGCAGAAAGCTGCTTCCGAACCTCGCTCTCGCAATACAGGCAAGTAGCACGACAGAAAGCTGAACTATCACTGAAATGTGGTAAAAGGGATGAGCTCCAACATGAAGGGATAAAAGAGTGCTTTGACTCCAGTGTCACTGGACTGATAGGATTCCATGGAAATGGCTGCAAAGATAATTTAAGCCAGCCCACCAGACCACTCATCGCTTCTCCCATGCTTCTTTACTCTCAAGAGATGAAGAAAACACAGTTTACCTATATTTATGGAGAATTCATGGCCCTCGTGACATCTTTAGCAGCCCAACAGGCCAAGCATGGGCAACTCGTACCCCTGGCCAAAACAGAAAGCCACCGCAGGTCAGACTAGCTCCTTGCATGCTGCAAGAATGGCTTTTCATGCAAGGGCTCTGCTGAGTGTTTGGTCCCAAGGAGGAATAAATTGTCTTTGTGTCCTTTCCATGCGAATACACCCCACTGGGATGGAGGGAGCCACTGGGCCAAAAGTTTTCGTATTCTGGCTTGAAATTCAGTTTTGCTTAAATGGTTCCATTTTAAAGGCAGCCTGGGACCGAGCGCATGTCATGGGCACATTTTCAGTGATGGCATCATTGTTAGCAGAGAGCGCTGGGGAGACTCGGCCACAAAATACGCATTCACCCAACTGAAGGAGACCCAGTATTAAAAGCAAAGGGCTCCCAAAGTTGCCGCAGGCCACTCATTTGGGCTGCTCCAGGCAGCCGCGTTCCCAAGCAAACAAGCACGGGGCTGGGGGAGTCGAAAGGATTTTGCATGGTTCATGTGTCAGCCACAGCTCAGAAAGGTCAATCAGTTTTGCAGCAGGAGCCGAAGGAGAGGGAAAACTGCAGCTGATGAGGGGGAAGGGGGGAAGGGGGGAAGGAATCTGGCCATGCCAAAACCTTTGTAAACAAACTTCACCGCAATGTTGCAGATGAAAGAGCAACGCCCGGCAAGCGGGATCCAGTTCTTAGGCATAAATCAGGAGCCGCTCCAGCAAAATTAAGGAAGTCACGCTGGCACAAGCGGGAGGAGAATCATCCCCTCCTGCTCCCAAACAATAGCCCTGGGCCCCCAAACACAATTCCCCCTCCCACACAGGAGCAGCTCACTTGGGTGGTGGCACAGCTGAATGCCTGTGGTGTCATAGGAGAGCTGAGCTCCCAGGCACCCATCCCTGCCCAGGTTTGGATGCATCCACCGAGCCGCAGCCGGTCCAAGAGGAGAGGGCAGTGGTTTCACCTGCATCTTCTGGATTTCCTTTGTCCCCTCCTCATGGCAGGTCTCTTGAACATGTGTGCATAGGCGGGCAGATGCTCTCCCTGATAGGGAGTAGGGCAGTTGTCCCAAAAGGAGATGAGCAGCGACACAGACCACAGCTCACTGACAACACACTGAGCCACAAGCCACTTTTTACACCCTTTTACAATAAATATTTGCTGGAGGGGGCACTGCTTTTCCCACTCTCCCATCAGCATGGCCTCTTATTGTTTACTCTCCCCCAGCAGTCCAGGAGCTCTTGTTAATGTGCTGTGATTGAGTACTTTGGAGAGGACGGGTTTGAGGTTAGCTCCCGGCTCCCTTTGGAGAGCTGTTTACTCTTTAGTGGTGCCTATGGCCCGGTGAAGACAGTGCTCCTTCACCCCTGCTGGGTCCATCTGCTTTGTCTGCCTGTTTTCCTGCTGCCACCGGCAGGCAGCTGGCCTGCGCGTTTCAGCTAGCTGTTCATAAACCCCTGGAGGAAAAAATAAAATTAACCCCGTAAAGAAGGGGGCTGGGAAGGATGGGGATGAAAGAGAGAGTGGAGCAGTTCTGCCTCCCAACGCCGCTCCCCGTCCGCAGCCGCCAGCTTTCCTCCCGTGCTGGCAAAGCCAGCAAGGACAGGCACGAGCTGGGCTGATGTCAGGATGCTGCTGGCACCAGGTGAGGATTCGACTGGGGTTTTTTTGTCTTGTTTTGTATTTTTTATCTGGAGTGGACAGCATGCAAGCAGAAGGTTTTAGCTTTTCTCAGGTCCATGGCATGGGCAAGACAAGAAGGTTTCAGACCCCATTTTCCCTGGTTTTAATGTTGTGCTGTGGGTCTCCACCGGTTCCCAGCTCCCGACAACCCTCGGCCACCCTCCTGTCTTTCCCTCGCAAAGAGCTCAACACAACATGACTGTCAGATACCATGATCACGGCCATAGAGCCAGGTCTGCTCACATACACGTGCCTCTGTCATTGCCCTGCCAAAATGCTGCAAGTCGGTTGCGGCCAGGAGTCCCTGAGAACCCACATTTGGTCTCAGGGCTCCGAAAGAGGTTTAGGGAGAGCTGTGACCAGATCCAGCAAAAGCCAAGGGGTCACAGTCCTTGAGGATAGAGACATCCTTATTGATGCCTTTTGAAAATCTGGCCCTGCATTGTCCCATAAACCAGACCCTTTGCAGTTCAAGTAAGGACCAAACTGTCTCTGTGGTTTGCAGCATCACTGGGCACACCAGTGCTCCCAGTCCCCACAGGAATATGTGCTGCCAGAAGCCTCAGAGGTCACCCACTGATCCATGGGGACTCTCAGTGGCAGAGCCAAGGATCACACGGTGCCACCAGCTACATCCTGACCCTGCGGGGAAGGAAGGAGGCATCTGGCACAAAGCTGGAGCAGTGCCTGGAGATCCCAGCCTCCTGAAAGGGGGCTGAGCTGTGGGTACAGCGAGGGGAACGAGTGCCGGGCTCATCTCTTCAGCCACCACAGCCTTTGCTAGCAGAGTTACATTGGTCTATCCCAAAACCCTCTGATGCAGCGCTCACTTCTCCACAGACTGACGCGATCTGGGAAGCGTTTAGCCAGCAAAAGATAGAATTGATAAGCAAGGCAACAGGTTGACGTGCTGGGTGCCCACAGGCAGATGTAAACACATACCTGCATCCACGCTCCCACCATGCAAACACAGCAACTGTATGCATAAATGTACACATGCCTGTGTTTCATGTGCATACGTACACCCTTGCAGCACTCTCCTTATTTGCATTGGGTTCTCCCCAAAACCCCCCAGCTCTGAGTGGAAACCGAAGCCATTCCTAGTTTGCCTTTGTCCTCCCTCAGATCTGCAGGCATAAGTGCGATCTGCTCTTCTTCACACACAACGCTCCCAGCTAATAGGAAAAGTCAGTGGAACCAGAAGTTAGCTACAGTTGTCAAGCCAATATTATATGCTGGGGAAACCAGAAAAAGTCACTAATCTCCAGGGAAAACTGTAAGCCCCCGTGCACACAGACTCCTATGGATAAATAGGTATATAGGATCTACCATCCCCCAGAGACCTCAGCTACTAAGCCTGCTCCCTGGGGAGTCTTCAAAGCATCTTTTCTTTTCCTTCATGCCACCCACTAAATCCGCCGAACGTGGCAGCTTTAGTCACCGCTTGGTGACACCTGTCCTGTGCAGCAAGCCAGCCCTGGCAGGGGGAGCGGGCAGCGCTTGCTCCAGCAGCACGGCGCTTGGCACAGGTAAAGCAGATGCCAGGTGCACATCAGTGGGGAACTGCACCTCGAGATCTCACATGTGCACGCTGCTGCTCACTGGAGCCGCAACAAAACCTCTATGCAAAATGTGCCCTCCCTGCCTATGCCATCTCCGCAACAGCAGCCGGGCGAGCACAGCTGCATTGCCTGTCTGACACACTTGCCCTTATATCCCTCTCTCCAGGTGTGCATAGCTCTCCCTAACAATCCAGAGAGATGCTCCAGTGCCTTCAACAGAAAATAGGTACCCCTCATTTTTTGGGACTATATTTATAATAGTCAAGGTCTCTGTAAATTACAATTATGTGGATGTTCTGCTATTGGTCTGGGTCTGTTAGAGACACTTTTTTTTCTTACCCTCATTTCCTCTCTCTTCTTCCAAGTAATAGGCTTTGACAGTGCCTGTTCCATACTGCTGCCCATTGGAAATAGCTGCAGGTGGGAGAGGCTGAGGATATTTGCTCCCCAAATCCTTTCACTATACAGCAAGGAGAGAAAATGCCACCTGCTACCTGATGGGGACTAATTTCCTACTAGGAAAAGCTGGTTGCTACACATCTGGGCTTACAGGCTAGAAAGATGATTTCCAGCAGAGCTGGAGAAGGCAGCAGAATATGCATGCACTGGACTGGAGACCCTGGCCACAGTCCAGCAGCACCAAGCTGCCTATGGTGACAGCAACAATAAGAAAACTTCTTTATCCAAACCCTCTGGCTACCAGAACCATAGAATGGTTTGGGTTTGAGGGGCTTAAAGATCATCTAGTTCCAACTCCCTGCCATGGGCAGGGACACCTCCCACCAGACCAGGTTGCTCCAAGCCCCGTCCAGCCTGGCCTTGGGCACTGCCAGGGATGGGGCACCCACAGCTGCTCGGGGCAGCCTGGGCCAGCATCTCACCAAGCCTCAGAGTGAAGTTCTTCCTAATATCTAATCCAAATCTCCCCTCTCTGTTTAAAGCCATTCCCCCCTGTCCTATCACTACATGCCCCTGTAAAAAGCCCCTCTCCAGCTTTCCTGTTGGCCCCTTTAGGTACTGGGAGGCTGCAATAAGGTCTCCCCAGAGCCTTCTCTGCTCCAGGCTTAACAAACCCAGCTCTCTCAGCCTGTCTGCACAAAGGAGGTGCTCCAGCTCCCTGATCATCTTCATAGCCCTCCTCTGGACCTGCTCCAACATGTCCATGTCCTTCTTATGCTGGGGAACCCAAGCTGAATGCGGTACTGCAGGTGGGGTCTCAGGAGAGCTGAGTAGAGGGGGAGAATCCCCTCCCTTGACCTGCTGATCACACTTCTTTTGACGCAGCCCAGGACAGGGTTGGCTTTCTGGGCTGCAAGGGCACACTGCCAGACCACGTTGAGCTTTTCATCACACCCCCAAGCCTTTCTCCTCAGGGCTGCTCTCAATCCGTTCTTCACCCAGCCTGTATTAATTCTGGGGGCTGCCCCAACCGACGTGCAGGACTTTGCACTTGGCCTTGTTGAACTTCATGAGTTTCACACAGGTACACTTCCCAAGTCCGTCAAGGCCCCTCTGGACAGCATCCCTTCCCTCCAGTGTGTCGACCACACCACACAGCTTGCTATAACCAGCAAACTTGCTGAGGGTGTGCTTGATCCCAGTGTCCATGTCTCTGACAAAGATGTTAAACACACTGGTCCCAGTACAGACCCCTGAGGAATGCCATTCATCGCTGATCTCCACTTGGACATTGAGCCATTGACCGCAGCTCTTTGAGTGCAACCATCTAGCTAATTCCTTATCCACCCAGCCATCCAATCCATCAAATCCATGTCTCTCCAGTTTAGAGACTATGATGTCATGCAGGACGAGGTAGATGACATCAGCTGGTCTTCCCTCATGCACCAACACTAACCCCATCTTAGAAGGTCACCAAATTTGTCAGGCACAATTTTCCGTCAGTGAATCCACCTGCAGGGGACTGCAGGAGTTTAGCTCAGTCCCACCTACTGGGTGCATGTGCCTAGATTTTCCAGCACTACCCCACAGCTGATCCGGTAACAGCAACTCATTCCCTGACTGCAGTGCAATAAACCACTGAACTGGGGAGGAGATACTCTGAATTTTCCTTCTGCAGCACTTTGAGTGCTGACAACCTAGCATGGTTACTGGTTCCTTTCCATTGTGGGATTTGGGGTCTTGCTTTCACACCAGGCTCTGTCCAGGCTGTTTCTGGGAGCCCTGGCCAGCTGTCTGACCCCACACAGCACAGGGCACCCAAGCAGCCAAGGATCTGTGAGCCGAAATAGCGTAGAAAGAAAATGCACTTTTTGTGTTCTGGGGAATTCAGCACATTTCCAAAAATAAGTCCAAAACTTACCTATGGGATCTTTCACACAAGAGAGCTGGAAGCAGACCTGGCTGCTGAAAGTCTCCTTTCCCAAGGGAAAGGAGAGAATCCCATTTTGAAATGGCAGGGAAGTGTCCAGGGGACAGAAATGCCAGCAGTGATGGGGCAGACAGATGCAGGGTAGGGCTGTTGTGCAGAACCAGTAACATCAGGGTAGCCTGTATTTTGCAACGTGGCTTCACACTGAGAAATTAATTACCTTGAATTATGAACTATTTTCTGTAAGCAGTAGGTTGTGAGGAGACACTTTAGGAGAGAGGGAAGATAACAGAGCTCTGTACGTGGCCACAGAAGTGAGACAGCAGGAGGACCCCTTAGCGCTGCCGCTCAGCCTCCTGCCCCTATTTCTTCTTCTAAGGCACAACATCATAGCAAGAGACATAACCTCTGTCCAGATTTCGGAGACTGATCTGATTTTGCCCATTTTTTTGGTATTTGGATGAAATTGAATGAGCTCTTTTTGCAGTCTCGCAACAGAGGCTTGGCATTGTCACCATGAAGCATAAGAAAAAACATGAGCCAGTCTTGGAAATCATGAGATTGGTTTGAAAAGCCAAAGATTAGGTTTTTGCTATTATTCTTACATCTTTTTAGAAACAATACACATTCTTTGTGTTCAGTTCCAGTTCTCTGAAATGTCAGGGTCTGAGCTTTTCAGGAGATTTATATTTTTCAGCCAGAAGGAATAGGAACTTCTTTTTCTCGTTAGTGATTCTTGTGCAGTTGCATGACACTAAACTTCAGGCTTTGGGGTGGGGGAAGAAAGCTCCCAGTGACTTTCATGAGGCTCACTGTCAAATTAATCAGTGAAATGGTTGGTCATTAGCATGCATATAAATGCATGCCTGACTTGCGTGAGTGGACACCCACACTCAGTGGGAGCAGAGTCCACCTCCCATGCTGCATGGCTACATGAGCCAAGAGCATCCACCCAGCCACAAGAGCACGCAGAGCACACATGAAAAATCAGGGTCTGCCTTCCTATTTGTCTGCCTCTGTAATTAAGGGAGGTTCTCACCCTGCCCACTGTAAATTTCTGCTAAGGTTTGGCAAACCTGAGCCTTTGGGTATGAGCACCCAAACAGGGTGCTCAACAGTTTCAAACACTAGGTGGTAAAAAACTCGTTAGTCCTTTGGTGCAAGTCTCATGGCTGAGAGTCCTCACAGTGAACTGCATTAGGTCATGAAAAAAGAAAAAAAAAAGAAAAAAAAAAAAAAAGAAAAAGCCCAAAACATTTCCCTGCCCAAGAAAACCCCTACTGTAGTTCTGGCATTAGGCAGAGCCCATCCCCTGATGCCAGCACCGGCACATCTGGTGCAAGCAAGGTCAGAATCAGGCCCTTTATCAAAGAAATGGGCAGTTTTCCCCAAGACTTGCAGTAAAGAAATTGCCATCAGTTTGCATTAAAAGGAAAACGCAAAATTCGTATGAAGCATTCAGCCATGGAAACGTGTTTATGTGGCTCTCGGGATCCCTTTCTTTTCATCAGAATTCACATGAAAAGCCCTCTCGCTGCTTTCCGTGTCAGCATTAACTCTTCCAAAATGATTGGCATCAAAGGTAGCAAACACTCCCTCCTGACAAAAGCCCCCCTCCGCCTCCCTCCGGCAGCCCCTCGCCCGCCACCGTCCCGCTCCCCACCGCTGACAGGTCCCATTGTGCCTCCTTCCCAACGCAGCTGCACAATGAACAAAGACATCAAGGCGCAGGGGCTGGGGCTTGTTGAAGCTGTGGGAGGAAACACAAGTCATGGAGCAAAGTGAAGCTGAAGGGAAGGGATCAACAGTCGTTGACTTACGAAAGCACTCGGGAACACGTGAAAAGCAGCTAAAACCTAAAGGTTTTCTGCAAAGGTACCTGCACAGGCATTTTTTCCTCTGATTATCCACTGTGCTGGGCTTCCAATAGCATCGAAATCGCAAAGCTAATTGCACTGCAAAAGTAACGGCCTATGAAATTTTTAATGGAGCAGATTGCACTTATAATTTTTTTCCGCTGTGGTTCAATATACTTCAATATCTTTTCTCTCTTCCAGCATTTGATTCAAGCTGACAGTGTATTTATACAATTGCCTTCCTCCACGCCATAAAGACTGAACTGCAGGACAGCACTGGTCTATTTTCCAGCTGGATCCAGGCAGCCAAGGGCCACAGCTGGATACTCAAATGTTTTGAGGAACATCTAAAAATACATCCTCACTGATACATAGATATATGGAGTAATCATTTATTGTCAGTGACAGAATTTGGGCATCCCTCTGCCATGGCACAGTACCAGGTGAGGACAAAAGTCTGTGACCCCAACACAGGAAGGCATGGCTGCTGGGCTTCTACTGCTCCTCCAAGGAAAATATAACTGGAAAAGGAAAAGCAGAAAATATTTGAAGAGTTAGTGTCACAGATGGAAGTAAAGCAGCATTTAAGGTAGGATGAGGATAAGTTCTAGAGGCAGCATGAACCACTGTGCTAGAATGCAGTAATAAGAGTACTGGTGGGGGCCAAACTCAAGAGAAGAATGCAGGCACCAGGCGTTTTTCTGCACACCATTTAGGTTCAAAGCTGGACATCTCACAACCACTGCCAACCTCCAAACCTGAAAACAATCTGCCGTTGGCAGATGCTTGGTTTGTGTTTTGCAGTCACACCTCTCGAGCAGAAACTGGTCATCCTGTGTTGATGCTGATGTCCAAGAGAGCAAGAGGCATCCAGCTGCCATCAGATCCTACAGACACATCTTACCCATTGCCGCCTTCATGGGACTGAGCATATAAGCATCTGTCTCCCTCCAAAGTTCATCACTCATCCATGAACCAGGCATCCCATTGCCCAGGTCCTGGTCAGTGCTTGTCTAATGCATCCAAAAGGCAACAAGTCCCACACAAAGCACAGGACTCAGGGTCACGCGAGTACAAAAACACGGCTAATGGACGAGAAGGAGGAAGAGAATAATGTGATGTATTGAAGCTCTGCATATGGAACAGGAAGAGCCAAGAAGCACAGGGCTCCACAGATGTTTTTCATAAGACATCATAATGAAACATTCTCTCAGATGTTTTATATCAGTATCATGAAATTCCTGTTCCCTCAGAGATAGCAAAATGGTACATTTTCCACTCTGCTTCAGAAAATTCCTGGGTGAAAAATTCCAGCTCCAGTCAGCCCTAAATACTAGCAAACAGGCTAGGAGGTGTCTACAGACCACAGCCCCGCTGAGCTAAATCCCATTAGAAGAGATGGGGTCCCCTCTGTGAAGCGTGTTGCATGAGATAAAGAGCACAGAGAAAGAGCAAACAGAAGAAATGGGGAAATATGCCCACACACCCAAAATTAATGAGCACCCCAAGGTGCCAAAAATAACTTGATTTCCTGACTGATTCCACCCTAAAAACGATCAGCAGCATTGATCAAATCATCGTCAGAGGAAGAAATGACCAGTGCTACGCACATGCCACCCGCTTTTACATCTGCGGAGAGTATCAATTTTAACAGCATTAGTGGGAAGCTTGTGTTGCTAACCCACACAAACACACACACAATTTAGGTATATTCTAATAGACAGCTCTGGCCCATGACATTCCTGCAGGTTAAAATTAAAATAAAAGGCAGAGACATGGTGTGCACCTCTGGTTAGACCGTTGGCTGGCTCGGCACAGAGGCAGCCTGCAGTTAATCAGCCTTCTTTCTCCACTAACTGTCACTGCAAACAAAGGAATTAGCAGAAGGTCTGCAGGGAGCATTGAGATAATTCGGCTGGCTGAAGAAAAGAGAAAGAAAAGAAAAGCAAAACAAAATTACTGAGAAATTTACTTGCACTGACCTCTCCATAAATATTTAGATATAATCATCATTACCTAGGAGTAAATTAAGTTATAAACAGTCTCCACAATTGCACATGATGAATGCGTATCGGCATCAGAGAGCACTTTATTGCAAGTTAATGTGGAAACAGAGCACCTCAATCAATCAGGGTGCAGAAGTGCTGTCCGATGATATCAGCCTATCTCACCCTATGCGTACTGGACACCGTACACTCACTCACCCACCCACGCCCGCCCCCTGTTCTTATTACATTAACAAATACATATCAAACGGCAGTAGATGGTAAGATGTATGTTTGTAGAGCTGGAATAACAAGGCACGTACAGTACACGTCCTCAGTCGTGCTAGCGGTGTTATTTATGTCATGGTAACATCTACATTGACTGAGGATATGGCCCCCCTGTGCAGAGCTCTGTATACAAACACAGCCAAGAGCCATCTGGGCAGGATTCATCCAACAAGACGCAGACATCCACAACAGGGACGTTGAGCTAATCACCCTCAGCTCCTTTCACAGCCAGCAGAGAGAAATCAGCACTTTCTGAGCACAACTTTCCAGACCTATTTTAGACGTCTAGTTTAAGAAGAGATGAATCATGCCCTGGACTCCTTCAACCGCCTTGGCTCGATCTCAGCAGACCCTTCAGGAGCCCCGGGTGACTACTGCTGGAGTCAGTATCTACACCGCGGATGTCAATTTGATGAGACGAGTCCCATCCGCTCTGAGCGAGAGACTTGAGGGTTTAGGAAAAGCAAACCACCACACGGCAAGTGAAAGGGAATCCTATTTGAACTGCATTTTTGGACGTGAAGCCCACGCAGCCTCCCAGGGCTGATAACATCTCTGGCTTTACAGCCCAGCTCTTGAAGAGAGGGGGAGCACATTACCGAGACTTGTGCCACTTGCACCTCGCCTACCCCCTCACTTTCAACATGAGAGCTGAGAGATGAAGGGAAGGCAAAGCTCACGAGCCGTCAAGCCACAGAGGCTTATTCTCTTCCCCTGAGTGGCCCTTCACCTCAAGCTCCTGCCCACCCCAAGCTGGGGCAGTTGTAAATGCATGGCAGGTTATGCAGTGAGCTCTGGATACTCTGCCGATTAAGGAAGGTCTTAGGAACTGGCTTCTTCACAACACCTACCGACCACTGACACCTTACTATTGCCACCACCCAACACATCCAAAATGTAGACACGCTGCACGCACAAGACTAATAAGGGGTTTCCATGCTGCAAAGAAGGAAGGAAGGTGGTCTAATGAGACAACCAATGATAAGTTTCTAAAAAAAGGAACGTGATCAGAGATTTTATTAAGGCTTACAACTTCAGCAAGGTAGTGAATCTTGCAAGAGAACAAAGATTTTAACTGGAGGGTACCTGTGCCTAAACTCTTAAGAAAGTCACTAAAATAGACCCTAATACTGTAAAGCGCTGGACTTGGGTCAATTCCAGACATCAGAGGACCATGCCATGCTGATGGTCTCAGGAAGAGCTGCCTTCATCCAGTTTTTCACTTCAAGGATTTCTCATATGGAGAAAACTTTAATATGCACTTTCCCACATAAACGGAGGCGTGCAGTTCACGGTGATGCTCAACTTGAACTTACCATTGCAAAACAACAACAATAGAGGACTTCAGATGAAAAGTGCCAGACAGAGAAAATAATTTAAATGCAAACCAAGCGGGCTGAGAAGATCCTTCTCCCGAGCAGGTATTTATAGCAAGAGGTGAAAGAGAGACAATGTAGCGCTGACTGTCTCTACCCAGTTGCAAGGTGAAATAAAAACACTCCTCTTCTTACCCCCCCTGGATATAGCCTAAATAGAGTAAAATAAATCCCAGCCTATAGCTGTTTTGTTCCCTAAGCTCTGGGACCTTTCAAAAAGAGGTATCACAGATGCCTTTGCCACTTTTGCACCAGCCCTGCCTGTTTCTTCTGACAAGACCCTATCTTCTGTCAATGCCACCCCTCAGCGCAACAACACTGACCCTTAATCCGATAATTACCCAGCCCAGTAAATTATTGCAATTAAGCCCACTTCCCAGCTGCAGCCGAGGACAGCCTCCCGACGGGGCTCCTACCTCCTCGACACAGCCCAGCAGAGTGACGAAGCCCGTTTTGCCAAACCATGTCTCATCCCTACCAAGCCTTAGTCTGAAGGCAGAGAAAGAAATAGCTAAATCTTTCAACACAAGGCAAAGATTTCTATAGATACTGAAAACCTATTGATGGGCTCAGATCAAGGGCTTTTTAATTGAGTGAAGAACGTTAATTAGTAAATCTACTGACTTCTAAACACAGCAAGGCTTTGGATTACCATTGTGCAAGGACAAAGCAGCTTTCAAGGTCTAGAGAGCATTTTGCCTTCGCTGCCCTACCCCCAAACACCAAAAACTGTTGCAGCTAATTGTGGAGATATTTGGATGGTGCAGTGACAATCAGACATTGCTTCTCTGCAGCTGAGGGAAGCACTCAAAGCAGTCGTGAGGGATAGTTATCGCCGAAAAAAACACAAGGTGTTGCTAAAAAACAGAAAGATTAAAGTTAAAAGCATTTGGATGGATAAAATGGTTGCAAAGAATATTACTTCTTAACATATAAATTACTCAAATCATTCCCATCTGTCTGCCTCCATGGCCATATGAAAGAGGAGACCAAAGGCTTAGCTCCCAATACATTAAATCCTTAAAAATCCGCCAGTGTTTTAAGTTGTAGTACATGAAGCACTTTTCCTGGAAAAACTGTCTGCAGACCAGCAGCAAAGGCTTTAAAACATGTTTGTTGTGAAATCAGAAAAAGAAGGGATCAAGCTGCAGCAGCTCAGCAGCGAAGGATTGCTGGAAAAGCAGAAACTAAAAATGTAATAATGGGAAGATGAAGACAGGAGGAAGAAGCTTTCCAAAGGGACCAGCCTTGCTGGGGAAGGGCAGCAGAGTTTATGGCCCCACTCTTTATTGGCTGAGGAAGTCAACACAGGGTTCTGGGGGGAAAAAAATAGGAAAGGAAATAAAAAAAAATAAAATAGAAAAAAAAGTTTAAGATATTTTAATGGTTTGAGGCCAGATTCATAGCAGACCTGAGCTGTGTCTGGGGATCTCACCTCTATTCCTAACATTCCCTGAAGTGATGGCTGGGAGAATGACAGGCATCGTGATTCTCCTGTGCCACTCTACACCCTTTGCCGTGCATCCGTCGCCCTGCTAACCCCTTACGTCCCTGCAGCAGCACTCGGACCATGTCCAAACCACCCTCCACTTTCACAGGTCCTAACCCACTCCCCAGGGATGTGAGCAGCACTTTCCCCAGGTTGTCACCGCAGCAGATGACACACCATGGGTATTCTTACAAGCCACATTTCCCAGCCCAGAGACAACCCTTTGGCAAAACTGTGGTGTCTTTGTGGAGCAGGAACAGTGGAAGGACATGTCTCCTCAGCCCACTTTGGAAGTCAGCTGCAATTTTTGACAAGATGTGCAAAACACAAGAAGGCTGGGAGTGTGCAAGGAGGCTGGAGAGAGAGAACAGAGGCTTCAGCCACAATGTCATACACCTCCTAGACATCTCCTTTGCTGCAATGAACAGAGTGATATTTTGGAGAGGTTTTAGCACCGAGGGAGAGCTACCAATTACCTGCCAGAAACAGGCACCTTTTGGCCATGCGCAGCAACATCCAGCTTACACAGTTTGTCCACATCTGTTCAGGAGAGTTCAAGGGTGTCTTGACATGAAACTTGTGCAGGGGTGTAGATAGGTGGGGGCCGTGTTTCAGCATCTAACTGTGGATGACGGCAGCCTGAAAATCTTTAATGGCCTCAAATGGTGAGAAAAACCTTTGCATTTCACTTTGTAGACCAGCAATAGGGCAAGGCACTTGGGAAGATACTTGCCCATATTTCTTTGCATAGCTACAACACACGAGGCCCTTGGTCTGAGCAAGATCAGCATATACAGAGCACAGCAAACAACAGGACAGTCCCGCAGTGATACCTCTCCTAGATGTAGATCTTGCAGTAACCCATTTTTGGCTTGATAAAATCAAGCCCAAAGCTAAGTCAAGATACCTCCTAAGTTATAAACAATTTTCAGCCTCTGGTGGCACAATGGCACATCACCAAGAAACAAAGGCATTATTTTATTTAAATTCTTTTTACAGGGATTTATTTTCTTGACCAGAAGAACAGACACTGGCACAGTAAAAGGTTCTGCTGGCCTGTTTAGCATAATCTAGAGTTAAAACACAGGAGCAGTATTTCCTGTGTCAGCTCACTGCTTCAAATCTTACCTGACATCCTGCATCATGTATGAGACACCTGCGCTACACGCTGGTGGAACAAATCTGTCAGCAGAATGAACGTGCAGGGACAAATCCATCCCTGTTGCAACAGTAATGGTGTTAACCCAGGGGACCGTTTTTGGCCTGCTAGAGTCAAATAGGATTCAGAGCAAGTAGGTCCCTATATGCATCTTAGAAGACAAATGAATGACTAAAATAGCATTAGTGGACGCAGGAGTGCCTGTTCAGTATGCTGAGATACACCGGCTCGACCACGGCTGTGGCAGTCACACTACGTTTGGATTCAAATTACCACCGATCAGTTATGCCCTATACAAATCCGTCCCTTAGAAAAAAAAAATTTTAAAAAAACAACCTTCTTAAAATCTATCTTGTGTTATGCCTTCAGGGCAAATTTGCTTTTATGAGCATGAATAATTCATGCATGTTCATTTATTATTAATTAATATTCCATGAACATGCATGGTTTATTCACCCAAACAAAGCACTGCACCCAGCACACTCTCCCTGCAGCCTGGCATTAACTACTCACCACAGCCTGGCTGACCCAGGCATTGGATCAGTATCATTTATCTCCTCTTTCTCCCCAGAAGCCTCTGAGAACATTTTGACCCTTCTTGCTGACCACTAGCTTTCTCCATTTCCAGGGCTGGAATAGGGCAACTCAAATCTACTGAGCTTAAACATTTGGGAGAAGCTGGAAATGTGGTTGCAAGAGGGAGACGAGAAGAGGAGTTTGACTTTTTTGGTGGGCTGTGTCAGGCTAAACCTATTTCCATGGTGGAGAAGCAATGGCAGGCACCCTTCAAAATGCTGGGCTCCCTAGGTTATTGCGTAGGCCACTGGTCAGCAGGGCTATGGGAGGACTCATTTCTCATTCAGTGCCATGTCACCAACACCCACAGAGGTATTTTCCACATGGAATTATCTCCTGCCAGAGAGATTTCATGGCTTATGGCAGAGCCCATGCCAACCACATTTCCCTGCTGTGCAGGCAGTGAACTAAGAGCACACAGTGATTCCCCAGCAAAGCCAAGAAACTAATGAAAATCTCTTCCATCTCAATATAGATCCTCATGTGCATCAACTCCAGCATCAGCTCGCACCATGGTGGGGCAGCTGGATTTTTCTTCTTAGTGTCCATCCTCTGAAAAGTCCAAACTTGTTGGATTTGCTCCCAGTCCTGGATCTGCCCTCAACACATGAGCAATGCCTGCAGAGCCAGTACAAATCATGATCCATCACTGTTCTTATGCAGCTCCAGAGGAACCCCAGCTGAGCCCCTTCAAGCAAGGTCAGGCCTGTGACTCACAGTGCTCTGCAAAACCATCACTGTTTAAAGACTAGCAAAGCTCCGCATTTTTATGGGACAGGCAAAGCAGGACTACCCATTGCTCCATAAAAACGTCACCCACAACCCTCATCATTTTCTCCACACAGGCCCAGGATAACTTCAGGTGTAAGCAGACTCACTTGGGTCAAATCACCACCTGGATCTTCCTTGCGCTCCTGGATGGTGCCCACAAAACCCCCCACAAAGGGATGTTTAGCTCTTGAATCTTGACCTGGTAGGAGCAGTCCTGTCACAAGGCACTCCTGGCTGCTCTGTTCATGTCCCAGGTCTCAAAACAGCCCCCTCACCTGCATCCTCTGTGTTACAGAATGCAGGACCAAGAGCTAGATTTTCTTTATTTGGGCTAAAACATTGGAATTTCTTTATATGGTCATATGCGAGTCCTGATTTCAAGCACAGGAATGCTGAGAGGAGATTGTAGAAAACTCCCTGTGCCTTAGACACTGGAACAGCTTCAAATCAGGAGTTAGCTGAAGCAAACAGAGGAGACGTGACTTTGGTTTTTACTAAGAGTTGAAGTAGCACAGAGAGACCAGGAGAAGAAAGCATCACTTACAGGGGATGTTCACATGGTGCTCAGCCCAACAGGATACCAACCAGAATGACGGCAGGTCCCTTGATATTCCTGAAGTGGCACATGGAGGAGGAGAGAAATGAAAAGCAACAGCAATCTAATCGGTTTTAAATCGTGCTGGGTCCAAATCACGGGTCTAAAGCCAGATAACCCCATCTTTGGCAGCCTGGAGCGGAGAGTGGAGACCAGGCACGAAGCATGCCATCGCCTTTGGCTTAAACCATTACAGAGGAACAAAGGATCTGGTCCAAGTTCCCCCAGCCATGGCACGTTTTAGATCTGGACCCAAAGTGCCTGATTCCAGTAAATATCCCAGGCACCTTCCTATTGCCTCAAATTGTGTTACCAAGAGAGATAAGTTCAGAAACACTTAAAGAGTTACAGACAATTTAACACACAGGGGCTGTTCTGGGAAAACTTAAAACTGTCATAATTCATCCTCCCCTTCCCCCATTCCAGAAATGAAAGATTAAACCTAGGAAGATTTATTAAACTGACATTTTAATAGAATTTTTAGACTTTCCCTGTTAATAGTTTAAATATAATTGAATTCCATGAAAGGGAGGAATACGGGATGGAGCCAGTGTCCCCCAACAATAAGAATGTTTTAAACACTGGGGCATATCACTAATGCATAATTTAGTCTTATTTGCATGGCACTTAGAACTGGGAGTAACGAAAACACAAATCTAATTAACAGAGTGAAAGAAATGCCTCTACCAGCAAACTTCATCGCAAGCTCCACTACCACACACCCACCCTCCCCAAGTTACAAACATGAAACAGATGGCAAGGAGGAGAAAAAAATAAAAGCCATCACGTCAGCTCTTGCAGAGGAAGGGCGGGGGGGGGGGAAGAAGAGAAAGCAGAAGGGACAGGATGGATAACTATGGTACTTGACGATGCAGCAATTAACTTGCTGAGGGTGGAATAATTCTTGCAGTGCCCCTCTGGTCAGAGCACTCTCCCAACTTAGCTAAGGGGTAGATGTATTGAGTGCAGTGGAGAGTAAACCAGTTTTCATACATCCCAGCAGGAGTCCGTTTCGCTTTATGAGATTCATGTGAAAAATTGAAAATTCAGGTTTTTCCAAATGCATCTGTAATCAGCAGCCTGGGCTGCGCAGGTCCCCAGAGGTAACTGATCACAGCATAAAGTGGGGTTTCAAGATCACACTGAGCTTCTCCACTGCATTGTTAAAGGTTAGACACTAACTCCTGATCAATACAAGGAACAGCAGGCTACCGCCTACCCCCACTCCCAGAACTGTCTTACATTATTAACTGAGCCTTGGCTTTGTCCTAGAATTACTTCAAATGACAACTTGAGGCTGTAAGATGCAAAGTCCCTCCAGATCCAGAGCACAGAGGGGTGAGAAAGGGCCTCCACAATACCTTCTTCCCCCACGCAGTGACAAATCCACCCTGTCCTACTTCTGACTGGCATTCCTGGTATTTTCTAGCCCACTTATTTTTTTTACCCCCCGTTAGCGAAGTTGCTAAGAAGAGCTGCTGGGCCGGGTATGGTCCTCCCACACTGGTCAGGGATGGAACCTGCTACAGGTTCACCCAGGTAACTGGTGGCTTTGGACGTGCTTACTCATGAGGTGTTTCTCTTGTTGGACAGTTGAGGGCAAACAAAGCTCATTGTACTTGGCATGGCCCAGGTTGTCATCTGGCTAAACATGGGCAGCAACAGAGGTCTCTGCAGCTCAGCCATTTACCACAGCCATCCTTCTACTCAGCATTAAAACAGCCATGAAACAGAGGGCACAATACATCCCATTCCAAAAGAAACGTCTAAGTTGAATCAGACAAATCACCCCCAAAAAGGTCTGTATTTCTGGCCACTGCTGATACCTTTGGACCAAATATGTTGGAAAGCTTCCTAATTCGGTCCCCAGAGTACCTACACACACAGGCATGCACATCCACACACACAGATTTCACACTTGGCATGTTTCAAAAATAAACACCAGAATTTGAAACTTCTCCATGTCCAGTTGGACTATGTAGAAATAAGTCATTCCAAATTAATCTTCATGTTTGAGTATCCCTCCCTTAACCATGAGCCACTACTTTTTTTTTTTTTTGCTGGGTTCTTCTGTGACATTATGAATTTCATTGACATCAAGACAACTCCTTTGAGCTTTGAAAACCAACACAGTGTGTCCCAAGCGGGGAGTAAAATATCCAGGTTACTCAATAGCCTTGGGTGGTCAAAAATGTTCTGGTCTTCTCCACACTTGCACGTTGGGCTATCATTTGCTCTCCATTTACATGATAGGTGGCAGCTGCTTTTATGTGAAGACCTGATGCAGTTTGGCATGGTCTAGGTCAGTGGCAGGAGTGACATACACTGATCAATCCATCAGATTCAGGATCAGATTATGATTATTGGTCATGTTGATTCCTCCCCTGCCTCCCTTTCCCTCCTGGTAACACTCCCGCAGCTCTGAAGGCTTCAGCTGCCAACTGGAAGAGATTCCTGAACTTCAGACAGTGTTTTGGGGAGGTTTCGGACATCTCCACAGTTAGGCAGGCCTGGGTTCATTAGCATGCTCTCATGGTCTCATATTTTTTACTGCCTTTCTTCAGGGCTCATTTATTCCACTGAAATCAAACACAAGAATTCCCCCAAGGCATCCTTGTCAGATACGAAGTGGCTGGGCTCCACGACACACTCTTTCCAGGTACTGCAGGAGGTACAGGGAGGCTGACAATGGTTTTTGGTGTCGTATCAATTCATTATCAAAGGGAAATTGATGAATATCCACTTTTGCTGAGTTAGAGAGTCTCCTGATGGTTAACGAGCGTGAATAAAACGTTATGCAAATTAGCAGCTGAGAAGGGAATTCTAGAACTGAACTTGAATATGAAATAGGTCATTAATGCAACACATTTTTAACATCTGTTGATTGTTTCTAGCATTACGTTTATGGTGAAAATGTCTGTGTTAAGATTGAGTAAGAAGAACATATGACAACCCCACACTCGTGCACGTTCCACTCTGAACCCTGGGCAACACTTGACATAAGTGGGCAGGAGGGATTCTGCAGGAGCACACACGTCCCTGGTGAAGAAACACAATTTATGGCCTAATTTGTTATTTGTTCACCTGTTGTGTGTGCTTAGCTGGCACATAAGATAGGAATACTTCCAGATACAGATGGCACTTAACTTGCATTTACTGTATTAAGTTATAGATGTCTGTTATTATTTATAAGCCTACAGTGAAAGAAGCTTTTCTCTAACGCTCAAGAAGAGGCAGCTTCTTCTTGCCAAGGACAGACAGACAAGAGGACACAGCAAAAGGCAGGCAAACAACAACAACAAAAAAAAAAAAAGAGAGACATGTAAAAGAGGCAGACTAGATTTTTTATGTCATACCTGCCATCTAGGTATGTGAAAAACAAAATCAGAATGGATTTGGCTTTTGTGGGCTTGGCATTGTAAGGTACAGTTTGTGTCTTACCCTGCTGGTACAATCCAGTCCATCCGGGTTCCTGCGCGTGGGGTTGTTTTGGTGGGTTTTTTCCAGGTTGAAAAGTAAGCGATGAAATCCAGCAGGTAAAACAGGAAAAACCCAGTTTCTTTGAAGATAATCTATGGTGCTCATAGCTGCCTCAAAAGGTCTCCAAAACATCCCCAGGAGAGAAGCGACAAATTAATATTTGGAGGGAGCACGTTAATGGTCTTTAAAAATGAAAAATTAATACTGTGACAAAAGACTAGTGTCAGAATAACTGAAACGTTCCTTTGTGGGAAACAGGCTCTGGGATACACAGATGTTAACACCCCTTACCTCCCCTGTGGCAGGATCCAGACCTCCCAGGAGGGCTAGCTCTGGGCAGTAAATGGCGATCGTTACAGGGCATTTTCAATCTGGTTCTGCAAAGCAGCCACCTTACAGTCTTGCAGACATTCACAGGGGAGAGGGAAAGAGGGACAGAAGGAAGGAAACCTCTCCTACCTTCTCCCTGCCTAATGGTTATTGAACTACCCATATGAAGCAGAAAAGGTCAAAGAGGAGAAAAACAACCCATCTGCAATACCTAGTAAGCTGCGAGCTGGGTAATGCACGCAGGACACGGTGCAGTGGGTTTAAAGCCATGGCCGTGAAACGAGCTTCCATTCCTCCCTTCTGGGGTGACCACCAAACCCATACCGTTGCCAGGTACTTTAGATGAGGATATTTCATAGAATGGTTTGGGTTGGAAGGGATCATAAAGACCATCTAGTTCCCACCCCCCTGCCATGGGCAGGGACACCTGCCACCAGCCCAGGCTGCTCCCAGCCCCGTCCAGCCTGGCCTTGGGCACTGCCAGGGATGGGGCACCCACAGCTGCTCGGGGCAGCCTGGGCCAGCGCCTCACCACCCTCACAGCAAAGAATAACTTCCTTATATCTAATCTAAATCTGCTCTCTCTCAGTTTAAAGCTATTCCCCCCTGTCCTATCACTACATGCCCTTGTAAAAAGTCCCTCTGAGGACCCCTGAGGAACACCACTTGCCACTGGTCTCCATTTGAATATTGATCTGTTGATCACAACTCTTTTGAGTGTGACCATCCAGCCAATTCTTTATCCACCAATTGGTCCATCCACCCATCAAATCCATATACCTCCAGTTTAGAGACAAGGATATTATGCAGAATGTAAAATGCTTTGCACAAGCCCAGGTAGATCACACCAGCTGCTCTTCCCTCCTCGACCAGTGCTGTAACCTCATCGTAGAAGGCCACCAAACCTGTCAGGCACAAGCCATCCAATATGTATTGCAACCCTCTGGATTGAAACACCGGGCTGCTATCAGGAATGACAAACCACACGGGGGTAATGAAACCTAGAAGTCACACAGCTTACCCTTAGCCCAGGAGCTGGAAGCATCTGGACATCAGGCTACCAAGACCAACCTGATTTCTTGAATGAGGACCCACAGCCAAGCTTAAACGAACCATATCAGGCCCTTGTAGCTCATAAGTGCTACCAGTCACCTCAGCAGCTTCACCTCCATTCTACAAACCACAGTGGTGGGCTACTATATTTATTATCCCATCACAATTAACCACTTCTGATTAGTTCAACTAATTACTGGGTGCTAGCAATTAGTCACTGACAGGCCTCCTCAGAGTCTTTAATAGCTGTTCCCACAAGATCAAACAGGTGAAGGCCAAAAGAAGAAAGCAAAACAGCTAAACAAGTGGGAATTGAGGGAAAGAATTAAGAAATCCCTGAACAGACCCAGGTCCTTTGAGAGCCAGGGTAGCAAACAGCCCAGCTAATTAACATGCCTGTTGCTTTGCCAGCATGCATGGAGATTTTCCCTCCAGCTCTTTTTCTTGCAGAAGTTCATGATTTGGGACTCCTCCACAATACAAGCTCAAGACAAGACGCATTTGCACATTCTCATTTCAAGACTGCAATGGTCCTCCAAAATACTAAGTCATGTCTGGATAATTCTGTTTAGAGGGTGAGGTTTGGATCCTAGGCCTCGAAGGGGAGGGATTTTCTTTGCAGCTGACTGAAGACCTAACAATGGGAGGGATTAGGGGAGAATGGAAATGCTGACAAAAGGAGAGCCTTAACTGGTGGGGAACATGCTTGCTTTATGGATCTTAGAGGCAAAACTCCTTAGGACGATGCTCTACACATTGTAATAGCAGCTGTATTGTATTGGATCTTGCTGAGATGGAGATAGTTTTGTCCGTAGCAGCCCTCACAGCGCTGTGCTTTCCGTTGGTAGCTCGAAAGGCAGCTAGAACACACCAGTGCTTTGGCTGCTGCTGAGCAGCGCTTGCACAGCATCCAGGCTGTCCCACCAACATGCCCCCCTCACCAGCAGGCTGAGGGTGGGGAAGATCCTGGGAGGGGACACAGCCAGGACAGCTGACCCAGAAAGACCAAAGGGATATTCCATACCATACATCTGCTCAGCCATAGCACTAAGAGAAAGGAGGAGAAATAAGGAGGTAGGGCATTCATTATTTATGATGTTTGTCTTCCAGAGCAACTGCTATGCGTACTGAAGCCCTGCTTCCTGGGAAGTGGCCGGACCTTGCCTGCTGATGGGAAGTAGAGAATAACATCTTTTGCTTCCCTTTTCTTCTGCATGCAGCCTTTGCTTTTGCTTTATTAAACTGCCTTTATCTTGACCCACAATTTTTTTTCACCTTATTTTCTCCCCGCTGTCCTGCTGAGGAGGGGAGTGATAGAGCAGCTCAGTAGGCACCTGGTATCCAGCCAAGGTCAACCCAGAACATGTATGTTTTCTGTTTCAGATCTTGCTAACAGAACTGAATAGAAAATAAATTGTTAAAGACATGCATAGAAGTGATCTTGATCTTTATTAACCAGGATGCAGGAAAAAAAATATCATATAATTGTATGTGATGCTTAGAGAACGCTTTTGCTCCTGTTGCCATTGAATTTTATAGAATTTCCCTGAACAGGAGAGCATCCACATAGTATATTTTTTTCCAGGTGTGCCTTTTGCGCCTGTGTTGGGCTTGTCAGATAGCTGGTGAGGACAGCTGAGGTGCCAGCACACTCTTTACCTCTGGCATAAGTCAGTTTTGTTTAAACACCGTTCTTCATGGTAGCCACGGACATGATAGTTTCTTTCTGCTTTCCCCAGCTGTCTGCTCACTTGGATAAGAGCAGGGCTGGTTACAGGCAAAGCATGGAAGGTTCTGAAGAGGAAAACAGTTCATTCTCTTTTCTTTGCCTCTTCTCCCTCCTGGCTCGCCATGTGGCTGCATGTTTCACCCTTGGAAGGTGTCTGCTTCCAGATGTCCTTTAGTCTTGAATAATACTATCTAACAGGTTTTAAGGGAGGATTTCAAGGTGTCCATAAAGCACTTGTGTTGGCTTCCAGGTAGCTTTTTAGCCAGAAGCCAGCTACCCACAGACAATATGGCCATGGATCTTGAAGCATCTCAGCATCCCAGAACCAGATTCCCAGTACAGCTGGGATATTACCAGGAGGACTGTAATCCTAAGGAAGCTGCTGGACCTGGTTCAGCTCCAAACATAATTTTCCACCATGTTGAATGATTGTTTTGCAATTAATGGTTTTGCATTAGAAACACACATTGTTTCCTGAATTTCTCCCCCCCAACCTGGAAAGACTGCTGCCAACACAGGGGAACGTGTCCAAAACTTTGAGCCTAGCTGTGCCCCAGGTGACGAAGGCAGGACTGGAAGGGACATGGGACAGGTTATCTGAAGGAGACTGGTGGAAAACGTGATCGCCCTGTGGACCACAAGCTTCCTGAGCACAACCCCTTGTCCCTGGGGGTGGGCATCAAAGTTGGGTATCTGTGTGGGGTGGGATGAACCCTGCTCAAAGCCAACAAACACAAACAGGGTCATGTGAAGACCGCAGATGGAAGAGACACCTATCCCGCACGTACACTACATTGTCACCCAGTGCACTCCCTGCTTGAGCAGGAAAGGACAGCGAGCATAGTCAGGAAACCTCTCACACCCTGACGAATAGCACCGTGCAGGTCCCTTTCCTTTTTGAAGAAAAACAAGCGGGGAAGAGGGGGAGGGTATAGCTAAAGCCAAATTGTCCCATAAAACATTTTACTACAACAAACCGATTAACATTTGACTCTGCTATAGAACCTGAACAAGGCTAAAGGCTGCAAAATGCCTGCCTGAAAGGCTGATGAGGAACAATACAGTCACACACAGAGCCCTTGCCAAGGTGGGAAGGGCCCCTGTACAGCCCCCTGCCCAGCCCCCGGTGCTTTCATGCCCACACTAGCTATCTATGCTGGAAAGGTGCAGGAAAGGTGTTTTGTTCCAAGGTAAAAACTTTCCAAACGAACCATGCGCTGCAGAAAGGCAGGGCACACGATGGTGCTCCCCTTTTACAGGAACTACTAAAGCCCTTTGCTTTTGCAAGTCAGAAATACTCCCCGGGTTCTGCTTTCTGCCCTCAAGGCGCTCTCCACCCACACATGAACCCCAGCAGGCTCAGCCCGGGGGTCCCCTCCCACCCGGCTGGTGTGGAGGTGGCAAGCACATGGGGACCAGAGCAACCGGCCATGCAGCCACCGCCTGAACTCAGCCAAGCTATTGCTAGCTGTCGGTCTTCTCCGTTTCCACAGGTATGTTCAACTTACGCAACTTACATTCTTCTACAGTACTGGGTGAGTTTTCTAGACCTAATGAGATTATCATGTGCACTGGATTAGAGAAGACTAAATTCTAACTCATATGCTTTTGCTAATAAATTCAACATTAGAAATCAGCTGAGGTTCAAGCAGCCATGAGCATCACTAAGGTTAGATTTGATACTTCTAGTCAGCCATAAGCAATACATTTTCATACAGGCACACTTGCACATAACACAGTATTTTCCTTAAAACTCTTCTCATACATTTCACCTTTTTCTTTTTAGGCTTGCTGTTTAGGATCAGAGATGCCACAACATCTCCTTGCAGGAAGGCTCTGGGAGATCTCAAGAGCAATATCTCACAGGGCCAATCCCTGCACGGGTCTTGCAGGCACATCTAGCAGCAGAGGCAGAGCTGCAGGTGGCCTCCAACACCGGGGCACTCAACGGGAAAGTGACAGGAGCTGATGCGCTGCCGTCTCACCCACCCTCCAAAGTACAACAGGTTTCAGTGTCCCAGGCTCAAAGACAAGCAGGGCTGGCATCCCAAAACAGCAAGCCATGGCCTGAGAAATGTGGGTGCAGGACTTTCCAAGAGTGGCTGCTGTCAGAAAATCAATGCTGGTAAGGAGCCTCCTGGGTGGGAAAAAGTCAGACCAGCTTGTACGTCAGAGGGTAACAGCTGACAAAGGCAATTTCTTGCTGCATCTTACAGGGCTCTTTTTTTTCACCCACAAGCAGCAATTCTGGTTCTCCCACATTCACCACGAGACACCTTTACAAAGCATCCTCCACGCTCCACCAGATGGGTAGCAACACAACAGCCGTCAAGTCCCACCTACCACCAGGTCCACTGAAAAGCAACCAGGGACCATCAGGGGCAGGTCAAGCAGTGCTGGATGGGGCCCATTTCCACGGCTGTGTGCCTGCAGGGGGGGAGACTGTTGTTCTGAAGGGAGATGTGCCCAAGGGAAGCCTCACTGCTCCCCCCCCACCAGCCCCGAGGAGCAGGTGGCCACAGCACCAACATCCATGCTGGTCCGGGGTGTTTAACATCAGAGGGAGAATTAAGATGCTTGGGTCTGTGACTGCTTTACACGTTAAGTCTGGACAGGATGAAAACGTAACTCGCTGTTTTCGCCTTTATAAGCAATACTTGGCTCATTCTGTTCCCAAGCTTGTCTTCTGTGCAGTGTATTACTTTAGCTGATAAATATTTATGCTCCGTGATTTTGATTTATACAAGGGGCTTAAATATTGTAAAGCTGGATATAACCAGCATAAAACAACATAAAACAAAGCACCAGTATCCAGAATGGGGTGGAAAAAGGCATGGCTCCTTCAGAGGCCAAATTTTACCCCAGAAATGACCCCTTCCCCCCCAGGAACGGCACAAATTGGCAGCTTCTCCCTCGCTGCTTTACAATTGAGATTCCCAAACTGTGTGTATCAAACAGCAGAGGTGTTTGCAGTATTGCCAAGGTTACTAGAGTGAAAACATTGCAAATGGCATTTGCATGATTGTACTTTCAAATCCTAACTTGTAGCAACAGTGCATTTTAAATGAAGGGGATTTATAACTCAAACCAGAACACTAATCATATTCTGGAGTAATAGGATTTATTTGTTGGTTGTTTGGTGGTTGTGGGTTTTTTAAGCTCAGAGACAACAAGCTATGTTCATGAAAAGGGAGATGGCTGGGCTTAAACCCTACTCCAACAACATTTTGAAAGGATTAGAAAATAAACACGAATGTACTCCATTTTCAATATGCAGTTCAGAGTCTGTGTAGTCTTTAATGCTTCCCTGCTATGAGAACATCCTAAATTGCTAAGCAAGTTCAGACAATTGCCATTTTAAATAAAAAAACCCCTCAGATTAGCACAAAAAAGAAGGAGTCATCTGGGGATCAAGAATGGATGTTTAACAGCGCCCAGCTGTTCTCCAGCTATGAAACTCCTTACCCAAAGCACACTGTGCACGTTATGAAGAAATGCTCGGTCCTCCACCAAGACTAGGATTTACAGCCCAATAACTTGACCAACTAAAGCTGGAAGCAGTTGCCATGTTCCCCATGACACTGGATTTCTGGGATTGACTGTTAAGGTCCTGGGGCACCTAACTTAAAGTCATGCAGTATTTATGGGGAGAAAGAGCTCATTTAGGCCGTAATTTAGAAGGTGCTCTAAATCTCATGGCCCATATCCTTACATGGATTAAACGGATTAAGTCAATATACACCACCCAAAGAGGCTGATTTTAACTTCCAGGTCCTCTGAACACCAGACTTAGAGGAACAAAGGTGCTCCGCGAGGGATTGACATTTACCAGAAATAGTTCCAACAAATTCCCTGGTTTATCTTACAAAAAAGAACTTTTCCAGACACCTCTGAAATATCTCTGCAACACACACATTAAAGCCACCTTCTAGGGCTTGTCTTAATATTAATCACCATGGTGGTCTGTTAAGCTAACCTGGCAGACGTGGAAAACCAGGAGTGTTCACGTGGTCTGTTACTGCAGCCACCTGAAGAGATGATAAACTTCACCTGACGGGTAAGAACTTCATATAACACACACTGACCCGGTCACTTAAATTGCATGATCATATACTGGCTGGCGACTGAGCTTGGGTTAGCTAAAGGTGTGCCAAGTTAGGCACCTAAAATCTCTAGTTGTGCTTGGAAATCTTGGCCTTCTGTTCATGCACACACTGACTTTATACAGTGTGTGTATATATATGTACGTATAATTTCACACGCACACATGCATACATCTATAAATGAAAAAAAATAATCTAAAATATGTCGCCCTGCAATCTGTCAAATAAAGCTGATATAATAAATATGTCACTTTATTTAACAACCGATGCTGAAGAGAACTAGGCAGAATGAAAGAAATCAAGACAGGGCTTAGTAAAAACACTGAGGAAGGCAGAAATTAAAGCAATCAATCACATTCTCATGGAACGTCTACACCACTCGAAATAATATTTTATTGTCTGCTATTGATTGGATGCCACTGAACAAAATTGCAAACAATGAATCTGGTGTTATAAACAAGAATCACAATAAGAATAACTTATTTCAAAGCCTCGGCCACACAACAGTTTGTACTCTGCAGAGCCAGGCATGGGGCACTGGGCATCTATTTACTCTGCCATCATAACCTAAGGAAACATCCCTGCTCATTAGCACGGAAAGGCTGGCATGCAGCGGTGCCCAAAACAAGGGCACACTCCTCTTTTGCCCTCCTTTGCATTTTAAGCGTGAACAGTTAAAGCTTGCAAACTTTGGTAGGGCTAGAGAGAAGGACAAGGGTGTACACAAGAGATGTGGCACTGGATATTTTCAGTCCGCGAGACCTCAGTTCAGGAAGGAGGAGGAGAACACCTTGAATTTGAAACTGCTGATACGATCACGAGAACAATCAAGGGAATTATGCTAAATCAGAGAGCGAAGTGTGGTTGTGGTACCCAGCAGCCAGACCCAAGCAACTTTGTAGAAAATAATTTCTACGGGGCCTCCAGAAGCCATTGGATCCAAGTGTCTTCCCAGGGGCTCTGCCCTCACTCGGGGGGGGGGTGGGGGGGGTGGGGGGGGGGGTGGGGGTGTCACCCTGACCTGCGCAGGGACAAGGGACACTGGTGAGGACCCAAGCTGAGCCTGATGGAGAGAACCAGGCACAGGACAAGCCATGAGAGGCTGTGTCCTCTCACTGCTAACCAAACCACAAGTTATTCATCACACACCTTGACTACCACCACCAGGACAACCTAAGAAAGGTGCCGCTCATGCCAAGCACTGCTCTGAAAGATTCACTTCCAGAAAGCACCAGTTGCCACAACATTTTACAGCAGTGAGAAGTAGGATCCACAGCTGGTTCCCAAACCCCTCTGAGCCTGGCTTGCTGTAAGGAGCAATGAATATGTGGGAATTTTTTGTGCAGCTCAGGGAAAGTCCTCCTTCTTTCTCACCCCTCTACATCTCAGAGGATAATAAGACAGGGCACTACTAACACCACCAGGAAAATCAAACAGGACAGTGTCTAAATGAGCCAGCCATTCCTAGTAATATCCAGACTCAGTCTGAAACCAAAAGTGAGCAAATATGAATGCAAAAGGCTGGATGAAGGAGCAAGCAGCCAGGACAGATTATAGGACACATCTCCTCTTCCTGGGCTGTCCTATGATGCCACCAGGTTGTCACACATTAGCCACTTACAGACACAATAAAATGGTGTGAAAACACAGGGCCAAGTCCATCCACGGTGCAAATTCATCGAGTGCCAGCAGATCTACACTGGGTTCTAATTTGGCTTATTATGTTTAACTGAACATAATTCTAATTGACAGGTTTGATTACACCTCACATCACTTCTGTTCTAATTTACTCACATGGGACGAGAAAGAAGTAACACAGAGATTGAGGGCTGGCTCCAAGGGTGACAGCAACAGGAGGAAGAAGGAAAACCATCCCTGCAGCTGTGCATGATGGCCAGGGGTGGAGCGGGAGGCATTCTTCCACTGAAGAAACATTTATGCTGCTGGTATGCAGGAATCAGGTTGTTTCTAATTTACCATTATGCAGCTGTACCTACCCAAGAGTTTGCTACCCACCCCTGCAATATGCAACCTCTACTATTACTACAGATTTTATGGTGTGGCAGTCCCTACAGGCATTTTGGGGGTAAAAATTCAGCTTGGTATGTGAGGAAGAGCATCTTTGTGCATGGGTGGGATTACAGTTTGGGGGATTTGGAGTTTATAATTATTTTCTCCCATCTGTCTCATATACTCCACCTTCTCTTCCAGACTCTTCGTGTCTCATGTTAGGAGACAATTTCAAACCTACAGGGATCAGCGGTGCCAGCTCCACCTCTCTGGGGAGGAGAGGTACTTCCAAGGGGCTTCCAGTTAACATGGACAAGAATCTGGTACACTAGACACATACGTCAACCAGTCTGGAAGGAAAAGGTCTGGTCCTAATGAAATACCAGTTACTTCAGAAAGGTCAGCTTAGACCCCACCAGGGTGGGAATGTCCTTGCAGGGCTGGGACTGCACAATAGCATCCATGGGCAGATCCATGGATCTTGGTGAATTCATACTATGGATGCTTTGGGGGCCCAGAAAGCCCAGCTGATAGCCCCAGGCCGTAGGAAAAGCTATGGAGGAAAGGGCACAAGTGGATGAAAGAAAGCATGCAAAGTGGTTAGCCATGGCTCACTCCCAAACCGGCAGAGGCTTGCCTCAGATCTGGGTCTGGCCAGTGTCATGATTGATGCCTTGACAAAGGGTCAAGAATCTGCTTGTGAAATGCACGGTGGGACCAAGCCCACAAGGGGTGCAAGTGCTCAAGAGGAGAGAAGCAAAATTCAGGCAGACCACAACCTGAAATGCAATTATCTGAAAGAAGCAAGAAGGAAATCCAGAGAGGCACGTTCAACCTCCTGCCCTCGGGAAGAACATCCCCAGAGCACAGGCACAACAAGAGATGCTGGGTTATGGTCCAGGGGCAGGGAAAAGGGTGACAAAGAGCCAGAAATGAGAACAGCATCCCATCAAATTTACGAGATGTGCTGACTGGAGGGGTACACAGGGAGGCACAGGAACCTGCCATGGCACAGCGGGGATAACCCCCAACCTTCCCACTTGGGGAGCTGAGGGCAGCTGCCCTCATCCCAGCCTCTGGGCTCCCTGTCAAAGACAGGGGTGTTTCCTGCTACCCAAAAGGCACATCCCCCGACCAACCCAATTTGCTGTTTGGCCACTGCTGAATTTCAAGCAGCAGCTCTGGCTTCAGGACCAAGCCAGCCTGTGCAGAGGAGGATACCACGCACCCATGGCATGGATTTTGGGGTGGTCAGTGCTCTCCCACCCAACTAGCAGCACGCCTGTGCGCATACAACGAGCACTTCAATGGGTGGAAGGAACCATCAAGATGTACAAAGCCAAATCGGTCCAAACCTGTGCGAGGGAAGGCAGCAGCGCGGAGAAAAGCAATCTGGCACCCTCTAGTGTGATGCTCTGAGAAAAGCTCGCACCCTTCGCATCTTTCCTCACTAGCACAGGCCGCCCCTGCCCGCAGGCTCGGGCTCAGGCTCATCAGCCCCCTTTAATTGCCATCCACCGTAGCAAGACACGAAACTCATTAGCGTGAGCGGCAATGCGTCGCGGCGAGGCTGCCGGGCCGTTTGCGTCCCAAGACACTCAGCATGTGCGAGCCTGGTCTGCGGGAGATGCGCAGCCTGGCATCTTAAAAGATGATCTTCAAAGCTTTGGGGAGCTGGCGAGGCTGAGATTGAAGAATTGCTGATGCCAGGACACCGGGGCCACTGTCATGCACAGCACCGCGTGCGCAGGGCTGAGCACGAAGGCAGACGTGTCCCAGGGCATGCGCTGGGAAATGAGACACGTCGCCGTTTGACAGCACTTAAGCCAGGAGAGAACAGATTCAGGTGACTGCATGACATCTAGAGAGGGACGTTTGTATAAAGAGAGTTTGAATTACACAAAATAAAACCCCAAGGACCAGCCAGGGTCTCCCAGCCCAGCCCCAGTGGTGCAGGCACAGCTACAGCCACCCGAGAGCATTCTGCCTTTTACAACTTGGCCCTCAAGCCATTGGAAGAAAATAAACTTTTTTCCCTTCCTAATCACCTTCATCGTCCTCCAGTGAACTTTTGGGTAATGTATGCTGTGTCATCAGAGCAGTGCTGCTCCACGAACGGTAAACGGGCACCCGTGGATGTCTCAGGATGACAGTTCATACTATCATTGAACCCAAGGAGCCAACCCAGGGCACAGGCAGCAGGAAATAAAATACCCCCCAGCCAGAGAGCACCCAGGCACTGGGACCACTTCCACAAACGCTACTGAACAAAACCTCCTCCGCTCCCATGGCTTTGCAAACAAAAGGGTTTGGGGGTCAAACCATGTGGCCATGGGACAGTGGTTGGTGGCTTGACCTTCAGTACCTGGGATGGTGCAGGTGGGATGGCTGTCCCAGCAGCGACTGCTGACTCTGCCAGCTGTCAGAGACAGGACAGGGCCAAGTCCCAGAAGACCATGATAGATATTGCAACTGGTACTGCAAACACATTAATGTGAGCATCCCTGTGAAACCTGGAGAGCTGACATCTAAACCTTCATGCCACTGAGGGTGGCATTGTCACATCACTGCTGGTGTATTTACGTGTTGAAGGTTTCTATGATCTGCACAAAATTTTGTATTTGGTTTAGGGCAAGCCTGTCACCTCAAAATGGTCCTCTATCCTCATCCCTCATGCTCTTCCTTGTCATGTTAGTCTAATGCCAAAGGACCCTGCTTGGGTAGGGGGCAACCCAGGGCCACATGTCTCCTGCATCACCTCTTACATCTCCCACTGCCCTCCTCCGCACCCTGTGCTCCTCTGCACCAGCCAGATATTTCCCAGGCAAACCAGCTGCTGATAATGCAAGCCATGGATCTGGCTCAGCTCTGGGTAAAGCTGGATCAAATTTTACAAAACCCATCTTGCAAGCAAGTTCATCTCCTATAAATAAACAGAAAACCTGGGACGTTTGCCTGGCCCCTGAAACAAAAGGATTTTTTGCTACACAGATTAAATTTTTATTGCTAGTTAGCGTAGGAGAGGGGGAAACACAAAAATGCAGGCTCGGCCAGGATCTACACAAGCTTTTGCAGGCAGATCAGCCAGTGTATCCCCTTAATAACCGTTAAAATGCCTCTTGCCTGTCATGCCAAATTGCATGGTCATTTTGTGATGTGGACACAAGTTCACAGAAGACTAAGCTGAGACCATCCATGAAACAGAATGCTCTCAATTGATAGACACATTCTAAAAAGTGTGATTTCTCTCCCTTAAAGATGTACAATTCCTTCTTAAAAATCAACTTTTATTTTCAAATCATGGACTCACCAAAAATGAACACACTGAATTTGGCGAGCTAAAGCTATCAGAGAGGTGACTCCAGCCATGTTCAAATTAGAGTTATGCCCAGATCACCAGCCTCCATCAAAAGCAGTAATATTTTTGGAGGTAGGGCAGAAGGTTAAACATTAAAGCAACTCCCTTACACTGCCCTTTCCACCTGCAAACCACATGGAATGCTTGAATCTTTTTGGAAAGCCAGAGAAAGATACAGCCTTGCCATAAAAACACTACAGAAGCAGTGCTTCAGAGGACATCCCTTTAAAAACAGGTCTTGGCAAAATGCAGTGAGGGTAAGTTCTGCCCTCCCTGCTGCAAACCAGACTGATGCTGCTCTGTATCCTGCCTGCTGTAGCAGATGCCTAGGGAAAAGCAGCAAACAGATGACCCTGAGAGTATAAAATTGGGTTGCATTTGCTAGCTATGCACTTACAGAAGACACAAGAGAGGAACAGAGGCACAAGGATAATGCCTGATGTACGTTTGTACAACCGTGCAACACCACACTTGTCCACACCTACAGCTGTTAAGTGCTACTGCAGTAGGAAAACTAATACAGTAATACCCAAATCAAATGAGGTATCTTTCATGTTCCCTCCACCCTCCCTAAAAGTTTTGAATAAAGACTATTAAATGAAAACTGAAGGGCAGGTCATTGCTTAAGGTCAATCAATGCATCTCCTTCATGGTCAGTGAAGTTGCATCTGGTGAGGGCTCAGCCACAGGATCTCAGGAAGGTTTGGACGGGGGCTGTGCTGGTGAGAGCAGAGTGAAATCACTGACAACAAAAGAAACAGCCAGAGCTGTTGTAAAACTGAGGAGCTGAAACCAAATATCAACTAGAAACAGAACAGACTATTTCAGTTGGCAGGGACCTACAACGATCATCTAGTCCAACTTGCCTGACCGCTTCAGGGCTGACCAAAAGTTAAAGCATGTTATTAAGGGCATTTTCCAAACACCTCTTAAACACTGACAGGCTTGAGGCATCAACCGCCTCTCCAGGAAGCCTGTTGCAGTGTTTGACCACCCTCTTGGTGCAGAAATGCTTCCTGATGTTCTATCTAAACTTCCCCTGGTGCAGCTTTAAAACATTCCCATGTGTCCTGTCCCTGGATCCCAGGGAGAAGAGCACAGCAGCTCCCTCTCCACTTCCCCTCCTCAGGAAGCTGTAGAGAGCAAGGAGGTCACCCCTCAGCCTCCTTACTCCAAAGGAGACAAGCCCAAAGTCCTTAGCTGCTCCTCACAGGACATGACCTCCAGCCCTTTCAACAGCTTCGTTGCTCTCCTCTGGACATATCAAGGACCTGAGCATCCTTCTTAAACGGCAGGGTCCAGAGGAGCACACGGCGCTCAGGTGAGGCCGCACCAATGCTGCACACAGCGGGATAACCACCTATTTCGACCGGCTGGTTCTGCTGGGTTTGATACACCCCAGGGTGCAGGTTGTCCTGCCTTCCCCGGCACACCGCTGGCTCCTGCTGAACCTGCTGCCGGCTGTACTTCCCACCTGGGAAAAGAGAGGAACACGCCAGCAACAGCACGTTTTGCCATTAGGGAAAAAGCTTTAACATTAATATATTATTTCTTGGTTTCCAACGATTAGTGAAACAGAGCTATATTGTTCTCAGTATCCCTATTACCCTGTTTTTCTTGCTGGTTCTTTAGCCATTACTCTAGCTTAACTCAAACTTACTGTTAAACGTACTCCCATCAATGCTAGTCAACAAAGCATTAAGGCACGTGCTTAAGTCAAAGCAGATAACTAAGGCACACTCAGCAAAACTCACCTATACACCTCTCTTTTTTCCCTGAATAGGGGCCCTCCATCGTTTTAAAAGCTGTATTTCTTTTCAGCATAAAGTACTGCAGCCGCAAAATCAATGCATTATGCTCCATCAGTGTGCATCTGTCACTCAGCTCCCAGCACGGCAAAAAGACGGGGCACATATAGAAAACACTCACCCAGTCCCCTTCATTTGAGAACAGCCAAGAGTCAAAAGATGCATAATTTAGCAGAATGGTTTTATTTGTGTATCATGTTATTTTAAACGTCAGCTAAGGTTATGTTCTTGTCTTCAGTTGCTGCTGGGTGTTGCTTCAAAGTCATTCTAAGTCACTGCTCTCCATCTTCTGCTGCTGATGGGCCCCCAGGTAGTGATGGAAACATAACTTCCCTTGACATGGATAACCTCCAATAAAGGAGCGACTTCCCTTTTGACATGCTGATTAGAATAAACAAGGGGAGGCAGAAGGGAAGAGGAAGGCAACCATCACTCTTGAAAAGCCAAGAAAAAGGGTCACATCCTGCTCTCGGCTTCTGCAGCATCAGATTCACTCCAAGCTGTTTGTAAAGCAGCAAGCAACTCGTCGGTCTGCTGCTGGGGCTATTGATGGAAACGCAAATCTTTACCTACAGGACCTTATCTCACAGCAAATGAACAGCAGGCTGGGGAAAACCAGCAAGCTGTAGTCTCAGGTCCAGGAGTCCGGCAGACTGAAGGATCAGCTCTGTTTTTCAGATCTCGATCCAAAAAACCCCAGGTCTGACTTCACTCAGATTTTCCATTAGTTGCATCAACACTGACTTGAAAGAAATTCCTCCAGGTTTCCACAAGCCTAAATAAGGATCAGAGCCTGAGTGTTCAGTAAATCAGCCTTGGCCCAGTGCAATATGAAAGGGCTGTGTTCAGAGGGATACGGGCCGGCTGGCGCTTTGCAAGGCCAAGGGAAGTCTCCTCCAGAGCTGAGCTTTTGTTTTGGCCTGACGCAAGACTTGCCAGAGCAGTAATTCTTTCCACTATCTTCCATGGGGTTTGGATTAGGCTGCTTATACTGAACTCAGCTTTGGCTGCCCAAAGCCATACTTCATTAGATCACCTAGTACAGAAACCAGGTAGAAGCTTTCCAGAAAAATCCTGCCCTGGTGTTCTGAGCAAGCCTGCTAAGTCATTGCACTGGTCCCAGTAAGGCCACCTGCAACTGGATCACACAGCCAGAGGCTTCAGCTCTCTTAGAAAGAGCATTAACCCCCCCATCTCGACCCCTCAGTAGGGTCTGCACTCCCTGTCACATGCACATTTTCCACAGAGCGCCAAACATTGTCATTTACACCCATAAAAGCTGAATTCAGCACTCTTTCCATAAAACGGATCGTGAACCCTTAACACCACTTGCCTCTCTTTGGAATAATAAATTATGAGGACAAATGGCAGAATCATTATCAGTTTCAATATCCAGTCATAAATAGTCTTGTAAGAACACTCAAATGATGGTGTTTTATTGCATTAGATATCACTTGCCATTAATTATAGCATGAAACTTTTGTACTTTGATGAAAAGCATTTTAGCCAGCTCAGTTATAAATTTAAAACAGTCTTAAAACAAAAGTCACCTCAAGTTGTGGGTTGTTTTGGTTTTTTTCTCTATAGATCTGAACACAAAATAGCATTTTAAGTTTGGAATGACACAAAAGCGAGATTTTATAAAAGGTATTTTATTGCACACATATTCAGCTTTAGCGCTTACAGCAAACTAACAGTACCCATGGCAATTTTTTACGACAAACATTGTTGGCAGCTGGATTTCACTGCCACAGATACTTCATAGTTCATTTGGTTTAGTGGGGGGGTTCTTACTAATGATCAAACGCTGTTGTGAATCAACATGATCTAGTTTACGTTTCTGCTCTGTTTCTTTCGTTCGGATCATTTCTCCTCCCTTCTGTCACTGTAACTCACCACGCGGGACAGGAATGCAGCTGGCTGCAGAGCAAGCCTGGCTCTCCAGGAGCTGGTGGGTTCAGTCCCTAGGAAATCTGGGATGCCCACAGGACCTCACACAGAAAAGTCACCTTCAGCCTAACTTCAGCAGGATGACCCACGGGGGTGAAGCTCATATCTAAATTTTCAAGCAGTTGTGGGATCAGTCTTCAAATGTCCAGGTGGAAGGGAGTCAGGTTGTGGCAATTTAAGTTGCTGCTCCTGGAGAACAGGGTATCAGCCCATGGCACGGATCACATTTTGCATTTGTTTGCAAAAGGGATTAAAGGGATTATTCCACTCCTGCTCTGGGCATGGTAACCTTACAGCCACCACTGCCAAGTACCCCAGAGAACGGGATTCAGAGCCTCTGCTCAGGTGAACAGTGGTACATCAATTATTAAATCCAGAGGGATTGCTAACATCCACTCACGAATGTACAGTCCTGAATCCACATGCACAGCACCAGCTGTACTGGCTCCCATAGATTGCTAAGAAGACTGAGAGAAGATATTTTGCTTTCCTTTCCCAAACCCTCCAGGAGGAATTAAGGGTAGCCCAGTACTTAAACTATTCTCATAAGACCTGGGGGACCAAGGTTTGGCTCTTGTCCTGCCAAAGGCTCTCGCTTTGCCCAGGGACACAAGAAAAACACCCACCTTCTCAGAGGTATGGTGGGAATCCGCTCAAGCTTAAAACAGATAAGCTGAGAAGTCAAATTCCCATGACAGTCAATGCAGATCTGGCCCCTGAATTCTTGTCCTTCATGTGCCTGGAAATGGCCCTCAGGAAGATTTGCTCTGTAACCCTCCTGGAGACAGAGGTGGAGCTGACCAGTTTGCAGTTTTCTTGGATCCTCCTTACTCCCTTTGAGGATGAACTTCACATTAGCCTCTTCCCAATCATTCAGGACCTTCCACAATCACTGCCACCTTTCAGAGATGATAGAGAACAGTCTCGCAATGACATCAACCAGCTTCCTCAGCATCCTTGAACACACCCCATCTAGTCCCATGCACCCATGTACGCCCATTTTGCTTCAGTAGTCCCTAAACTGATTGCCTCCTGCTACAGGTAGCACCTATCTCCCTAAATTCTTCTGCTAGGCACAGAGATAAAGAGGCTTGACAGCAAGCCTTGCCAGTCATGACAAAGAGCACCTCGGCTTTTTCCATGCCCTTTGTCACTAGGTTGGCCAACCTGCTCAGCAGCAAACTAATATGTTCCCATTTTCCCTTTTCTGTTGATTTACTTATAGAAATACTTACTCCTGCCCTTCACACGCCTCACCAGTTTCATCTCACTTTTGGCTTTTTGAATTTCATCCATGTCGGACCATATCTGAGATCTGAGGACAAGTGACATTCCCCAGGACTCATCAGCACCTGTAAAAACAGATGTCATTGTCACAACTCGACTGTTGCTTGAAATGGTGACCATTTGCTTTTTGACACGAAAGTGAGAAATTGAAGAAAAACAGTCTAATTGCTCTTTTAAGGCAGCCTGTTCCTTCCCTTCTGCTTAGCCAGTTAAAACCTCATTTGACAATCTGAGAGTTTAGCTCCCAGTGCTCTTGCTTAAAATATAACAGATGGCCTCTAATAAGTAAATTGAAAAGTGCAAATAAGGTTAAAACAATTTTTCTTTATTGAATATCATTAACTTCAAGGCTGTCCACTTTAAAATGCTAATTAAACTTCACTTCCTTTTGCAGGGTTCTAGTGAAGAAAGATTGCCGTGGGGTAAATTCCTCTTGTTTGTAGAGGACTAGCCCAGCAAACTGATAGCAAACGGGGCCATCACACGTTCTGAGCTTAAGAAGCGGAGTTGGAAGCTTTTCCTTTATTTTCCCCTTCCAGACTAGCTCCTTCCCACAAACCAAAGTCAAGAAGGAAACTCAAAAGAGGTCGAGTGTGAAACCCCGCTCTGCGCACATGGCAAACAACAGTTTCTCGAATGGTCGCTGCTAGTCCAAACCAAATGCAGTTTCAGCACAGCCTTTCTGACACCACGTTACACCCTGCAAAAGGTCATGCTGCAGGCATGGGGCTTTACAGTCCTGGCACCACACACAGAGTACAAAAGGTTCATCAGCACCTTGCCCCCACCTTACTCCTAATTTCCAGTTCAAATTTATTCCCAATCAGTAGTGACACTTGCTCACAAGCCAACATTGTCTTTTGGCTGGAATAGCTTTTCCCTTGCTCTTTACTGCCAGCCTGAAGGATTTTGACTAAATGATGGTATCACCTCCCAGCTTCCACTTGCTAGGCAAAGCAAGCTAAGCTTTTAGTCTCCTCTCCTAGGACAGCCTTTCCCTTCCCCTGATCAACATATCAGCCCTCTTCCTCACTTGTTCCAGTTTTAATTTTTCTTTCTTGAACGCAAGAGAGCAGATGTGCATCTTGTATGAGGCAATGCCCCCATCTCAGCTGGAAAGACACACGGGTAAACTCAAGGTTAACGGAAAGGCACACAGGTAAGGTCAAGGTTAATGGAAAGACATACAGGTAAGCTTAAGGTTAACACCTTTTACCTTTTTCACGGCCAGGTCATACTCCCAGTTTCTAGTCACCATGTAAAAAAACCTAACATGTTGAAATCTTTCACCTCCTTTACTCCTGCTGAAGGTTGAGCTCCCAGCCCAATACAGGTCCCAGAGGCACCACAACTCATGACAGAGTCATGCAGACAGCCAAAGACAGCCTCGTGTTCAACTAAAAGCGACAGGTGCGATGCAGCCAGCTTTTTGGACAACAGACTCAGGACAACAGCACACCATTGGGAGCAGGGAGCTCTGGGTGCTACCTCTGCCTGGTGGGTTTGACCCCAGGTCCCAGTTTGCAGACCTCCAGTAGGCTGCAGGAAGCTCAGGGAGGAAGCGGTTTCCATGTCTCCCGTGATCCTGGGCTGCTGTAAAGGAAAAAAGCAGGATGCATCAGGCCAGAAGAAAGGGAACCTGACTGAGTACCTGGGCCTCCCCACCAAGCAATTCCCGAGTCCAGATGCATTCTCCTTCCCCCTCTAAACACATGATTCTCACTCATCTGAGAAAGCTAATTAACTTTGTCATTCAAAGATTCAGAGCGTAAATTACAAAATGCAGAACTTGCCATAAATTACCCATGCAGTCTCACCTCAGTGATTGCCCACCTAGACAATCTGGCTGAACGTTAGCGACACTTACCCCAAAATAGTCATGCTACGGACAACCCAACACTGCATGTCCAGTGACGCTGAGCTACAGCAACATTTCTGGGTCAAGGAGAAGGGAAAAAGTTTCTTGACATTTACTCTGGCCTTTACAAGAAGCACTTGCCCCATGGTGGCTCATCTCCTTCAGTATGGAAGGCCATGAATGATGAGGGTTGACTACCAACAGGGAGGGGCAGTCGTTAGCAAAACTCATTTAATCGGTTCATTTATAAAGTGTGCCAAAACCGCACACAACGTAGATCAAAATGAAAAATCTGTATTCGCTGGGCAAACAGCAAAATGAGTCCGTGTTGAAAGGCTTTTGGGAGAGTCTGCTGTGCTGCAAACGTGGTGAGATGGAAACAAACAAAAAACAGTGGCCGTTATCTTCGGAGCCAAGAATCACTCTGAGGAAACAAAAGAAAAAAAAACCAAAACCAAAACACTTTCACGGAAAAGGAGGTCTTGAAATACAGCTTATTTGCTTGTTCATTCAGTTGAACTGCCTGACTAAATCACACATTGGATTAGCTGCATTCACTGTCTTCTCCTCCCTCTGCTTCAGCAGGCATCTCTTCCAGGGGACAACAATGGCGAGAACCAGAATAATTAGACTGAGAAATGGAAATTGGGAAAACGTATTGTTGCCTTTCAACAATATCTTTCTTAATCAAAAGGGTATTTCTGCTATATGCAACTGTCCTCAAGTAGGGTAAGAATCTAGCAAAGCAACGATACCAGGAGCAACAGGGGAATATCCCACCCTAACCTAACAAGCTACGGCAGCAGTGTGAAGAAACACTCTCAGGAGGCATAAGCTGTGATATCAAAGTTGTGTGAGAATCCTTTGCTTCTTAGTTGTTTTCTGCAACATGTATTATTTTAAGATAGAAGTCCTCAGCTAAGAAGCAGCTCTCTTTCTGCTCCATTTCTCTGACTAAGCCCTTCTGTTACACAGCATGGCCTACTATTTTTTAAGGAGAATTCAGTCTTCCACTACACCTTTATTTACCAGAACTTGAACAGAGTTGAGGTTTCAGAAGGGTAGTGCATACATGTCATTCAGTAAATATTGTCTCTGAACAGCGAGTTGAACAGACCTCTCTTTTCCTGCGCAATGCTTGTCTAAGTCTTAAGGGAGCTGTCTTTCACTGGGCTGGGGTACTGAGCTTGCAGGCATAACACAAACACCTGAAAGAGTCCAGCTTGAAGGGATAAACACAAGCAAGGGCATGCAACAAAGGGACAAAAGGCAAGAACGCGTGGCATCCCTCAGGGGTCTGTACTGGGACTGGTGCTGTTCAACATCTTTGTCAGAGACATGGACAGCGGGATCGAGCGCACCCTCAGCAAGTTCGCTGGTGATACCAAGCTGTGTGGAGCGATCAACGTGCTGGAGGGAAGGGATGCTGTCCAGAGGGGCCTTGACAAGCTTGAGAGGTGGGCCTGTGCAAATCTTCTGAAGTTCAACAAGGCCAAGTGCAAGGTCCTGCACGTCGGTTGGGGCAGCCCCCAGAATTAATACAGGCTGGGTGAAGAACGGATTGAGAGCAGCCCTGAGGAGAAAGGCTTGGGGGTGTGATGAAAAGCTCAACGTGGTCTGGCAGTGTGCCCTTGCAGCCCAGAAAGCCAACCCTGTCCTGGGCTGCGTCAAAAGAAGTGTGATCAGCAGGTCAAGGGAGGGGATTCTCCCCCTCTACTCAGCTCTCCTGAGACCCCACCTGCAGTACCGCATTCAGCTTGGGTTCCCCAGCATAAGAAGGACATGGACATGTTGGAGCAGGTCCAGAGAAGGGCTATGAAGATGATCAGGGAGCTGGAGCACCTCCTTTGTGCAGACAGGCTGAGAGAGCTGGGTTTGTTAAGCCTGGAGCAGAGAAGGCTCTGGGGAGACCTTATTGCAGCCTCCCAGTACCTAAAGGGGCCAACAAGAAAGCTGGAGAGGGGCTTTTTACAGGGGCATGTAGTGATAGGACAGGGGGGAATGGCTTTAAACAGAGAGGGGAGATTTGGATTAGATATAAGGAAGAAATTCTTCACTCTGAGGTTGGTGAGATGCTGGCACAGGCTGCCCAGAGCAGCTGTGGGTGCCCCATCCCTGGCAGTGCCCAAGGCCAGGCTGGACGGGGCTGGGAGCAACCTGGGCTGGTGGCAGGTGTCCCTGCCCATGGCAGGGGGTTGGAACTAGATGGTCTTTAAGGTCCCTTCCAACCCAAACTGTTCTATGATTGTAAGAATATAAGTAATAAAGCTCCCAATCTATGTCTGCTGGATATCTCCATGTAAGTGTAAGAGAGGACTGTCTGAAGGGACCTGGGGAAGTCAAGCTCATGGATTTGACAGTAAAAACAGGTAAGTCCTGGAACAAGAAAGCTTTCTATTTGTACAATGGTAACTGGTGACAAAACTCACCTCCAAAGTTGAGACCAGCTTTCAATCAAGTCTTCAGAAGTTTTAGCACAAGAAAAAAAATTGGCTTTTTCTGTTTTCTACACCACTGCCTTTCTACTCAGCAGGGAGAAATGGCTCACTCAAGAGACAAATCACCTGATCTGCTGTAGACATCTGCCACAAGATAAGATGAACAGCCAGAAACTCTTCTCCCTTGTGGTCCTCTCCTTTGATTATAAAAGGAGCCCATATGATGGCAGACACAGATGTCCACACTGGCCAGGTGAATCCCACACCTGAGTGACCAAAGACTTCTGTTTGCCTGATTAGATGCCAAAAGAGAAACAACAACCAGATGGATGCTTTACAAAGTACTAAGGCACAATACACCAAATAAAAGCAGAGCTTAGCATCTTAATGAAGAACATATCACAAATACCTGCCATATAAAGATCTTAGAGCAAGAAACATTGTATACAATTAATAATATCCCCAGTTGTTCTAATGAGCATGCTGATGCATCAATGGATGAGGCAATTTAGTGAAAGACTGAAATCAGAGATCACAGCAGTATTCATAGGCAGTGATGGCCGCCCCTTCACCCTTGCCCCTCAGGGTATGTGTTCCAAGAACCCTGAACAAAATCATTGAGTTCCCACAATGGTCGAGACATTCGCAGAAGTCTGGGATCACTGCAGAAGCATCACTGTTTGTCAAGGCCAACTTTAAGAAGCAACAGAGAAGAAGAACAGGTAAAGCAATACGACTCCTGGGGCTGGATTTCAGCCCAAGACAAGTTCACTCAGCAAAGTGTCTCTTAAAAGAAATTAGCATCCCGCAGAAGCAGCTAGCAAGGCAAACCATGTACAAGAAAAGGATGTATCTGCTGCAGGAGAGGAAAAAACGGTTCTAGGGAAAAGAACGAACCTAAAAATCTTACACTCTGGTAATGTAAGCTTTAATGACCAAAAGCTAAACCACTTGAACCGGCTAACCCAAGAGGCTTGATCTAGGCTGTAACCAAAGCACAAAAGGTAAGCAGGGGCTGTGAATACTCTGAATATCCCAAAGATGTCCTACTCACACACTTCAGAGACATTCTCAGAAAAAAGCAGGTTACCAAAAAAATGCATCCACAGTTCTTTCGTCTTGCACATCACACCGTGATTTTGACCTGCACAAAAAGAAATAACAAGGTAATATCCTTTGGAGCAGATATGATTTTGTACCGAATTTGCACAAGAGTAAAACACTACCTAAAATTTTAAGCCATGTGGAATCAGAACTAGAAGCTACTCCGAAGATGACTTCGGAGAAGCTTCGGAAATGCTCCTCATAGGATAGCAATCCCCTGGTGAGTGAACATCCACCCACCTGATTATCATCCTGAGCCATACGTTCGCCAGCTTCAACCCAACCTAACATGAGGGCTGAGATCTCACCAAATTCAAAACCTGAGAGGTTACATGAAAAATCAGCGGCTAAGGAAATGAAAAAAATCCAAATTAGCCCTTTTCTGCTAGGGAAGAGGCTATGATTTGGCCCCGTAATCATGACAAGCACCAACAGCAGACAGTTTAGTTCTCTAAAATGTTTCTCTTTTCATCCCTCAGCCTCTAACCTGCACGCAGCAGCCTGGGGACCAAGGCAATAGAAATACGGGTAAAACAAATGATCTGTTGAAAGTTCTGCTTTGGCTTTTTGTGGCTTTAGATACACATCCTCCACTGCACCGCTCTGTGATCTGTGGTGGTAGCTGCAACTCCAAAGGAAAAGAGAGCTGAAAAACAAAAAGGTCCCGCTGGGATCACACACGGTGGTATTCAGCTCAATTACTTATTAAAGCACCGACAGAGCATAGACTTTTTTCAGTACATTACTTATTCAATCAGAGCTCCAGCTCTCTCAGACTGATCCCTTAAGAAAAAGCAAACATCTTTCCCTGTTTGTTTCTAGCTGCAACACAAAAGACTTTAAAGACTTCAGGCTGCAAAGAAAACTGTTTGTCTTTGGGTCTTGGTACACCACGAGCTTGTGGGTGAATCCAGTGCAGCTCTGATTGACTGGTGAGGGCACAGGGCCATCGAGCTAAGGAAGCTGCTTGGATTTTTCCATGTACCTCCACGACCCACCTCCAACCTAGAGTGGCTTTGCTTGTGCAGGACAGGAGCTGCAGGTTAGACAGTGATGAACCACCTCCTTGTAGCAGTCAAGGGTGGGTTTTTTTCTAGGAGCTGAGATCAATTTTCCAGCAGATTAGTCCAGATTGGGAATAGCTCAGCAGGTCTTTAAACACAGAAGCTAACCTTTCATCCAGACAAGATGGGGATACTGTGTTTCTCACTTGAAGACCAATAAGGTCACTTATGGGGGAGAGAGGGAATCAACCTCCATCAAATACGTTGAGGTAGAAGACATTGACTTTCCTTCAGATTTCTGTTAACTAAGATGTCATTTAAGCCAGTAACCTCTCTACTTCAGACAACCAGAATAACATAAGGTAGACAAGCTGGCAAAAAACCAAGATTTTGGAAACCAAAGGGCACCAGATCCTTCCATCACTGGTGGCTTTTTTACAGAGATGTGCACGTGACAGCAGGAAGCCTGTGGTTCCTTGGCAGGCTAACATGCATTCCTGGAAAGACAAAAAGAAGAGAGTGGTGGAAGTCTTACAGCAGCATTTCTTCAAAGGACCTTTCAAGGGGGAGATTTATTGAGTCTTATTCTGACACTAGTCAGTGAACATGGGCAACTTTGGTGAGCTGGAACAAAAAAAAAGAGCTTGTCTATAAATTCTGATACTCCAGACACCATTCCTCAGAGGCCAGCCCTAATAAACCCATCACCACAGCAATTCTATAATTCAGTGGTGCTCAGCTCCTGGCCCTTCCGAGCTTTGCATCTGAGCCTTTTCTCGGCAACTTCTGCAGCAAGCACACAGTGCATCAGCCACCCCGAGGAAACAGCGTTTTAATGCTAACGTGGGACCCACCAGAGAGCCCCAGCCCAGCCCAACAGGGAAGTCTTTCCTTCTCCCTACCCAGAGAAGAGCTCTGGCCCAGAAAGTAGTTAAACCATCTAGACTATATCCTACTAGCACCACATAACACTTTCTTTGGAGCCAATATATTATCTAGAAACATTCTCACATGTGCTGTGAGCTGGGAAACGAAAGCTATAACTTTCTTCAGCTGAGTAAGAAATTGACCCTGATCCTGCCATTTCGCAGGCAAATAAAGCCACAAAGCTGTAAGACACATCAGCCTTCCCACTCTGATTAAGCCTAATGAGCTACTCAAGAAATTGTCACCAAAACTGCAGAAAGTTAAAACACCTCTCTCGATCCCATCCCTGTGTGGTTAACCTTGATGTCAAACCAGTCACCAGGCAGAACAAAGACTAATGATGATGGCAATGCTGCTTAAACTAGTGGCATTGTTTAACTTGCATTAATGAATCCTTCTGTACCTCTTTACAGCCTTACTCAATGACAAAGCAACTGCTGACGACGGAGGCCTGCGAGAAGTATTATATGTTTTAGCGCTGTACCTTTGGACCCAGAATAATAAGCACATAAAAGAGATAGATGTGTATTTGTAATGCCACCTTTTAAAGCAATTGCTTAAACGAAGCCTGCTTTAGAAACTCAGATATGTAATTCTTGACCTTCCTGAGTAATCATGCTAATATCAAGAAAAGTTATAATTATTCACTTCTGAACAAAAAAAAAGGGACTGTTCGTACTCGCAGATGAAGCACTTAAATATAAAAGGGAGAGCAGAGGAGGAACGTGCCTACTCCCCTGCCACTCCAGAGGCAAGCCATGGCAAGGGGTTCCCACCCTCACCGCAGGGATACAGCAGGGACAGGGAGAGTGGTCCTGTGCCACTGTAGTGTGAATCACTCAGCTCCAGCAGGGACATAATCCAGCTCTCAAATACTCAATAAAGGGATCCTCGTCTCCCTACAATTCCCTGGCTTACTCCCTGGGCACACTACCACTTCTGCAAGAAGGGAAGAAAGGCTTTATTCCCAGAAGAAATTTTAGCCTAAGGGAAAGATATCAGCACTGCAGAATGGTGCAGTAAAGTGTTCCCACTTGCACAGGGTGATGTAAGATGTTCATTCAAAATCTGCAACTTCCACACAACTCCGTACAAAGATCTCCTGGCTTGTATTTTCACTTAAGATTTTCTCAGCTAGAGCCTACTTAATCTGGAATAAAATACTTGAAGTGAAAGAGCAGCAACAGAGCAAGACAGTCACCTGTTCTGCTCTGTTTCCAAGAAAGAAATGGGATAGTGGTGGTATAAAGAAAAAAATCAGTAACCTTCATGCCCTGCTGCGAGCAGAGCCCTACTTCTGCAGTCGCACTCAGCACAAAGAATTTCATGGCCATGACACCTGAAGGAGGAAAGGAAAACAGAATAACGCCAAACTGGTGAGCAGATGAACTGACTACTTTTTGAAACAGAAAGGAAGCATGTGAGACTTCCAACTTTAGTTCCCTTATTTTCTTTTTTACAAACCGATGTCAAGTAACACATTGTGCAATGGTGTCTGTATCCATGTAGGCCTCTGCGCTTTCCATAATTTATAAAATCCAACCCCATCATGTTTTATCACACAACAGACTTTCCATAGTGTCATGTACCAAGAATTCCCCTTCTCTGAAGATCCCAGGGAGCCTTTAAAGACTTTAATCAGCCTTCACACCACAAATCTCTCACATATTAAAGAAAGATGGGATTAAGTCAGTGTGCTTATGCTTTCTGTTGGTTTCATGTAGTCAAAGATATAAACATCGACAAGTTACAGATGTACAGAAAGATAGTCTCAAAAGATCTAAGCTGGAGAAGTTGCAGAATTAAGATACTGTCCTAGATAAGTATGCAGAGGTCGGCATGCTAAACACATGGCATCAAAGCTGACAGAGATGGGTAAAGTGACTCATATATACAAGGGACTCGACTTTGTCACGCAGCTATTCCAAAACAGCAAGCACAATCTGAAAAGTACCTAAGAAAAACTGAAGTCACAAACACACAGAGCAATATGATGCTTTTTTTGTAAATCAGGTTTTCAATCGCAACGTAATTTTTTCCACCAGCACACCCAAACACAGACATTTAAAAATTATTTGTCTACAAAGAGGAACGAAATGATTTAAACAACTCCAGTAAAATCTGAGCAAATCTTTTCTGATCTTCTTCTTGGGAGTCCACTCTTCAGCTGACTTATAAATTTTGTTTGCTTCTATTTCACAAGACAAGAAGAGGTTGGGTTGCAGATAACCTTCTGTTCAAGCTCAGCATATCTTTTCAGAAGTGGACGATAGAGCTAAAAAGGAAACAGAAATAAGTATGTCTAGGTTGAAAAATTAGATTTTTACAACATGCTGCAGTTAAAAACATCTTCAGACCTGAAGATTTGGGGGTTTTTTTCCCCCAAATTGCTCAAGAAAATGCTGCAGTCTTCCTTTTCAAATGTCACAGCCTCTTTTACCATCTCCTTCACAGCTTAATTTTATGATGTGCACAGGTTGTTCTTATTGTGGCTGTAAGCAGAAGTCATTTCTTCCAGAGGAAGCAGCTCAGCTAAAGTCACCTCTCCCAGTCTGACATGCCCCCTTGGTAATCGCTGTCCTAATCACCCAGGCAGAACTCCCGTCCTTGCCTCCCCCCACTACCCCCGGACGGATCACTGCCTCTGTCCCTCCTCCTCTGCCTTGTTAATAAGCATGCTGCCACCCTCCAGCACAGTTCAACCACTGTCAGAAAGGTCCTCCTTGGCCAATATGCTGACCAGGGCCTTCTAAAATACACTTCACACTCCCTCTCCCGCCCCTCTCATACTCCTGTATCTATTCAAGCTTCTTCTCTCCTTCACATCGTTCACAGCCACGACTCTTCCCACATACAATCTCCTCCATGGCCAGGCTCCTCACTCCCTGAGCCCCGGCCCAGGGGGAAAAATGGGGACCCCACTTCTTTTCACAACTATACCGAGTATCTGGGTAGCTTTTTTGTATTTGCCTAGCTAGAATTCCCCAGGAGTTTTTAGATCCAGAATTGTTACAACCATAAAAAGAAGAATCAAGACTCAAATGTATTCAAAACCCCAGATGCAAACATGCCCTCTGCTTTTGGATATGGGCGAGATCCACGTTGAGATTCGTTTCACGTTACCTTTTCTTTTTCCCTCCTCCCTTTAAATTCATCACAGGATGTATCAGAGAAGATGAGCTGCTTGTATGTGACCAGGTTACATCACAGAAAACCTGAACAGACCCTAGCCTTACTGATAGCTCCAACCCAAAGCTGTACTTCATCTAGATCTTGGAGATACCCCTTCTTCATTACCTCCTCTTTCTGCTTTTAACTGTCCATCTATCAGGAGTTTGACAAGCCATACCAGGACAGCTTCACTCATTTGCTGGCTCCAGCACAAGGAAGGGACGGCCAGGAGCCAGTGTGGGGTCTGGTACAGGCTCGAGCAGTCTTTAGGAGGATGCCATTGAGGTCATATCACTGCCACAATGAATCCTAGGGGCTGCCAGTCTAGTCTACAAGCCCTCTGCACTGATGTTATTCATAATCAGAGCAGTCTCGCTCCTGGCTCCAGGTTCAGAGAGGTTATAAAGCCTCAATGAATCATACCCAGTAAACTGCTCTCATCAATAAGCGAGATCCAGCATTTAAATGCATTTTATCCTTTTCTGGGTAAGATCCACAGCCAATAACTGTATATGTATATGCATGATAAAGTCAGGAGGAAAACGTTTCAAGCATAAACTATGAGACCATAGGAAAAGACAGGGTTACTCTTCCACGGTTTTATGTATAGTCTGCAGTAGCCTCAGTGTCTGTAATATTCACAGCTTCTCAGTGGAAGAAAAAAAAATAATCACAGTTTTCTCATCTAGAAAATAAAAATTAGCATTTTAGTGGTTTGTTTCAATTGACAGCAAAATAGCCAGTTTCTGTGTTTCCCTCTTCCTGAATGATAGTTTCAGTTTGACCAGTGAAACCGGGATTTATTTCTTTCATTTCCACTTCCACCTTCCACAATGGCAAGGTGAGAGTGACTTAATGGACAAATTCTGCAGAAGCAGCCTGTTTTGATCAGCTCCTCCCTTTTACCAACCAGATATTACAGAAGTTAAAGGACATTTGTACAACAGATTAAGTATATGAAGGGGAAGAATAGAAGGCGCATCTACAGCAAATGGGAAGAGGCACTGTTCGCTTGCCAAGGCATCACCTGGACAGTTTTTAAACTCATCTCACAGTGACTGAGTCTTACAGTGTCTGTCACTGACTACAACAGAGAAACCTGCTCGCTCCTACCTCTGCCACAGACTCGTTGAGTGACCCTGGCCAAGTCATTTAACATGTATGTGCCCCAACTCCTCTTTTCCACAGGACGGTGAGTGATACTGAGATCCACGGAGTTTTATACAGATTTATGGGGTTAGGAAACAAAACGCACCACTACTATGAAATACCACATGATTCAGCATGGTATGTTTAACTACTTGAGGGCCTTGGGGGGTCAGTGAAGTACACATATATATTCTTTTCATGTACCCAAAGAATATTATTGCTCCCATTTCTGCTAAATATGCACATCAGAGTAAACAAAATATTGAGCAGGCAGCTATGGCTATACTGGGACTATCAGTATGTCAAAACAAAAGCAGCTCCTTTATTCACTGAAGGATCTATAATCAAGCCTCGCTATTTCTTACTTTGCTATTCTGTAAATTTGATAAACCCTAAATGCTTCGCAGAAAAGATTCAGCACAGCAGAGCTGCATCAGTAAGTGGGCTCAGGCACTGAGAAAGCAGGCTCCATATTACCCAGCAGTATTTTTACAAAATACACAACAGCCCTTTTACTAGAAGGCTGGGAAGTATTACTGTTAATAAATCACTCTAAATTAAAATGTACCAAAATAAATGAACAGCCACGTTTACTGATACAGTTTTTTCTCCTGTTTATTGGGCTTAAGCACTTAGCTTGCTAATTGAGAAAATTCAGGCATTTGCAATAACCTTCTCAGCCATTACAGTAAATGAATGCTGCATTATGGACCATCTGAAGAAAATGCAAACAAAAAATTAAGACTATTCCTTGTACTCTATTCCCGTTCAGATGGGGTAAAAAGTAGCACAGTTCAGAGGGCTAAGCCAAAGTCTTAAATTCTTCTTCCTTAGGGAATTGGGCTGTAATACCACTAGTACATCATGGCTGATAAGCGCAGCAGTACTACAAGCTTTTCATGAGCAGTATTTTACATGCCAGCTCGACACCAGCTGAAGTTTGGGGCCAAAGCAGTGCAGCTCCCATGAAGTATGGAGAAGAAAAGCCAAACTGCACTGACCAAGAGCATGGCCTGAGCACACACATAGATGGGTCTGTGAAAGATGCCTCTCCACATCTGCCACGACTGAACTGCCTCCGCAGACCCTCAGGCAACTCCTCCTAAGTGATTCCAGGAGTCTTTTTCCTAAGGCAATTATATAGATTTATTTTTATAATTGAGGTCCAAAGGGAATAAAGAACTCTCAGTGATGCATAAAAACTCAAGAACATAAATTCTCTCCCTGTCATAGCCTCAAACCTAATATATCAAACCATGATATTTAACAAAAGCAATTACAAGTATCACAACATGAACCTTATTATTGTCCATAATTTAATTGTCCTTGCTATATTATGGCCTTTTCTCCTGCTTATCTCCATAGCTTACACCACAACATCAGCAGTTGTCTGATGGCTTCATTTACAAACCCTAAACTTCTCTCCTGGGACAATCTGGCCACACTCCGACAGTCCCACAAATAACTAAGAAGATGCTAATGATAAATATTGCATTATAACAGAGAATAAATTAACTTGCCCTCCCTGGAAAATTTACTCAAGTAAATGTTACCTTGTGCTCTAGTCCAAATCAAGTATGTCATCCTCATACTATATCTCACCATAGTACCAGCCTATGAACTCAACAGGGCTTTTACAGTTTACACTGTCCCTGCCGCCCTCTAAAAGCAAAGCCAGCTCCAAATTATTACTACAAGTGACAATCCACATAGATCCTTCTGTCTCCTGCATTATGTTAGCCAATGATTGAAGCAATTCAAAATACAAATTACAGAGATGATGCTGATGATTACCTAATTTTAATCTACCCGAGTACATTTAATCTACCCTGAATAGATTAAAATTAATCAGTCTCTCAGAAACACTTGCTACTTTTGATTGGTTCCTTTTTTTTTCCCAACCAAACTCAAATTACTCAAAGAGATTTGCTTAAGAAATCAAGAATTACACATTTTATTTTTAAATCATAGCAGTAGTTTACCTTTCATAACACAGAAAGAATACTCCTAAAGCAGAAAGATTATGGCAGTGTCCTGAAATACTCTGAAGAACCCTCCAAGGAACCACACCTCAAACAGTTACTTTATTTACTTCAAATATGCATTCTGCAAGCCTATCTTAATCAGTTTAATAGGTTAAAAAAATTTATTGGCTACAAAATTACCTTAATCAAACTCCCATCGATACCTATTATATTTTTGTGCTTGTATTATTATTACCTACTTTGCACTAAATTATCAACCTAAACCAATTCTAGGAAACAACCTCCCCCCTCCAAAATCTAACTCATCAAAAATATAATTATTTTAAATCAATGAATAGGTCGTTATAACCTTCCTGGGTAATAGGGTCACTTCTATAAATCTACCTACTTACAAGGCAATTCACCAAAGTCAAGAAAATCTGTTAGGTCTATGTTTTCCCTTCTTGAATTTTTGCAGGATTAATACATCTCAGTAGAGTCAATAATGCAATCAAAAATTACACATCCAGAGGTAGTGAACTGCACTATGCCTTCTCCCTACAAAACCATACAGGACAGTATCACAATAAATCTGACACTATGTCACAGACATGCAGCTTATATAAACGCAAGTGATCAACTCCAGATAATCATGTTCTCTCTTACACGTTTTTGCTTAATTAACCAACTAGCCAACCATCTCTGTTTTAATAGATTACTAAAATGGATCTGAATTCTAATGCTGGAATAATAGATTCCTTCTGTCTGTTAACATATATTTGATGCTCTAGCATCTCCTGGTTATTTCTGTCATGCTTAGTGGTTCTGATTCATCTTCCTCCCCAGGGTGGAGAGGAAGCTCCTAAGAGGTGAGATGACTCTCTAATTTTTGCTATTCTGAAAATAGGGAAGAAGGATTCATCAGCTTAACCCACAGATGACTGAATTTGGCTAGCCTTGGTTGAGCAAGTGACCAAAGACTACCCCCACAGTGGTTGCCACCAGAATACTTTATGACCTGTTTGGGCATCGGCACAATTAGAAACAAGCTCAAGTGAGCCCCTACACCCTACAAATATACTGTGAAATCAGGTTCAGCTACGGAACTTAGTTAGGGTCATAGCCCCACAGAGGGATTTATTGTCTTTGAAATGGTCTCTGCAAGGCAGGACAGTCTGCTGCAGGATAAAAGTCACATTTTTGCCAGACAAGTTGGAACTTATGGGACTTTACTGACTACTAATTCATCACCCATCACAAGCTCTATGTTCCCCATCTTATGACTTTATTCTATTTTACCAGCCCATCAGTTTAATTGAACCAGAAGAGCTGTTTTGTGTGCCCTGTTCTTCCTTTGTGAAATCAAATCCATTATCAAAAATGAGCCCTCAGCAGTCAAAGAAACACTTTTTGCATTTTTGGTTCCTGGAAACCCCTACCTGCGTGCATAAGCCTTGGCAATGAAGAGGAAGCTACATCAAACTGTCGCATTTGACCTTTATCTATAGGAGCTTTTCCTCTCTCCGATGATCTAAGACATATTGTCTCTGACCTATACCAGGAAGAAAGGATGAAACCAGAGCAGATTGCTGTGTTATGACCTGTTTTTTCTCCACCTTGCCAAGATTTAGTTGTAGCCGTCCAAAACATGTAGGGAAGTGGTCCGGGAAATTTCACATTGGTTAGCCAGATTCTTTCAGAAGAGCTTCTCAGCAAGACAGAACTTAACCTCAGGATGACTTTGAAGTTTATAAAAAGAACCATCATTTAAGTGAAAGGCTCTAACCTCAACAGAATGAAATCGGATGGACAGGGAGACGCAGCTCTGTAAAAAACAGAATCAAACTGACTCATCACATTATGAATTTTTACTGCACTGTTCATGCTAACACACTGTATTACTGACAGGCCCCTCTGGCTTTCTGCAGTTTCACAGCCATGAAACTAGCCAGGGAATCCACCATCAACTGCAAAATTATAAGACAGGAAGTAAAAAAAATTGGTGTAGAATACATAATTGCAAGAACCTGCTTTTAATGGAATGAAGCTGACAAGCTAAGCTAAAGTGCAGGAACGGTTATTCCTTCTCATGCTGTTTGGCCACTACCTTCTCTATCATCCACTCCTGTCTACTGGGGCAATAATTCACTGCTGTACATCATTTAAAACCAATAAAAAGATGTGCTATGAGAGCCAGGTCTAACCAAGTGGAAAAGGAGAAGAAAAGTATAGAGAGGGAGATAATTAACTCTTCTAGCTTCCAGGCTATTTTATGCAGACGGTAAAATAGAAAGAGGTAAATGAATTCCCCACCAACGTTTCCAGTTAGGTTAGCTTGGTCCCTGCAGGGGTACAAGGTGCTTGCTGCTCTTGCAAAGGCCCCTGTGAGTGACAGCTGTATTCCCTGCCCTTGAGTTTTATAGCTGAAGCAGCACCAGGGGGGTCAAAAGCAGGTCTCTGAGCACTCTCCACCTCCACACAAGCCAGCCTGGCAGCTTTTCAGCAGCCAGCATTTTTGGGGGGAACAGGGCAGCAACGTGAGGTTGAATCAGACGCCAGGGATGTGCTCCTGAAGTGTATTCCCTGCAGATGGCTTCAGCTGCAACACAGATGACACAGGCCATTGCTGTTAATTATTTTATCTTTTCAAATGAGGGGGGAAGGTTGAGTAAATGAGATCAGATCAATCAAGTTTAAATTATTCAATGTCTTAATATTTCTGAAGGGGACTTCTATTCGATTACTGAGCTCCTCCATCTCAGTTAATAATTAAATAATACGCTGGCAGGCACAATGCAGCATGATCATTTCTATTATTACTCATGATGATATCTGGTGCTCCACTACACATGTAGCTGGGAGTTAGTAGTTTTGGCAGATCATTAATTTCCCAGTTTAAATAAAAGCCTTAAAACCTTCTTGCCTGTAGTTAGGGCACATTCAAATCTCATAAATGGAGAGTGTAAGGCTGTGTTGGTGTAAAAGAAGTTTCTGCACAGCTTAAGACAGATTCACCTTTGGTTACTTAAACTTGTGTTCTCTAGGAATCTTGCTATATTGTATTTTTTATTTATTACTGAACATTATATTTCATAAATTATTGTAATCTAAGGCCTGTGGTACCTTATAGCAAGAGGTACAGGACTGCACGGGAGAGCCTGAGACAATTCCTTCCTTGCTTTTACAGGGGCTGGAACCACACAGTGTGCAACAACGACTATTTATTTTGCTTTATCTGTACAGCCCCACAAAGCAAAACTTCCACCTTCAGATGCACTGAAATTCCCAGCATGGGCATGGCACCTAAGACCTGTACCTACTGAATCTTCCCAGTTGGCACGCTTTCCGACTGGGAGCTACAAGTGAAGATACACAATTGCTGACCACTGTTTAAGATAAGAAAGGAAGGATTTTTAGGGACGTTTTCCAAGAGGCCAGAAAGCACCATCACCACGCCTTTTTCCATGCTGCTTCCTGCAAACAAGTCAAGACTATTTTGTCAATATTAACAGTTACAACCTGACTGACCTGTATTTAAATTCAACCTGTTTTGTAACTTTTTCTGTCCCTTAAGGAATAGATTTTGTTCTGGGATCACACCCAGTTAGGAAAAATCACTCTCACAGACCTGGATGCAGCGATCAGATTACTGCAGCAATACAACACCGAAGATCTCGCAAAATAAAATCTATCTTTACAATGAGGAGTAAGAATCGTGCAACCCAGTGTTTCTTAAATTAATCTATTTTACTAGAAGAATTAGTAAAGCACTACTTTTTGAAGCAGGCAGGAAATGAAAAGAAAAATGGTATTCCCAAGCTTGCTCACCTCCTCAGACCCAGCAGTTGGTGTAACAGCCAATCTAGGCTCCGGTGCTAATTTCACGACATCAGCCAAGGACACATTCGTCTCAGCTACAAGCCCTGCAATGAGAATCACAATCCTGATCAATGAAAAAAGCACGTGAGGGATGTGTCTTGACTCCCTGGCAAATTAATACATTATATTGATCTTCCCTGGTCAGGTCAGCATTCAGGATTGAAGGATAAATGGCAGAAGATCTTACATTCCTATGCGCTAGCCCGGGAAGTGGGGACTCTGTGATTGAGTTTTTGCCAATCACTCAATTCGTACCCTGGAGAATAGGTAAGCCGCAGGAATGCTACTCAACAATATCAGTAATTATTTATGGTTACAATACAGTAAACACCAGTGAAAATATGTGTAAGCAAGGGATTCAAGGACAAAATGTGACTAAAAAAAGGGAAGAGAAGTGAAAACCCTGTCAAGAAAATATGCAACAAATTCTTAAATACATTTATATATAAAGAAGCAGAATAATAACAGAGTTCTGCTACTACACCATCTTGCTTTGCAAGTGAATCACAGCATTTCAGGAGCTCCTTGTACACCTTCTAAGAACCCCAGGCTAACTGCAGAACACCCTACTTGCAGGTGTACATTGTAACATTATTACAAAGACTTTGCCATCAATATTTCATTTATATTACCAAGTCTTCACTTTTACTCAATTCCTTTGCCTGGCCAAGAGTGAGTCAGCTGAAAGCATCAATCAGACATGCCATTTAGAAACACAAACAGCAAGCCCCTGGGGCTTGGCTGCCAGCGCACCTGAGCTGAGGAGTCCCTCCATCAACATGGCATCTGAAATCTTCCCTCAAAGGCTCTGTCAACCAAGCCTCGAGACTTCATATGCCAAACTGGCAGCCAGAATACACATCTTCCACACAAACAGAATATCTGCACAAACTTTAAGGACAGCTCCACGTTTCACATACGTTCACGGACAAGGAATTTGCCTGCAGCGTTAGGCACTGGGAAGTTTCTAGTGGTTCTGAAGCAGTAGGCAAAGGTTGAGTGCAGAGGAAAACAGTTTGGAAACTTGGTCCCCAAGGTGGAAAAATGGTCACATCGTGGCTTCAAACATACTGTTAATCTAACGGCACTGTTTCCACTGCCCTGCAAGAGCGTACTTTGCCTGACAGAACCCTTGCGTCTTTTCTGGAAATAAAAAGGAGCACATGCTGCGTGCATTGAACACATCGACTCAAGTTTTGTCAGTAATAAAACTGTGCAGTTTTCTGTGCTGTTTTCAAATGCAAGAGAGCATGCAGTCTTCAGATGCTATAATGTGACAGCAGAATTTGCTTCTAAAATTAAAACCTGGCTGATTTCTTCTGATGACTGATGTTATCTTTTCTATGCTTGTTGCAATCCCATGATCCTACATGAACATGTACAGAACTTACAAATCTTAAGGTCCAAATCCTAAAGCTTCTAATCAGAAAAACTGAGGCTAAGAAAAATTGGCATAAATAAGGACTTCAGAATTTGACACACATGCCTTGATTTGTTTAGCTGTAAGATAGTAGAAATTGTTTTAAACCACATTAATAAAATTTCCTGCTTGGGATTCAACTCTTAAATGGCTGATGGCCCACCTTTAACATACACCTGCATGTATTAATAGATTTAAATCAACTAACACTTTAAATCAGGGACTCAGACTGTTACATTACAGTGAGTGATGTAGTACAGCAAGCAAAATGACTGGTCAACCTAAGAGTATCCCAAGATTCATGCTTTTATAAGAGAAAATGCATGGAGCCCAGGACACCTTGCATATCCTTCGTCTTGACATTTGAAAGCTGGAAGATACATATAGATTTAGTGACGTTCATTTGGCCAGTGATATTACTGGTCCTGTTGTCCCTGATCTCTCTGATCATCTTTGCTAGGATTTATCTTTTGCTTGGTTTGGCCATTTCAGCAATTCAGTTCACAGCCTGCCCCCCAAACTCAGGCAGCAGGCTACACCAGCACCTTCACTTGGCTGTATTCTCCCAAGAGCAGCACGTGGAGTAGCAACTCAACACATTAAGGTCCTAGACTTTCCCCTGTCAGTACCAACAGGTTCGAGGCCCTTAGAACTTTCCCCTGTCAGTACCAACAGGTTCGAGGCCCTTAGAACTTTCCCCTGTCAGTACCAACAGGTTCGAGGCCCTTAGAACTTTCCCCTGTCAGTACCAACAGGTTCGAGGCCCTTAGAACTTTCCCCTGTCAGTACCAACAGGTTCGAGGCCCTTAGAACTTTCCCCTGTCAGTACCAACAGGTTCGAGGCCCTTAGAACTTTCCCCTGTCAGTACCAACAGGTTCGAGGCCCTTAGAACTTTCCCCTGTCAGTACCAACAGGTTCGAGGCCCTTAGAACTTTCCCCTGTCAGTACCAACAGGTTCGAGGCCCTTAGACTTTCCCCTGTCAGTACCAACAGGTTCCAGGCCCTATCGCTTGGCTGAGAAGCCGCCACCAGACTTGAATTCTGATGTAAATGTTATTCTTGGGCCTGATCCAAGCACACTAAGAGCAGAAAACCCTCTTTGACCTGAGTGACCTTCCAGTCAGATCCACACAGCTTTATTCTCCCCTCATTTTCAGTAATGTTAATCCCAAGTATTAACCAAGGGTAATTAAATGCCCAGGCCGCTCAGAAATATCTCCTTACAGTCTTACCTTGAATTGCTCTGTAAGCACTTCCCAAACAAGCAGAGTTGGCCGTATCAATAGTGTACACCGGTGCGTTGAACACATCAGACAGGACCTAAGAAGTATCAAAGCATTGGTTATGCATGTCCATGAAATACCAGGGGTAAGCAATCCCCTATCTCTGCTTAGGAAAACAAATAGCTACCATACACCCCAGCCAAACATTTGGGTTCCCACAGGAAGAAGCACTGCAGGCAACAACGAGTCCTGAGCTTGTCACACAACAGGGTATTTGTAAATCTGAGCTACAGATGTAACCGCAGCCAGTAAACAAAGTCCCATTTCTCTCCACATCTCTTTATTTCAAATTCAGAGAAGTCCAGGTTCAAGCATCATCTCCCTCGTAAGCCCACACAATCAGCCCATGCCAAAGGATTAAACCAGGGCAAGGAGATCTGCTCAGGAGCCCACCACTGGTGCCTGTATTCTTCCATTGCGTTTAGGGCTGAGCCAAGTGGGAAAAGGAGGAGCGAGAGGAACCAGTCATGGCTCCTCAGTTCTCAACTTTGATAAAATAAAAGCTCCAGCAGTATGAAGGCCTGCTAAGCCTGTCTTCACCTCCACCATTTCTATGATATTAGGGTTAGCAGCAAGAATGACACAGGAACTGGTTACAGTTTCTAAATTTACCAGGAATTTTCCTGTATTGGAGGGATCCTTAGGTATGAAGATATACCAAGACTCTTCTCACCTTGGCTTGAGCAATTCGAAGAAAATCTTACAGGCAAAGAATTTGTTAGGGTATCCAACAGATACTAAAGTTATTCAACCACACATTATTCTGCATTGAAATCAACACCAGGCAGCTCCCATTCAACAAGTACATGTGTTCTTCCTCACAGCGTATGTTTAGGAAAATGGATATAGAAGGGGAAAAATGAAGACATATTTGGATAGAGACACGGGAGGTTCAATAACTCTTTTCCAAAAACATTGTTAACAAACTCTTTCCATTTGGTTTCATCACCTCTAGGACTACAGATGCCCCTCAGGCTGAGCAACGCAAGCAGCAGGTAACAATTCAGATCTAACTTGTGCTGGTTTTATTACTTTTGCCAAAGGGAACAGTGCTATCACCCGATTTACACCCACACAACCAAGTCTAAAGTAAGGCCAGAGTTTCCAGGAATCCAAACCATTTGGATTAGTGATCTGCAACCCTGATCCAGGAATTTGCAGCCCTACTAATCATGGGCCCCAGGGCTTCATAAAAGATGACTAAGTAATTAAATTCATATATGCTATAGAAGAAAACTGTATGTGACATTTCTGAAATATTTTGTGTCCTTCTCTGAAAGTTTGTGGGGAATCTGCAAATCAAAACCTTTGAAAATCACCATTTTTCATACAAAAATCATACATTTTTCATACAAAAAGTAGCTGGTTGCTAACTAGAATACAATGAAAGCCTGAGCTTACAAACTTAAAATACTCTCTTCTGGCATGATAGCCAAGTCAGTATTGCCTAACTTTGCTTGCAAGAAAGCATTGAGCAAAACATGAGCTTCAATACCAGAGGGTAAATGGAAAATTTATCATGGTATCTATTGAAAAGTCCTCTGGAAGTAGTAAGGTCACAGAGCGCTCATTCCACTGTCCATCCTGCCAGCCAATACTACCATATTGTTTCAGCACATTCCCCATCTGCTGCTTCATCTCATCCCTAACAGGTATTTCTTGTCTTGAGCTGGAATTGTACATTCCTTTGGAAAATGCAAGTCTTTTTTTTGTCTTTTTTTTTTTTTTTGCATCTCTGCAGAGACTTATACAATGCTGTTCTACTCTACTCTGAATGCTAATAAGTACTGTAACACTACAAATAACTACCTTTTGTGCCACATGATTATAAAATCAAAATTATTCAAAGTTCATATATTAAGTCATTTGAAACTGTAGAATCTCTCATGAATAATTTTACAAGGAACTGTTACAGGTTTTACTGTTAAAAATATTTCACCATGTTTCATGTGGTCATTAATCAAGCACCACATATGTTATAAAAAGCTTCCCAGAACTGTGGAGAAAGCTACCCTACTATATTTTTTTTCAACAGATATTCCTAAGTTGCCTCCTTTGCAGTGTAAAATATAGGAGTTACTGAATGTTGATTAATTAAGTGATAGTCTTTTGTAGCCCTGGAACAAATTATCCAAAATTGACCATGATAAGGATGGAAGTTGTTATTCCTCATGCAACTGATATGGCTTCTGAGGTTTTGATTAAATTAAAAAGAAGGATCCAATTAACCAGTGATTGAATTAAGTGGATGACACTGTATTGATCATATTATTTTAAGACACTTTTAATGAGTTTTAAAAGCAGCTGTAGTTACACGTGAAGAGCAAGCACCACAACTACCACTCTCCCATCCCCACGATTTTTCAGCTGTGTATGTTGCAGAATTGCGTGTTATAAGAATATTCAGTTCTCTGCCTTCATTCCACAGCAAAGAGATCCTCCTGGCACCTAAACTGGAAATACAGCTTTAAAAACAAACTCATCTATTAATCCAATCTCCTTCCTGACATATTCTTAGTAGAATTACTCCAGTGGGGACCAATGTTTTAAGCAATTAACCTATCAGCTAATTTTCCAACGTCAGGTTCCTAAGCAAAATAACCAAAGTAGATGAAAAGAAGTGACATCTGCAGGCAAAACATGCCAGATTTGCTGTGTCCCAATCAGCTACACAACCAATGGTTATACAAACATGTGGCTTAGATGCCTTAGGAGAAAGACAGCTTTCTGCTCTTTGCTCTTCAACCTCCGTTTATCTAGCTCAGGTTTCGCAGAGCAGAAAACCTTTTTTGACTGCAATTGTCAAAGAGTATGGTGCATAGTTGAGGCTGGCCTCTAGACACCCCAGCTGATGGAAAGGGATTGGCATCTCCAGAAAAAAAATTCGCCCTGTGTTGACTAACTTCAGTGCCGGGACTTAGCCCCAGACTAAACCAGGTGCCTTTTGGTGTAAATGTCTACCTCCAGGCTCAGTGTCGGAGCCCCTAGTCAAAGGGGAGCTTGTCAAAGCTGTCAGTGGAGTACAGAAAGCTCTCAGGCTCGCTCCCAGGGAGATGTCTACATTTGCTCAGTTAAAACACCATCCAGTTTCCTTTGCACTGTAACTGACAGGATCTCAGGACTGACAGCTCGCACACAGATGTCACATCGCAGGTGACTGGATTCGGGTGAGAAGAATCCCAATCCAGATGTCTAGTTCTGTGCTAGCAGGAGCCAGCTGAGGGACCTCTCACCATTCACAAGCAAGGCTTGCCAAATCTCAGCAAGCAGAAAGAGGGAGCACACGGTACTCTGTTCTTGAGAAGATGGACGAAGGATCTTAACCAGGGCTGGATGCGCAGCAACAGCAGCAGCAGAGTAAGGTGTGAAGAGGGAGGACAGGCTGTACAGAAGCATAGCCTCCCCCCAGTATATGACACAATGCTAATAAGTAACAGATACTCAGAACAACAAGGGCAAGGGTTTGGGGGTTTGCATGAGGGTTTTCTAGGTGTTCAACACCACATAATCCCTCTCCAGTTTAAATTCATGGTCTTTGATCTGAATGGCAAAACCTACAAAAATCTCGGGTGTTGTATCAAGTCTCTTCTAGATTTCTTTGCTGATTGATTTGATTTAAGTGATGAGACCTGGAAATCATCAGTGCTTCAGATACACATTCATAAAACTTGTCAAGTGTAAAAAAAACCAGAAAACCTTTAAAGTTCAATACAAAATAATCATTAGGCTAATGGTTTCCACACCAAACCTGAAGAAAAGCCCTGAAGACCTGCAGCAGATTTGCAATCCCACACCAACACCTTCTTGTGCAGCTGCAGGGATTTGGATTCAGTACCTCAAACTAAAAATGAAGATGTAACTGTAAGTTCAGTTCAAAGGATTTAATTTTCTACTTACCTGTAAGATCTTTTTATTGTGGGATGCACCGCCCGTAGCCAAGATCCTTGTTCTAGGCACTGCAATGCAACACAACACACAGATCAGACTGAACGTGCATATTGTCACGATTTGTGCTTCCAAACCAAGCAATGAGAACAAGGAGGTGCAAGTCGGGTGATCTGGGCTCTCTCTCTCTCTCTACCTCTAATTTAACTTCTGTAAAAAAGGGGGTAAGACTAATTACCCACCTTCGCAAGAGACGTTAGAACACTTCCTTAGAAGAGGCATATTGCAGATCCATTGTTATTATAGCGCTAACAAAGTCAGGGAGGTTTGCAAAACAGATACACAGCAAGAAAGGCAGAGTGCTGTTATACTACAGCTCTGGTTTGAGGTCAGATGGGTTTGGCTCATAGCTGTATATATACAAACTGACAGATAACCTTTAAAAATCACCACTATTTTCCAAACTTAGCTCTCTGTGACGTTCACAGTCAAGAGTTCACTGAAACTTGGGCAATCCCTATATGCATGAGTGACAAGGAAGTGTGTCGAAAGGTAATTAGAGATGGTCTAAGTCACTTCAATCAAAAAAAATATCTGAATCTTCACCCAATGCGAACCCACAGTTTGGGGGCATTAAAAAAATAAATTATCCTGCATTCTTTAGTATTTAAAGAAAATGTCTTTCCCATGCCTCATCATTTATTTGTGTGTAACAAGTCATGCATCTACGCATAACCACAATTCAGCAAGGCACTATGAACATGAGTATTCCAAATTATCTCTCTGAACTACTTTAAAGGATTAAAACAAAATAAACTCATAAATACTTTGATATCATACATTAAAAAGAATCTAACCACTTAATTACCCTGATTTATGACAATAATAAGTGATATCATCACGTATACCCTCCCAAAAAGGGAATTTCAGTGTGGTTATTATTTTGTTATTTTAACCTCCTTTTTAATAAAAGCTAATGATAATTTATTTTTTACAAGGCAAAGCTGGTCTATACTGATGCCCTAAATAACTTATTGTAATTTATCCTTTCAAGTGTCTTAATGACAAAAGCCCTGAAGACAGAATTAGAAATAAAGAGAAGATGCGACCCACCGTGCCATTTCTAGACCCAGAGCTAGGAGCTCAGGTGGAGTCTAAGACCCAGACAAAGCATTGCATGGGGGACCCTATTTTACTGACAAATTTAAATTTTATTTTCCTCTTTGGAGGATATTCAGTGATGCACAAATTGGGTTTTAAAAGCCATTAGGATCTCTGTCAATGTCAGTAAACAAATAAAACAAACAGCAGAGTGATTCCTCAGAGAAAACAAGTTTCAATTATTCCAGCACAGAGTGACAGATCCCTGCCAAGATTATCACAACATAATAGCACAGAAACCAGTGAAAAATAACTAGTAACCCTCTGTTCCTAGAAACCAAACCGAACTCCAAATGATTTGCCTAGTAGTTGCAATTCTGTCTTGCTAAACCTTGTTGCGAATATAAATTCTTGCAGAACTACCACATCCAACACGAAAACATCACATTTCAGAGACAGCCAGCAAGACAGAATGAGAAACAGACACGTCTGCCACACTTCACAGCAGCTACAACCAAAGAATAAGGCACGCTTGCCTCTCCACCGCCTCTGGGATGGGGCTTAATAAACTGCTGGGCTATCACCATCCGGAAAGAATGGTGGACAATATAAAAGTGGTCAAGCCAAACAGCAACCACCCCCGTGAAAACCTCAAACGTATCTTAGCTCATCTCCAGCTGCATGCCAGTGCTCTGTCTCTGGGCTTCTGCTCCACAACTTTCCAAAGGTTTCAGAGCTCCGTCAGTGTGTATTGCCACCTGCTTTCACTGGCACAGTAACCAATGGGCCAGGCAGGGCTGATTTGTGCCTCCTAGCTGACTCCACTGCCCCTGTAAGAGGCAACACGTTTGCATTTGGAATCGAGGACTGGACAGGAGACTTACTCCTTGCCAGGTCAGAAGATTCAGAGTTTAGCTACGTTATCAATTTATGCCAGAACTGTCATTCAAAATACTTCGATATAACGAAGTTATCATAAGAAGAGTAGGGGTGCATTTACAGTTTGCATTGATACAAACCGCTCACGAGTACGCATTTACCCTACTAGTAGGTGAGTTAGATTATTTACCAGGGCGGCAAACAGTTCTCAAGTTTAAAAGTATTTAACACCCTGATTATCTGCACACCCATCTTAATCCAGACTGATTCATTCATAGCAAAACACTAAGAATTACTTCAGTATATAGCTAACCTACTTGATAAAAGAAACTAACTTAATTTATACTAAGTTGCTAACGTTGGTTGGACATCTCAAGTTCTAAATTGGATCAGCTTGTGAGTACTAACACACACAGATACACAGTAAAAAAAAATCCAAACCCTATGCTGAAGTTACATGAAGGGCACACTCATTCATTCTCCTCCACTTTGAATAATGAGGGTGGCTCACCTCACCAGAAAACATCCCAGCAGGCAACAGCCTAGTGAACCTCAGCCATCGCTGTCTGACAACCGAATCTGATCCACCATACTGGATCATATGGTGGCACATATGCATCCCGGCCATGTGGAAGAGTGATCTTAGGTGAACCCAGGGCACCGCGTTTCCAGAGGCAGCTCTGCGTGCGGTCAGAGCAGAGGCAATGGCTTCCTTGGTTGAGTTTCAGCTGCTTCTTACAGATGAGGACTAGGTCGCAAAAGTATTTACTGGAATTTGCTGAATTTTAGGTTTACCTCTTATTTCAAACTCTCTCCAGAGAGTGAGGAAAATGCATTGATCACTGATTTCAGGGGTTGTCTTTTTAATGCCAATATTGTGTGCTCTACTGAACAGGGAACATTTGCTCTGAGATGTGTAATTGGATACATCTTATAAATAAATAAAGAAAGCCCATCATTTATGTATACAGGGGCATTTAACAAAGACATCGTTCATCCATCACTAGCAGTGTTCTCAGCCGGCTGTGTTTGAATCTGTCAGGAGCTACCATCTATCCCCTATGGCAGTGCACAGAAAGAACTTAAATACAGTGTTACTAAAAAAAAATTCAAAAACCAACACACACAAAAACCCAACAGTTGTAGCAAACATCATTGTTTGTTGTTTAAAAACTGAGAGAATCAGTTTTAAACATCTTTTAATTAAAAGCTCCCTGCATAGTACCTAACCAACCAGTTTATTTCCTTCCTATTTAAAAACTAATGATTTTTCAGAGATCTGATCGAGAACTTTAACCCTATCTAGAAAGCATCTGCAGCTGCGCATGGCATGGTGTCATCCTGCAATATGCACATCTTGCACAGATCTGTTATCTGCCGTGGAATGTAGTGACTGATATAAATGAAATTCAGGTAAAATAATAATTCCCACTGGACAGGAGGAGGGGGGAAGACCCAAGAAGTTCACTTGGGAACATGTGGGAAAACTGAGCACAAGGCATTTTCCCACACAAGGTGAGAAGGCAGCCCACTCTATGCATGTTACTACTCAGACAACAACCTCCATTCTGCCCTTCACAGAGATCCAGCAAGAACTGAATTATTAGTTAAAGTTCATCTCCTGGCTCTTGTTTTCAGCCAAAATATTGCTTTCATTGAAAGGCATGTATGGGGAGGGGGCATAAAAATAATCTGTTGCTGAGGAGAGAAATTACTGTTATTTGTGTCCAGCCATTGTCAGTGGTCCCAAAAAGACTGGTCCTGCATCACTATGTATTTATAAAAACAGATCTGATGCCTTTCCAGAAGAGCAAGAAGTTTAAGTAGAGTAAGCCAAAAAGTGCAGGAATAACAAAGATTTTGGAAAGTGCAGACTCAAGGAGCACTGCCCGAGTGGATTCAGCAAGTGAGACAGCAGAATCAGTAACACAGGGCGAGTGTCTCCTGAACAGTCTGACATCCCCTTTAATGGTCTTGGCCCATTAACCACAGCTATTAAAAAAATAATCACATAAGCAAACTTCCATCAATCAGAAGGTTTGTGCTGATAATTAGTACCAAAGTCTGCTGCCACATCGTTTGTGCAAGATGACTGGAGGCAGAAGTTCAGCCTCCTCTTCCGCCAGGAGTGGGTCAGATCAGACCACTAACTGGTCCAGATGCTGAAACCGATGGGATGGCTCCTGGGATGGCTCAGGGCTTTTGGATCTGGCTATATTTCAACTGGACTGTAACGATGTGCCTGTGTCAGTCTAGAATTTTGCTGGCTCATGGGCTGCAAACTCCGAAAGCAGAATTTGACCTTAGATTTTAAGGCTGAAAACTCTAGCTTTTTCATCTAAACTTCCAGTGCTGCACAGAGCCCTGGTTTGTATCCCAAACTCCAGGCACTCTCTGTCTTTCAAAACTCCTAAAAGACGTTTCCAAGGCTTCATCCAAACAACTTCACAACATCTTTCTCATCACAACTGAATCCATAAATAAAACAGAACAACGGAACATGCATTCAAAAAGCAGCTGATTATGCACATGAACCCACGCCAGCTATAAGCATGATTGCGAATAACTGCAATTTACAATTTGCAAGCAAGAAGAAACGTATCAGCCCCTCCTTTATTTCTCTGATTAACTCCAAACACTATAATTTCAAAAAAAGTATTTTCTAGCTTTTCATTCAAGAAAAACAAACCAAGAATATATGATTATTTTGTCCCTTTTATAAAACAAATGTTCCAAAATTGCCCTTCTTGCATACTAACTCTTCCAATATTCATGCTAATCTTTCATATTCATATAAGGACTGTGAAATTAAACTCCCGCTATGGTAAAAGGTTTCTCTTGTCTATGTCTTGTAAAATATGAAAATGTACAAGGTACTGAGTGCCTTTTATGTTACTCTAAGTTCTAGAACTGGGTCCAAAGGCGCTTGCTTCTCTACCTCATTGTGCTGCATCACTTTTGGCATAACTTTCATTAACAGAAAAAAAAAAAAAAAAAAAAAGACTGCCACAAACCAGCCTTCAGCATATTAGACACTATCTACCTAAGGCAAAAGTAACGTAAATTGGAACACACACTTTTTTTTTCTTTTCTTTTTCGCTTCTTTTTTTAATTTAGACCCAATACAACTGTCTGAGTGAAAAAATTACAAGCTTGAAGCCAAATACTCAAACAAATTCAGCCACCTTTGCAATTCTAAAAACAATACTGTGATTCATAAAAGCCATTAAAAAAATAGTTTTAGAAGTGTTTCTAACTTTCACTTTAAAGCATCAGCTAATTTATTCCAAAGAAAAGCAAGCCAGACTTGCCATACGGGTTAGCTGTTTTCTTACTTACAAGCAAAAAAGTTTTCATATTCTGTAACATGCTTTAATTTCACTGAGGGTTTCAATTGCTCAAATGACTGTCAGAAATTTTCCAGACACAAAATTTTATTCTTATTTTTTAAATGCAGTGCCTGGGGAAGAAAAACAACTTTTAAAGGTAGAATTATCATCAGCCTCTAAAGGCTACTGAAGTAGAGCTACTATCCTACCAGCTGTAATTCAACAGGGGAAAAAAGCCTTGATTTCTTCAGCAGCCATGACAAATACGGCTAATATCCTCAACAATTTATTCTACTTATACAGATAATGTCTCTACAATGATGTAGGTAAGAACAGGCACGATTTTTCTTGCTCACACTACTCTAAGGCAAGAATGCCACCACTAAAATGAGTAGATGCGCACACACCAAAGTAAAACAGAGTAGGAAAGGTATCCATGGTCAAGACTCTTATGCCACTGATAGTCTAGGTCACCTTATATTCTCAAATAACTTCTAACAGCAGAAATTGTTCTTCATGAGGGTGCCAAATTTGGCTTTCCTAAGACCCTGCTTCAATAAAGACAAAACTTTAAGCTTCAGGTTTTGAAATGCAAAGACACCAAATCACCTGAGTCTGAAAATCCTCAGCCTAGCTCACTTCAGATATGAATTAAAATTTAACATTGACTCAAAGCCTTCCCCTTTTTGATGGATTTCAGAAAAAATAAACATAGAAAAACATGTACATAAATTCTCTCTTAACAGCACCTTAAATTATTGCAGATCACCACAAAAGTACACGCAGCCTAAGATGTACTATCAGAAACAAAACCTACTCCAGATACAACCCCACTGACAATTCAATTTCATTGACTTTGGCAGGGTTATACAGCAAGAAAAACTTTGGTACATGAATGGTAAAGACTTATTTGGGAACAAAGCAGATCAATAGTTGTAATACTGTTATAACATATACATTGACACCCTCCCAACAAGACCTCTGAAGTATCTGCATTTTTGTAGAAATAGTGCAGAGCTGCAATTGCTTATCAATTTGCTGTGATTTTTTTTTTTGAGATGCATATTTCTATTTGACAGAATATTTTGATGAAGCCAGGGATAAATTCCAATGGTAATGTGTAAAAAAATAAATCCACAACTCAGTACTGGCACTTACAGCAAGGGGGAAAAAAAAGGGAAAAAAGAGAAAAAAAGGAAAAAAAAAAAAGAAAAGAGATTCAGACCAAAAGTTTTTGTAGATATAGGCTGAATATTTTGGAAAATATTTCTGTGAAAGCTTTTAAGGAAACGAAGGAAGATAAATTAGAAGGACCACTTAAAATCTGTTTGGTCGAGACTGAAAACCTATTTAGGGAAAAGTCCTCTCCTGAAGACATTATTACTAGAAGTAGTTTAATAAACCCTTGCTATCTCTAACTTGTGTAAATTCTTCATTCTGAATTAATTCCTTTAAAAAAAAAGTAATACATTTCATGAATTAGTAAGGTAAAATGGGTTCACATATCAATGTAACTGGCTTACATCAGGTTTAATTTTTTTTATTTTTTGGCCACTCAAAGTTCTTCTGTTTTGTTACCCGAAGTTTAGATATGGCAAGAACTGTGAAACTTAAAAATAATGTGTGTTGGGGAAAAAGACTAATCACCACAAAATCTACTCAGCTGTTGCTCAAACATCCATAAAGTGGCCAAGGTTCCAATTAAAGCTTAACATAACAAAGCGCAACCTGCTTTGATTTACCCCATGCTTCCACAATTATTCATAGACTCTTGGCAGCACCTCTGCCTTCACCTTCCACTTCAGAATTCCTGTCATTCAGCAAAAATAAATGTGAAATCTGGAACCAATGCGACAAATGTATTGATTCTCAAAAAATATTCTGAAGCAGGTGGTACCAGTCTGAAAACAAAACTTAGAGAAGATCCAAACTGGGCATTTGAAATCCAGCCACCACATTCAGCTACTTAATAACCTACCTACAGAGAGCTCCAAAAACGTAAAAGGTCAGAGTGGACCATCTGCTGAAACGGTATCACACAACTTTCACACAGCGATCTCACCACCCAGCTCAGCTCTGTATTCACTGAACTGCAGTCAGCTGAAGAAGACACAGAACCTCAGCTGAAGGACCCAAAGTGACAGAGAATTTACTGTGTCTACTGGCTGTTTCCATGTTTAATACCCGTAAAGTTAAATATGTGCCCTTTCCCCATAATTTAGATTTTTCTTCTTTAATCTTCTAGTCACTTGATCTTTGTGGCTGTAGCCTTCCAGTTAAAACATTACTATAGACTTGGGTTTCCCCTTCTCGTTTTGGCACTTACAGACCACAATTAAATTGCATCTTGTCTTTCTTTTTGATAAGCTAAGGATATTATGTTCCGGTACTCATTAAAAGGCATAATTTTGAGACCACAAACCACTGATTCTTAGTGCTGCTGGTATACTACCAGTGCCTAGCAGAAATGTCTTCACCACTGAAACCACTATCAAAAGAGAGCAGTTGGTAAAAGCATCAAAAATGTCTACTCTAGAAGTAGCTGATATTGCACCTGGTCAGTTTGCCTATCCAAATACTTAGCAGGAAACTGATAAATGACAGAGAACCTTGTGCTACAAACCTGCCTGCCTTCTTGGGAGAACATTCCAGCTCTGAAGGTCTGTAGCCCCAACAGACACATGCCCTGCAGTGCTGCAGTAGGAGGTCAGATGTTCTATGGCCCCTGTTGCAAAAAAACCCTGAGTTCAGGAGGGCTCTGCACCAAGCTACACATCGGTGCCTCTCGGAACCCTGGAAATGCAAACTTACAATTCCTGCTGCTCAGTTCCCAGGACTGGAGGTGAGATACCCACCCAAAGTCAGGAGCATGCAAGATGCAGGTCACTGCTACCTTAGGCATTTTCCACTGACTAAACCCAACAAATTTTATGTGCTCTGTTGCTAGTATTTCAGCAAAGCTCAGTATTGCCTCAAAATCTTCTGACACATGAGAAATTTGTGCGTGACACTCAGCAAAACATACACCCTCCCATGGCTGTCACAACTCTGATGTAAGTACTGTACATGGCTTTACGAATCACACATCGGTACATAACGCTTGCTACCACGTTATTTAGAAACACAAAACCCATTGTTTTCTCATTGTTTTAAAACTATTTTGTCCTCATATACAGCAATTTTCAGCCTTTCAAATCTTCTAAGGGAAACAGAAGATTACATTGGCAAATCAACATGTGACACCATCCATCGAAGGTTAATATGAGAAAAGCAAGGAAGGATACAAACGAGGTACCCAAGGTCGCACAAAATCAGTAGAACAACCAAGAATAGAACAAAGACCTCTTCATTACTTACATCACAAACACATTCAATTCTGCATTAGTTAATCTGCAGAGTCTGTGCATCAGTAGCAAGACATGTCCACAGGAGAAAATACAATAATAATCAGCTGCAAGTTCAGCATTACCTAAAGCCACAGGATAAAATTAAAAGGTACAGGGTGTGATGGCCTGACCTTGAATACCACTTGACTGAAAAGAGGAAAGAATATCCTTCCGGGTATTTTAATTCTAGAGGAACCCAAATCACCACAAACTTGGAAAAAAAAATCCGTTTGGGATCTAGATTTGCAAACCAGATCTCTACCAGATCTCAGGACTACTCTGCTTCCCTCAGCACCAGCCTTTGCACCTTATCAACAACAAGCCTCTATAAAGAAAAAAGTCAAAGCCCAGATATCATTTTATTTTTTCAAAGGATTAGCCAGCTGAAAAACAGAAAAGAACTTACAAAATAAGGCAATTTGGGTGATTAGTTTACATGATTTTCCAAAAGAATTAACAACTGTTCCAGCATCCACAAATATTGCCCGTAGCTCTTCTTCCCCCAGCTCTGTAAGGCTGTTTTGAGTTTGGTGCTGGTGACGAATTTTTCTTCTTGATTTTTCTTTTTAATACCTCCCACTCCTCTCAATAGAAATAACCTACAGGCTGTAAAGTACTTCGTAAGCGTAAAATGAATTGATAGGAGGGTGTACCTGCTCACAAAACACTAGGCTGAGATAGCAGAAAATCTGTTTATCTTGTTTGTTCAACAAAGTTCCATATACCAGAAGCCAAACAAATACATTGAGTAGGAAACATTTGCTTCTTTTTCTCCCTAAAAACCGTACCTAACTTACCAGCCAAAAAAACCCCCCACTGACCTTCTATATGTGACTGTGGTGGGTCACTTCACTCCTTTGAGGCTCTTGGTTTTTTTACGGTACCTACAGAATCCAGCACTGGGGACCACTTGTACCAGTTGAGGCCCTGAGCACTACTAAAGTCTTCTGTTATTAATAAACCTCCTGCTTTCCAAGTGGATTATTTATAAATGAATTTTGTAACCTCTGGCAGGCTAGAACTAAACAGAGAATACAGTTTTTCCCCCTTTAACTTAAAAATAAAGGCTATGGAAAGATGAATAGAGAGAAGCAATTAATATGTCCTAATAATTGTCATACTGAATGGGAGAACCGCTACGTTTCTTGGGGTTTCTGTGCAGGAAGGTTCCAGGTAACTATTCATTCACTGGGCTGGGTTCATGTAAATCGAATGCTGTTGCCAAGCAACTATAGGTGCTAAGGAATGAAATACAGTCTGCAGAAACCTAATAGCCTGGAGAGAAAAAGAACTACAATCTGAGATTTATGGCATATATAAAAGGAAAAGAGTCATTCTCCCACACACAAAGAACACAGATACTTTATTATAAATGTCCTTAGCGTGTTTTTCTAAAGCATAATGAAGCAATAAAACCCCCACTCCACCCCAAATCAAACAGGTATTTTTTTTTTTATGCTGTGTTCATTAAGCTTTCTAGAAATAGATCTTGAGAAATTAGCTACCAAGACAAAAGCTAAAATATAACCGAAAGATCTATCTTTTGCACATGAAAAATGTTAGCTGTACAGACAGCACTGCAACTGCCAATCAGCTATCTACTTCACCTTCTTATGTTTTTATACCATGCTCATTAACATTGCATCTGATCATCAGAAATTCTCTTTAAGCTTATTAAGATTTTAAAATATTTTTAGCAAGTTAATTAGAATACATTAACAGAGCTCATCTGTGTTCACCCATCATGCATATTTTATTTTATTCAGGCAAATTGCTTTTAAATGAAATATTAGACCTAGGAAGGGTACACTGTTGGGTACTGAACAATACAACCCCTTAGTACAAACAACTCCTCTCAAACACCCTAATAACTTCATGCCACTGGAATGTGGGGAGATTTTCTGATGGCAAAGGGGTTTTTTTTTTAGTGTCTGCCCTTATCACAATCCCCTCCAGCTGAGGGGCGGGTACCCAGACCTGGTGTATCATCCTAGTACCTGAACATCCTTCATTGCCATCGTGTTCCCATACAATCAATAAAAGTTAAAGCCACTAAGAAACCACTGCAATGGGAAACAAAGATCCAGTTAAGGAGAAGGAAAGAACGTCTTCAATCCCTCATACTGTGTAGTTCAAGGGCTTTTACAAATTTGTGTTTGGTGGTCTTTTTTTTTTTTCCTCCTGCTGACAGTCTCTGAGGACATTATTTGATCTTAGGACAGGAGTCCAATTAGAAGCTCTGGCATGACGTGGCAGAGGTGCACACATTTGGCAGAACAGCAAGAACAGCTCACAAAGAACAAACCTGAAATACCCTTTGCTTTAGTTAGCATTATAAATTCCTCCCTTCAATGTGCACTAAGTGTCACCAAATTCAATCACTCAAAATTAAATAACAGTTCATGAGGAAAAGGGAGACAGCAAAAACTACCTTGGGGTATTTTGGGCATGCCACTTGCAGAATTTCACTCAAGTCAGATGAAGTCCATCACTGGACACTGAAAAGTCACTACAATGCTACAACAATAAGATGCTCCTCAAGCTTCTGCTGTACATTCACTCAATCCAGTCAAATATGACACCTTTGAAATTGTTCCTTTAGATTCCATACAGCCCAAATCCTTCCTATCTAAGGAAGGATGGAAGATCACACTAATTTCATCAACAATTCTCAAGCTAAGTGGTTACTTTTAGAGATCTGCATAAATAAAAGGATGAACAAAGTTTGCCAACCTCATGCTTGATTCAGATCTTGCACTCTCACTGCATTTCAATTAACCTGCCACAGATTGCAGAGCTGACATATTTGATTCAGATAGTAAAGAAAACACTCTTTAAAAAACAACAGGTCTGAAGCTTTTGATGAGCGATCATACAATCTATATCAAAACACACATTTAAATCTCAGTCACCACGCATTTCATGATCTGCATCATTAACACTCTCTGGTTTGAGGGATTTTGATAATCTCTTTTACAATCTATAACAGTTCTTTATCTGCAAGGCACTGATGCCTGTTAACCAATGATCATTATTTACATATGCTTTGTGCCTGCAGCCTTCCCTGAGATGTTAATCTCTTCAATTCTAACGGCTCCTCTTTTATAAACTGCTGTGATACGCCCCATGTTTTCTCCCACTGACGAACCCCAAAACTGGATGCATCTCATTTAGCATTTGGCTGAACACATCAGCCACGCTGGCACAGGGAAATTTTAATCACAGCTGAGCAATTCTATGGTAAGCTCTTCCAAAGGCCAAGCGAAAAGAACCATATCGATGGGTGGAGCCCCTTGTCTCTGAATAAATCACTTCTGATTGCACTGAATCCAAAACCAACCTGTCGTAACCTTTTCCTTCTATTTCTACATTCATTAATCAACTCAAAAAACATCAAAAGCACAAGCTGCAGTGCTGCGGTCCGTAGTTTCTCCTCAAGCTTGACCACGCAGAAGTTTTGCTTTTTAAAGGAATTCTTTGCCTTCGACAGTTGGAGCAGAGATTTCACCTCCATGCCACGGAGCTGGAGTCCGGCAGCTGCCTTGGCCCCAGGGATCAGCCAGGATATCTCTCCCCAGCACTTGCTGCATGCTGAGTAACAAGTCACACAATCCAAACAATTTATTTCTTGGCATTAAAGAACACAAACTGCCTTGGTTTATTTTGTAACATTTAAGCAGACATACGTCCTATCCTAAGGAAAACACGCACCTAGAAATCAATATGAATTTCTACTAGCATCCTAATTGCAAAGAGTAGGGCTTGAATGAGCAATGAGGGCAAACGCACATTTTAACGTCATTTAGAGTGACCAAAGACACTGAAATATGTTTACAGTTAAGAGTATTCACTAGAAAAAGCAGGGGAGAAAATAAAGCATGACTACCAGACAACAGTTATATAAAATGCAATTTAACAAAGCACGTTTTGTCACTGGCCTACCCTGGTGCACGCTCATTGCTCCTGCAACCAGAACAGCGACTCAGTTATCCAAGCCAGCGGAATTTTAACAAATCCCTATAATATCGCCGCTAGAGCTGCACCTGTAGTACAGCTATGCTCAAGCTCACCTGGCTCAGGATTCTAATGAGAACCTGGAGCTCTCCACTGCTTACAGAAACTTCCCCGTTAACCCAGCCATACCCAGAGCAGCTCGGAGCACGTTACCCACCCCAATCCCCCGTGTCTGGCTCTGCCACCCCTTCAGAGAAGTCTCAGCCAGCTTTATTAGCAAGCTGCAAAAGTCCTCCTGTCCACCCCCTCTATCTTCCCCTTCTCCCAAACCCATAGCACAGAAGACTCCTGACCAATTCTTTTCCTTACATTTTCTTCTGCAGAGGCCAAAACTTCCCGCTACCTAAAATCCAGCCCCATGTAAGTACGGGACATCACTGAATAGCCACTGACTTGATCAATTTTATTTATTATTATTACTAGCTTTTTATTATTATTACTTTATTATTATTTTAAAGTAAGAGGCTGCTCACATCTTCCTTTGAAATGGCAAAAGGACAGGGTTTTCCAGCCTGGGTACATCCTCTGGGTCCCCAAGATATGGTTCACCACAAACACCAAAATCCAGCACATCGTCTGAGTCCCATTCCCTACGTTACACCCAATCCCTGCATAAAACAGCAGTCAACAAAAATGCACAACATCTTTTCCCAAATCCTCACAGTTAACACATTAAGTGGCAATAAAGGGTGCAATGACTTTCCAAGGGCATGTACCTGTTTAATTATTCAAAAGAAAATTGACTCAGGCACCATGGTATGAAACACTAAAATATGCAAACGAAGTAAATAATGGGGGAAAGCAACAAAAGAGAAAAAGGGATCATGGTGAGAGGAACATATGGGGCAGATTCAGATCTCCTTGTGTACCTGAGTTTCTCTATATACTTGCGTATAAGAAGAAAAGATTGTGAAGTGACAGAGAAATTATTATTTACTCATTTCAGTACTGGGACTAGGGTCTTGAAACAATCTAACCATGCCTAGAATTTCCTAAGAGAGTGTTATTTTCACCTATATACATGAAGCAATTTCAGGAAAAGGAATGTTTACACCTTTCTAGACAATCAAATCTTACTGCTGTGAAAACACTTACTTGTTTCAACAGAGGCTGTACAGAACAGAAGAAAAGATGCAGGATCTGATCTGTGAGCAAATCCTGTTTATTCTAAATTAAGGCCTTGAAATGACTCGCTAAAACAGTAAGAACAGGTTAACAGAAAAATATTGTAACACCAATTCTAGTTATTTGTCCATAAAACATGAATATCCCATTAAAACAAAGAGCATTTGATTTTAGCTTGGACCAAAGCAAATGTCTTTCCAATCAAGACATCTAGTGAATTGAATGTCTCTTGTAAGCAGGTGCTACTGTGTTACATTTTCATCCAAACTGCTGAGAATAAGCTAGAAGAAAATGACAAAGTAAATTGAACAAGAAAGTGTCTGATCTTGATGAATAATTCAATGATGCAATGCAACAAATACTGATTTTTTTCCTGGTAAAGGCAGTTTACAACTGTCCTTTGCTTAGAAAAATGACCTTCTCATGGTAATTCTGCTTTTGTCTTTAGGCACTGGGTGACAGCCTCAGTAATACTCACAATTCCCGTTCACAGCTCTGCTGCTGATCTCAAAGCACGCACTTCAATTCCTGCTCTACCATCTAATACTTTTTAAATAAAATAATCCAACGGCTGAAGAACTGACTGTTCTTTAACTAATTAGGTCACTTTTCTTGAGTCTTAAAAAGTATGAGGGTATCTTTTAACAGAGTTCAGAGTCACAACCTGCATGCTGGCATGAGCTGTAGGAACTGCAGCATGATGTACTCATCGAGGCAGGAACGATGCCATCAGCCAGGAATACGGCAGCTCATTGGATACCTAGCAACTCCTTACAGCAACAGGGAGAACCTGGAAGCTACGGATTTGATGATCCACATTCAGGATTGTCTGAACTCGTAACAAAAATACATCACACCTACTTCTGTCTCCTATCTGTTAAAAGGCATTAGACTGGAACTACAGCTGGAAAGCAGGATTCAGAGCTGTTGGATTGTATAGTCCTGCCTCACACCACCGATGATTTCCTGCATTACCTTGGGCAACCTGCCTTCACCCTTAAGGGTAGAGCTTCTCCTTTTATAAACAGGCAGTATTAACAGCAGAAATGTGATAAAAATATCATCCACAAGGAGACAGGGAATAAACTCTCTTCTCCATAGCCAGGATGGACAGAACAAAGCCTGACAAAACTATGAAGCTGCGACATGCCAGTTATACTTGTTGCAAGAAAATCTTTTTAATAGTCAAGATAGCAAGACATAGGAATAGGTTAATCACCACTCCCATTCCCTGAGGAACTGCTTGACTGCGTGGATAACAACAGTGTGAACCCAGACAACCATCACTCTTCCATTACAGAAAAGTTACCATGCAACCAGGACTGTCAGAGCCGCAGGTCCAGAATAACCACGGCCATTTAGTCTAATGAAAAGAGAATTTACTTGGGAAAGGGCTGAGCTGGATGCCAGCCCCCATTCCCAGAAGTATGTCTTTTATTCCCAACAATTGAAAAATGCATATAAGAATTCATCTGTCAGCCCTGTTGTATCCACAGTAAAGATTGCATTGGAAGAAGCCCATCACTGGGGAGGTGGGTTCAGCCTAATGATCTAGTAACCAGAAAGCCAGAAAAATCTTCTTTAGAGGTGGTAAAGTCATACCTCACATATCAGTATTAACAAGGGACATACTTCACTAGAAGATCACAACTGAAAAAGGCTTATTTTGCCTTTTCTCATGTACTCTTTGCTAATTGTGCTCTACATCTTTCTCAATGCATAGTCTTATTATAACAAAAACATATAGCAAAGAATCCAGTCTACAGTAGATTACCAATCCAGCCAGAAAAACAAAACAACAACAAAAAAACACCAATTAAGAAAAAGATTAACCCTACTAAAATCTGCGATCCTAGACATAACCAGTATGACCAGCTTAAATGCAAGTAAGGACACAAGCATCCAGCTGCATATTTTCTGACCCCTGCAATGTATCAGAATCTCTTGCTTATGAATAGTCAGATTACATTTGGCTAGTTGGCAGCACTTCTTAACACCTAACAATCTAATAAAAATATATTTTTTCTCTGCGCTAGACAAATCTGCCCACCTTCAACCTCTGCTACCCATAAACCACACAATTTATTCAAGTACCTTTACTCTGAGTATAATTAACCTTTTCAATGTACAAAAGCTTCTGTGCCTCTTAAATGAACAAAGAGCTATTAATGAACAAAAAATACTCTCCTGATCAAATGTTTGATACTATTTCTGGGAATACAGAGCATATTATTACTATCCATATATTGTATATAATATTTAGCTCACATATCTTCTTCCAAAAGGTTTCTGTTTTCAAAGTATCATTGTATAAGACTGATTTTTATATGCCACAAGGATACATTAGTCAGGTTACTGCAGATTTACACTGACAATCAGAAACAGAACGACATGATCATGAAAAAGAAAAAGCCCATTTGCCCTAGCTTCAAAGCCAGGGGATAAATGTAAGAGGAAAACAAGATTAATTTTATTTTACTCATTTCAAGGTTAAACTGCAAGGAACCTTAACATCACATGCATGGTCATAAGTTTTCAATGCATGGTCCATGAACTCTTGGCAGCCCATAAGGTAAGGGAAGCAGGTCAGTTGTCAAGGAGATTTTGAATTTACCATGTAAGAGGTCCAGTCCCATACTGAAAAATTTATGAAACCTACAGATTTTAAGTTTGAAAATCAGTGACCAAGAGGAAAGAAGGTGGCATGTGAGTGGTTTTCTTCCTCCTCTCCCTCATTTCTTATAGGGATGAGAGGTCGGAACTGAGCTGGAAGGCTCGAATTCACCAGTGCCACACATCATCTCTTCTGTACAGACACTTCACATCTAGGCAAATGCTGGCTTTCTGGCTTTAGTCCTGTATTTTTAGCTGTATTTTCAATGAAAAGATGCACTGAATTCTGCAGTAACACAACTGTTGATCACACTCTGTTTTGTAACAGAAGTCCTGTCAGATATTTAGCCTTAGTTACCAAAAACTATCTTCAGGGAGTACAAACATTTCCCCTCTGGCATCCTGTCAGTCACAGCAAATCTGTAAATAAACTGTCAAACTCCATTCTAATCATTCCTGAATCTGCAAGGGAAAAAAGTAGTAAAATTGGTGCAGCTGGTTGTAGTCCCTGTAGAGCAGGGCTGATTTCACAGCTTTAATATGGTTCACTACTTCACAGCAAGTCCGATCTGATATACAGCATGCAGAAATGAGTGACACCTTTGCTAATCATTTTCTTAAACTTATCACATGTGGAGGTAATAACAGATGCAATGACTTTTCAAGGGCACAGACTAGTTAATTTTTCAAAAGCAAATCAACTCGAGTTCTGCAAAATTAAAAATCCACTAAGACACACTGTCAAGCTATCTAAATTATGGAGAATCACACAAAAAGGGAAAAACAAAAGTCTGGTCATGAGAAAGATCATGTTAGAGGCTCTTCTTATATTGTCATATGTAAAGTAGGAATATAGCAGCTGCAAACAAGCCAAAGATCTAAATAGGGATGCTGACTTTAGCAAAGACTTATTAAATAAAAAGGGAAACCGTATGTACTATTACCTAGAACATATTGGCACCCTCATTCTATAATTCATAACTTACTAAGTAATTCTGAGGGAGCTGGTCAAGAATTTTTCTGCAAGATATTTTTTGTTGGACCATGACAGCTAATCAAAGAGTTTTTCAGGGCCACAACAGAAAATGTGCAGCAGAAGAAAGATCAGAAAGAGAGCAGATAAACACTATCACCTCACTGCCTATGGACTCACTTAGGATGTAAATCACCTGATTTAGAGCAGGGACAGAACCTGAACCAGGGTCTGCTTTATCCCACAAATTTTCCTTCACCATCAAGTTAGACAAAGTCACACTGTCTCTCTGGATCGGTGAATATTTCATAAGAAGCAGAATAGCCCCAAGCAGAAGAAAGACTGACTCTAAGCCCAATAGCTTGACTTGTATCAAATCTAGGTTCAAGACTCAATTCTGTTTAGCAGTCATAAAAGGGATCTCAGTCTCGGTCTGCAAAAGGAGATGCATCCTTCATGTTTCTTCACAAAAGCCCCACAAAATGTGACTAATTATGAGACAGTTTGAAAATAAATTCTGAAAGTACATAATTTCTCATGAAACAAAAATACAGATATTTGATTGCACATGCTTACTCAGTCCCCCTGCTCAGGAAGGAAACGTTTCATGAGAATAGCTGAATGCACCACAGGAAAGGAAAAAGCACTAAGGTCAGTATGACTGCCATGAGTTTGAAGGTGAAAAAAAAATAACATCACCCCCTTAATTAGGGTTGCCATATGTTCAGACTTCTGCTTTCATGTTTTCTTTTTTGAGCTCAGATTCTGACTGGCTGAAAAGAGAGGAATACAAAATGCATCAAGATTTACCATATGTGTCCTGGCCTCCTGTGCACTACAATGTGTCAGAGATCTGACATATCAGAGACATCATGCTCACTATGCAAAGGCTACATGGCCTATCAGCTACTATTTCCTTCCAGTAAATCCCAGAAGAAACGATGGGAGCGCTACCCCACATCTTCCAATTTCCCACCACACAGAAATCCAAACCATATGCTATAAAAGTTTTCAGCAGAAGCAACTGCTGCTCTCCAGAAGTGAGAGTCAAACTGGTTTATTCTCCTCTACTTGTATACAAGCATCTCACCCAAGGGGCAAATACACCACCATGACCCTGAAAAAATCAGTGACCCTTGTCAAGACACCTCTGCGTGTTGGTGTACAGGGTCCTTAGCAGACCTTTCATCTGAGAATTAACCACCAAAAAAATAATCTCTGGCCCTGAATTTAATTTCCCATGTAACGACTGTTTATCACCCCAGTCTAATAATAGTCAATTCACCCTCAGAACACCCTTAACAGATAGGAATTTCCACCACCCCGATTTCAGATGTGAGAAAAAGATACAGGGAAGATACCCATCTAGATGAACCAGGAGTGCAAGCCAAGTCTCCCGAGCACCAAAGCAGAAGCCGAATCACACCGCCTTTTCATTGTGAACTACAGCCACGGCTTTGCTTTAAAAATCAATGAGACCTCAAAATCCAGCCTGTATACTTCTTTCCATCCAAAAAAGGTAACGTTATTTCAATTTCCAATAAGAAAGAAAATGGTTTATTGGATTGTCCTTCCAGTATCAAAAAAATAAATAAATAATTACTTTGCACACAGAAGTTTCAGCCCTATAAAAGTCCACAGCAAAATACAACCCTCTCTGGCAGACAGCACAGCACAACTACTCGTGACATGAAATGAACCCTACGATAACAGCCGACAAAAACTGGACTTTAAATAAAAAGAATGTAATTATCCCAACGGGGGTTGCTCCAGGGCACCTGTGTTAACTCCCCTGCCAAAAGTATTTTGAACCCTCTAATGGCCACAAATGATAAGAAAAGCTATGATGAGAGAAAGTCCATGAGGCTACACCTGCAAAGTGAAGTATTTTAAAGAAAAATGCTTCAGATACAGAAACGGAAGCAATTAAAAACTGAAAGAAAAACGTGTACCACCGTCTTTGTTTTCACCCAAGCTGAACTTCCCCTGCAATTGAATCGCTGGCTCATGGGGGCAGCTGGCTGACATCCTGAGCCATGAACAGGAAGAGCTTGTCTGGGAAATCAGCACAAACCTCAGGCTTGTTTGTTTGGAAATGAGCCCACACGTAAACAAGCTTACACACACAGACCAAGGTCTGTAGCACATGACTGCAAATTAACGGGACCTGGTGATAAAGGATCAGAGTTCTTGATGCCATCTTTGCCTCAGTCTCTACTGCTATGATGCACTCTCAGGAATGCCAGGTCCCTGAGGCCAGGAGGAAAGTCCAGAGCAGGGAAGACTCACCCTTGATGGAACAGACCAGATTAGGGAACATTTATATAAACTGGACATACAGAGGTCCATGGGACCTCATGGGATGCACCCATGAGAGCTGAGACACTCGGCCAATAACATTGTGAGACTACTCTTGATTATCTTTGAAGGTCATGGCAATTTGGGGAGGCTCCTGAGGACTGGAAGAAAGCAAATGTCACCCACCTTCAGCAATGGCAAGGAGGAAGATACTGGGAACTATAGGCCAGTTAGGCTCACCTTGATCCTCGGGAAGATGGAGCAAAACCTGGAAACCATTTCCAAACATACAAAGGATAGACAGGTGATTGACATTAGTCAGCATGGCCTTCTAAGGTGAGATAACTGGTTTGGTGGATGAGGAGAAAGCAGCAGATGTTGTCCACATCAATTTTAGCAAGCCTTTTCACACGGTCTCCCACAGTATCTTCACTGACAAACTGACGAAGTACAAATTAGATACGTGGACAGTGAGGTAGACTGAAAATTGGCTGAACTGCAGGACTTGAAGGCTGTAGTCAGTGCTACAAAGTCCAGCTGGAAGCAACTCACTAGTGGTGTGTCCCAAGGGTCAATACGGGTCTGATACTGCCCAACATTTATGACCTAGGTGATGGAAAAGAGTGTATCCTCAGCGAGTTTGCAGATGATACAAAACTGAGAGGAGTGATGATACACAAGAGGGTTGTGCTGCCATCAGCAGGACCTCAGCAGGCTGGAGAAATGGACTGACAGGAACCTCATCAAGCTCAATAAATGGAAATGCAAAGTCCTGCACCTGGGGAGGAAACACCCCATGCACCACTACAGGCTGAGGGTCAACTGACTGGGGGCTATCAGCTGGAAAGCAGCTTAGCAGAAAAAGACCTGAGGATCCTGGTGTACAGCAAGGTAAGCATGATCCTGCTGTCCGTCCTTGCAGCAAAAGGCAGCCAACATCATCCTAAGCTGCATTAAAAAGAACATTAGTAGCAGGTTGAGGGACCACTGCTCAGCACATGTGATGGTATCGGTAGTGCTGGGTCCAGCTCTGGGCAAAAGAGTACAAAAGAGAGACATGGATGTACTGTCCAGTGACGGGCCACAAAGATGATTAAGGGACTGAACACCTGGCATACTGCAAGGGAAGGCTGGGAGAGCCAGGACTGTTCAGCCTCGAGAAGAGAAGGCTCACAAGGGGTCTTATCAATCTGCATAAATACTTGAGGAGGGAGAGTAAGACAACAAAGTCAGATTCTTCTCATGCTGTTCAGTGACAGAACAAGAGGCAAAGGGCACAAACTAAAAGACAAAAAATTCCTTTTAAACACATTTTAAAAAAAAAAACAAAAAACATATAGGTGATCAAACACTGCAGCAGGTTTCCCAGAGAGGCTGCGGAACCTCCATCCTTGGAGATACTCAAAACCCAACTGGACACAGTCCTGGGCCACCTCCTCCAGCTGGCCCTGCTCTGACTAGATGATCTTCAGAGGTCCTTTCCATCCTCATCCATACTGTGATTTTAACTACTCTTAGCACAACTTACTACATGTAACTGTAAACAGTGTAAAATACCCCGAAAGACTACTTTGCAGAATCAGCCTAAACTGTGTGAAATACTAATTTACAATTTACATATGTTGCAGTCTGTACAGGCAAAATTACTGAACTGCATGTAAGAATCTACTTTGAAATTCAGAAACTAAATACCTAAGGAGCAAGGAGTCAGAGCAGAAGAGAAAACTGGTCATATGCTGTAATTTAAAATGCATCTTTGGTAGACTTAATGAAGTCAAGACAGAACAAGCTCAAGATGACAAAATTACTCAAGAAAGCACCATTATGAAGGTAATATTTTGACTAGTAAGTAATGATACTTTTGACGACATGACAGTTATTTTGTAGAGCAAAAGTTTGTGAATGTAGCCATCTCTGCTTTGCAGCAGCCTTTGACCCCAAGGAAGCCAACTGATTTCGGTGGGAATTGGATAGCACCATAGCCATACAGCACAGCTTGTGATGATGCAGTCCTAAAGGCTTCAACAAGAAACAAAACACATGTAAAGCTGAAGACCCCAAAGATAGCTAATTTACAACTATGCAGCTGAGGTAGTTTTCTATCCCTCTCTATAAAGGAAGGGGACTCTTCATCCTTTGCAAGTTCGCCATACAACATTTCATCAGAACAAAAATGGTACAGCCTAGCATGCAAAATAGTATGGGGGGTTTTTAGTGAGGAGAGAGTATGCATAAAGGACATGGCTAAATTAATTTTGAGAACCTCCTGATTTTCAAGTGCCAGGTATTTAACACTGTGATAACTCCAGGGAGGAGGGTTGCCCATAACTTTATAAGGAGGAAACAAAAGGAAGCACTTGGATACTGCAGAGAAACAGACAGACGGACAGATTTACTTGACATGCTCTCTAGAAGCCCTGCAGGCTTCATCAGAGGTACTTGTAAGGCCTTTGAAGTGTAGCTGTTGCACATCTTGTAAGTCCCTTCCTCCAGAGCTAGCAAGCTTGTGGTGTTATAAGCTACTTAAGCTCCTTAGTCTAGATCTAAGCAAACAGCTTGACGCACTTACAAGCTTCACTCCCTCTTATTCTGAAGATGTTAAGCTGCTTAGCTTACTGTCTTCAACTTTCAAATTCCTACAACCAAATCCTACCCATACACCGTGCACCCGCCTTTATTAGCCTGATTCTCCCCTCTGCTGAGGATTCTGAATGTCTTGTGCCAAGTCAACAGCAGAACAAAACGATCTTTTATAGCTTAGTCCTTCCAAAGTCATAGCCAATACCTGAGTGCCTACTGCTTTGGCAGCTACCACTCTGCATTTTCAGTATTGACAGACTTACTGTAAATCAAACTTTTTATCTATGCTAGCAAATCTCTTCCCATCGATAAAGTCTATTAAATATTTCAGTTATGATTTTCAAAAAAACTTCACACTGGCGTAACTCTTCTCACAAATGTGAGCTTTTACTATTAAATTTTGATTTGGTAGAAACTGCAGAAGCTTTTGGAAGAAAGTCTGCTTATATAGAAAAGATGGTTTTCAACTAAATCAAGCTGGTACCAGACTACTGGCATTTGCAATTAATAATCTTAACAGGAGAATCTTGAAACTAAGAAGTGCAGTAAGGCTGGCACAAATGGACATGACACATTTTCTAGGGCTGAAATCATTAAAACTTTGTATCTATAAATAAAAGATAGGGCAGACATTAATAAATCTGAACAAGAAACCACAAAGAAGAAATAATTCCATTTTAATCATAGCACAAAAAATAAGCTACTGAGCCAAGCGTGGAAGTCCTGCTATAATGATACCAGAAATCTAAAAAATAAAATAAAAAGCCTTAAAATGCCTGGTTTTCAATTAGGATATTGACAGAAGCAGCATACTGGTGAAAGTCAGACAATCATTACATGCTGTAAAATAAAAGAACAAATTATATTGCAAAAATACAGAAAAACCACAGCAGTGAGTGTTGCTATACGATAATGAAAACCCGAAGTAAGAGCAGACGAACAAGTTAATTGTACCAAGTTCTAACATAATCCATATGGTTTGAATATCACATCAATATTGGGACCATACAACAGACCACTCGCCCAGAATGACGACAGTGACTCCAACACACACAAAACGATCGGAGAGACTGCCAGGACAGACAGTACAGTAACAGTGAGATACTACAGTTATCCCTAGGTGACTTAGGGTAAACATCATACTTACATATGCTTTATGCTACAACTTCTCAAGAACCCTAGGAAAAAAAAAAGCAAAAAAAAAAAAAAAGCCGCAACTTCTGACCTGTCTTATCATAAGTAGAAAACACACAGGTTCAGAAGGTTATTACTGAAGAACCGCTCTGTAAGTTACCATGAAGTATTGAGTTGTGGTGGTTCAGCCCAGAGAAGAGAGGGCTCCAGGGAGACCTTACTGCAGTCCTTCAATACTTAAAAGGGGCTCATAAGAAAGATGGGGACAGACTTCAAACTTTTTAGCATGCCTGTTGCAACAGGGCAAGGGTTGATGGTTTTAAACTAAAAGAAGGTAGCAACAAACCAGATTTAAGAAAGAAATATTTTACAGCGAGAGTGGTGAGGCATTGGAATAGGTTGCCCAGAGAGGCAGTAGATACCCCATCCCTGGAAGTGTTCAAGGTCATGTTGGATGGGGCTTTGAGTAACATAAAGATGTCCCTGTTCATTGTAGGAGGATTGGACTAAATGATCTTTGGATGTCCCTTCCAACCCAAACTGTTCTATGATTCTATTAAGATAAATAGGTCTATGAAGGGCCAATCAAAGTAAATAATCAATCCACAGCAGAAATACATAATTACAGCAAAGTGGAATAACATAAAAAAAGGAGAAAGCACATTAAAAAGATATTAAAGGCAGCAGCCAAAAAGCCTAGAATACTCTTAAGTAACACCAAGATTGTTCAAGAACAATGTATGAACATCTTAATTTGGGATGTGTTGGAGGGCCTGTCTCAGACACAGGTGTTATCAAGATTTAGAACAGATCATATGTTACCCATGCAAAAGTTGTGTATCAATGAAGTGCCAAATTGTTCTAACATTACCTATGGAAAATACAACCTCTTGCTTAAAACTGCCTTAGTACCAGGGGCATGTTGGTGACAAACATGATGCCACTTATCAAAATGGGCTCCCAGCTGGACATGAGGAACTTTCAGTAACTGAGATCCATGCTCAGCTAAAACTGGCGGGAAGCACTGCGAAACCAGGATCATTAGGTACTCTGACACATGGGATTTAATGGGGAAGACTTGGTGCCTTTTGTAAGGAAAAGTCCTGCCCGATAGACCTGAAAAGAAGTCTCTGCCTCGATTGCTTTACACAAGCATAAACATGGATGTCCAACAGGTTTTTGACAAGGTCCTTCATCAAAGTTTCTTGTAGAAAGAAAGCTGCCACAGGACAAGAATGGAAGTGGTCTTACAAACTAATGATCATTTTTTTAAAAAGTCATGAAACAAACAGTAGGAGTAAGTGATCAGTTTTCAGTTGCTAGTGAAAGGAGAACACAAGTATTGTGGGAAAGGACAGAGAATGAGACAACAAAGCCAATCCTGATGAGTTACAGAATTTTCTCATGATAGAGGTGGGATAAGAAACAAAATGGCAGATGAAATTCAACGCTGATTAGTACAAAGTAATGTACATGGAAAGAACAGACCTAAACTTGCACACCCAACAGGTTCTGAAGTATTATCTTTGAAGAAAGCATGGTGAATTTTAGTAATTTCATTAAAATATCAGATCAATACTCAAAAATTGAAAAAGTATACTAGAATTTTTTATAAAAGCTATTAAACCAAAACCAGCATTATGCCACCTTTTTAATAAAAGGTGAGTCTCCGAATACTCACTGCAGTGCTGGCCCTGCATCTCAAAAAGAGCATAACAAAAATGGAAACAATACAGAGGCACAACAAGGCTGATCAAAGGTGCGGGACAGCTTCCAGTGAGACATGAGTAAGTCTTGATTACAATCCTTCAGCCAAGAAAAGAAATAGCTAAGGGTATACCAGGGGGAGGCCAGCAGAGCACAAGCAGTCGAGGAGATGATAAATACAGAATAACTATTCACTGTTTCTCATAGTACAAAACCTATTGAGGAGCAAATGAAATTATCAGGTGACATGCTCAACACAAACAAAAAATAGGACTTCTCATACAATGCACAGCTCAGCCGAAGTACTCAATGCTACAGGATACCACAGGTGCCAAAAACCTACATGCTTTTAAAAAGCTATTAGAGACATGCATGGGAAAAAGTCCGTCAACAACTGCTAAATAAAAAAACCTCAGGCTCAGGAAGTTGCTAAACTGCAGAGTGGTGGAAACTGGGAAGATACAATAGCTCTTCAAGTCTAGCTTGTGTATTAGAGACTGGTCACTTCAGAGAAAGACTCTTGCCTAGCTGGCCCTTCAGCCTGACTCAGGGTGACCACTCTTACCTTCACCAACAGCAGCCAAATTATTTCGGCCTTAAGCACTCTTGAAAGAACCTCCCCTTAATTCTCTGCCATTTTTGAAGGAAAGTCTGTTAATCACATCAAACCAGAGGTGGTCCAAAAGAAGTGTGAGGAAGATATACCCTGCACATTTTTCCTTTCCCTATCACAAAATACATGAAAGTATTTTACATCCAGCGTTTCAAAAACTCACCATCCAGCCAACAAATAAGGCACCTTCAAATCTTGCAAATAGACATTTGATGGTACCAGCTCTAAATTTCCAAGTATGGCCATTTTGCCTCCTCAACATGTTTGTTTTAAAAGTTATAAGAACACAAGTCTTACAACCTTAGCTATATTTATCATAATTCTGGAGACTGCAACAATACTGACCAGTTTTCCCCACATCTTAATGCAATTTCAAATTAATCTTCTCTGTTTAAAAGAGGTATCAAATGCCATACAGCATGTAAACTGTATCTTGATTGCTGAAAAAACATCTCTTTGCAGAACATTATTTAGGCATGCATTTAAGTTTCATTGACCTCACAGGTACCTAAGCACTTTCTTGCATCAGACATTTCTCATTCTGACAGTACCAAGAGTCAACGGGAGCTGAAACCCTGTACTTCAACCCTGAGACTTTCAATCCTTAAAATCCTACTGAAAAGGGTGGCTGGTCAAGATGCTGCTTTGCCTTCTTCCACTGTCATGAAGGGCATAACACAATGCAGCTAAAAGAGAAAGCATTGTCTATTTGTCAGAAGTAATTAAACGTGTCACTGACTTTCTGTAAAACTCAAGGGCCATCTGGGAAAAGAGCAGTATGTCTCCACATCCATCTGAGTGACAAGGTCAGAGCATCCCTCACTTCCTTGGTTGCTTCTCCATAACTGACTCTGTTCATCATGCTGTAAATTAATCCACAAAAATTTGGATAGAGTACCTACTGTAATTAGCTCTATCTGTCCAAATGAGGCAAAATGAGATGGGGTGGCAGCTGAGGGATCCAATTGGCTCGTGGCTGCAGAGTGACAGAACTAGGTCAATATACCAACTTTATTCAGAACGAGAACAGCATAAAATCAGCCTTGTCTTGTTACATTTCTGGGACAAGGTTTCAAGACCTTCAGTTACCAAGAGCCTGCTAATAAAATGTTTTACATTTATACTCCTCCCTGTGAACATTTCCTTTCATATATCCCATTAGAAACTCTCATCTGTTGATTTATTGGACATGGTCTCGCATTCTTCTGCTGTGTACCTCAGTAAATAGCATCTCAACAGGTTGCCATTTAGGTCCCCTGAAGCCCCCTCTTCTCCAAGCTGAACAAGCTCAGCTTCCTCAGCCTCTGCGCCGGGCACGTCCTCCAGCCCCCAAGCATCTTGGTGGCCCTCCACTGCACTTGGTCCAGTTTGCCACTGCATTTCTTACATCAAAGGGCCCCAAACCAGGCACAATACTCTAGATGCAATCTAACGGACTGCTGAATAAAGGACCATAATACACCTCCCTCAATTGCCTGGCTGTCCTCCTGTTGGTACAGCCTGTGTGCTGCCAGCCTTCCTTGCTGCAAGGACACACCGCTAGCTCACTTTTAGCTAGACCTCCCATGTCCTCTTCAGCAAAACTCCCCCCCAGATTCTTATCAATGCAGGAAGTTTATGTGCCCCAGATGCAAGACATGACGTTTCTCCTTGTTGAATTTGATGAGGCTCCCGACAGACCATTCCTCTGTTTAACATGCAACTTAAATGATTTTATTCAAGTCACAAGCATGGGCTTCTCATCATCATATCAGAGGATAAGCCTGAAAATAGAGCTGAATGAGTAACACAGGATTAGGTGTACATTGGATGAAGTAGTATGATGCACAGCTCACCTCTTTGGCCTTTTCTCATTATATCGTAAGACCTTTCTCAATGTTTATATTCACAGTGACTAACACACTGGAGGTCTCTCTGCTAACAGTTCTCTCTTCTGAGAAACTTGGCCCAAGCCACATGTCCCTGTTGAAGGGACTTCTGCCAGGAATTGCTAAGCACACACTGGGTCACAAATGACATGACTCAGTTTTCCTGCTGGCTCTCAGCAGGAGCTGAAAAATTAAAGCTAGGACTCACGAAACCACTTCAGAGCATGCTTAAACACAAGTAGCATCAAAAGCATCAACAAATCAATGAGATGACAACGTCTCTATTTAAGTCTAGACCCCCAAAAAATGGCTGGACTAGAGATAGTGCCCATTTATATAAAAATATATACATTGTCTTCTAAAGGTGCTTTCTTAAGTCAGAGCTGGGATTAAAGGGTAAGGAAGCTTTCACTGCTGCTGTCTGTGCAGAACCCATTCTGCAACTGAAGAAGTAATTGCAATTTCCACCATTGACCCAGCAGAAAGTGTGTTCTCTCTTGGTTTTTGTTTGCCTTCTAAGTTTTCTGTGAACTTTTAAAGCACACAGAAGCATTTCAGGACTGGCTGTCTGAACTGGTAATGCCCAGTGAAGGAACACAGGAAACTACTTTTTTTTTTTTTTTGAAGTGTCTAGAAGATGTACACAAATGTGAGGGAGAAGGTAGCACTAAACTGACAAGTTAAGGAAGTGCATGTATTTGTATTTATGTAAACTCTTGGATCCTTACAGATGTGAGCCAAGTGTGTCTCAAGGCAAAATAACTTCTACCACTAACATCAGAATAGTAGGACACCTGTGTAACTTAAACACCAGTTTCAGAAGCTTTAAAAGCAGCCTTTCCACCAAAATAAGCATTCCAAAATAACTTCCCTGGGATTATTTATTAAAACCATTAATAACATCCATAAACTTGTGCATTTCCTTTGAATCCCTGTCAAGACTAACACATTAGACAACTGCTACACTTGCAACCTAGAAGCACTTGGGCTTTGGGCTTTTCATGCATGAGTGGCACTAGGTCAGGAATAGGTTAATGCGTGGAAACACAAAATGGATTTGGCAAGAAGGAAGAGGAGAAAGCACTGCACTTCGGCTGAAGAATATGACATTTCAGCACATGAGGATACTAAAACATCAGCTATTTTTTCTAGGCAACAAGGGAGTGCACTACTGTGCTCTATACCTTGGCAAACTGAATGAGCATTACAATTTTCAGAAAACACAGAAGGGAACAAGGGAATCATTTCTCAATACAGTGTGGGATTTGGATAAACTGGTATCTGGAAGGATCTGGAAATGTCCTTTTTATCTCTCAGTTACAGCTTTAAACATGATAGGACGGAAACAGTTACTGCCATCCTGTTCGTACCTGAACCATGAATCACGATCCGAGGTATCAATTTACCCTCAGAATCCTTCATTGCAGTGTAATTTACTTTTCCTCCAGTGTAATCCTGGTGTCACCTTACTGTTTAATATTGAAAGTTATTGACCAAGAAAATGCTGACTCATGAAAATGAGATTTTGCTCTAATGTATTCATGTGAAAACAGATGAACCCATACCATTACATGGTTCTTCCGCTGGTTCACATTTCATTTCAGTCCTGACATAATTTCAGATGGGGTGAGTGAATCCTGCACAAATCCTGCAGTAAGTTTTTCTCAGTCGTGGGCCAATGAGCAAATCTGATTTCAAAGAAAAGCTTCATCCTCAGTGCAACAAGAATTCTCCTGGGAGTGTGAAAGGGCACAACCATTTACAGACTGAAGCAGAGCTGTCTCTGAAATTACGGAATCTGTTTATCTAGCTTGTTTCCTATTCAAAGAGCACGTTCTGCTCCATAGGTACATATTTGCTGTGGCTTAATCCTGATTAAGATTTATATTCTAATCCAGCACTATTTATCCTCACTATTCATAACAACTGTACTTTAATTGATACTGGGCTCGATCGCCTGGGCTGGGTCATAGCCTGCAAACCACTTTAGCCACCTGAAAACAGTCTGTTTTGCAGGAGGAAGCAATACAAGCTCCTATTGTGCAGCAAGGTCAAACCTTCAAGTTCAATACCAACCCTTCTTTCCTCCATGCTAGTGCTTCCAGGACTTCTCCATAATTTATTCACATTTAACTAGCATGCACTGAAAACAACTCAACTGTTGGCTTTTCCTGGATGCGGAGATCCTCATTCTTTGATTGCTGCAGTGCCGCACCATTCAATTCAGTTTAAGCAAGTACAAGATGGTGCCATTGCAACATGGTGCCAGACAGCCAGGGGATCATTCTGGAAGTCTAGTTATCCTCTGATCATAGTGTGGCAAAAAGATGTGTAAGTTTGGAAGAAGCACCAGAAAACATCTATTGAAAAGCATTTTCAAAATTCTTCCAGAAGAGAAGCCCAAGCAACATCAGCCTCAAAACCATAAGACATCTGCAAGGTAAAGATCTCTGTTTGCAGCGCAGGAACGCCTCATTTACCTGCCACCACTGCAAGGAGGCCCTCAATAGCTGGCAACACCCTCAGCAACAAAGCCAGCATAACACAGGGGAGGTTTTTGAGCTAGAATTGTTTCATTTTCAGTCCAGGCACAGAACAGGGATTCTGATGACCATGGGAGTAGAGTAGCATGAATAGACTATGCTGACAGACAAAGGTGTTTCAGGAGAACATTCTGGAGCCACACTCCAAGGATTTGTGCAACAATGGGCAGGGGAGGAAGCGTCAAGAAAGGGAAGCATTTTGTTAATTGTAGTAGTCAAATACACGAAACAAAGCAACGTGGCAAATACCATGAGGTCCTCATCACAATGCAGAAAAGAGGGTGTTTTCCATCCATTCCAGTAACAAAACATTATGGTCTCTTTCAGTGCCTTCACAGAACCATTCTGAATGAGACTGGAGGCAGGCTGATCAAGAACTCAATAGAAACTGAAAGAGGAGGAGCAGGGAGAGGAGGACAGAGAGAGAAGTAGGGGGAAAGTACTAGTTTCCAGGATTTGGAGTAGCATGGGCAGAAGTTTCTCTGGGCACAGGGTGAGAAGACTGACACTCATGCTCAGTGCTCAACATCTTGTCCTAACGCTGCCACATGCTCCCCCTGTAGACACAGGCATCACAAACGCCTTAACCCTAGCACTGGAATCCCATCGCCCAAAGCAGCTGGCACTTCGGGTACACTAGCTATGCCCACCACATAAGGGTAAAACAGAACAGCAGCTACCTCACAAGCCTCCATCACATCATCTTGAACAGTTATCCTGCCAGGAAAAGCTTAACCATTGACTGAAGCTGAATCAGTTTTATTCACATGGATGGTTATGAAGCTACTAGCCAAGCTTAGCTCATACACTGGCAGGAAAAAAAAAAAATAATGTATGTACAGTGAAACCAGAGCAACTACTGTAAACATCAACTATCACCACTGCTCTATCAGCATTCCTCATCGAAGTCCAGCAGCGCCTTCCAGAAGGTCACAAAACAGTGGAGAGGTCTCGTGTTTATTCTCTACACCCTGCTGTAAACGCAGTGCAGCCAGAGCAGAGCTAATCCACTTGTGCTGGACACATGCCTTGACACCACCAGAATAAATTGAAGTGAGAAGCATGCTGAGCTGAAAGAATTTTACACTACTGCACTGGCAAGCTAAGAACACTTCTGCATGGGGGCTCAAACAGGACAGACAAGTTCTTCCACACTATATAATATTACAATTCCTTTAGCAGCTCAGGAGTACTGGGGGACACCAGAGAAATCCTACCACCTCACCCAGAGCCAGGCAGCACCAGGATGGATGCAGCGGCACAGGCACAAGCCACCCCAGCTCAGGAACGTGGTACCCCCACCTGTGCCTGACTTGCCCAGAGCTGCGCTGGACCAGTCACACCACAAGGTGTACCCTCGGTTACGGTGGCTTCTCTCCAGCTGGGACTGTCACAGGGTATCTACGGGCAGCTTTGGTAGCTAGTTTGCTCAATTTCACCTTCCTGAATGGCTTCCGAGGAAAACAATAGCTTAAAAATTAAAAAAGGAGTTTTTAAGCAGACTAGTACCTTGGCTGTGCACAAAGCAGACAAACCCAAAATGGCACATTTTCCTCTTTCCTACCTAGATTTCTACTGATTTCAGACAGTTTAGGATACAGCATTTTATAAAAATACAAACCAAAGGACAAAGAACAACTTGGAATAATCTAGTTCTGATACTTGGAAGACACGCTTCATTTATTTTGGATGTTTTAATCATACAGGAAGATATATCGTCTGAAACTAGCATTTTCCTCGCTAGCTACTAGTATTTAAAGTTAGCATAGCAGAAGCCACTGAACATTTATTCAGGTGAACTCATGTACGTAATGGAGTTGCCTTTAGCAACTCTCCCTTACCCCTGGGCCTCCTGTGACTATGCTACCTAAAGTTTACATTTATCTTTCTCTGATGATCGCAGCTGGGCAGGGTTTTAAAACTTTAAATCAGAAAGCCTTGAAGCCTGCATTATACGCAGTGCTAACAGCCCAAACAAAGAGGCAAAAGCAGCAAAAGGTTTATTGTAACACTGGTATTTTCCAAGCTCTTATCGAGCAAAGCATTTAATCTAATGTATTACACTTAATGAAGAGTCAGGAACTTGTTCTGCAAATAACAGATCAGATATAATTGGAATTTGCTCCACACCACTAGCCTACATATATCAATAAAAACAATAACCACATTGGATTTTGGGCTCACTTCATTTGCATTTCTTAATTTAGTGTTTAACTAATTTAACAATAGTAATGATTTAATTCAAATTAAAATCTAAGGAAAATAATTTTAAAAAGCCATTAAAGATTTCATTAAGTTCCATCTAAATTAATATTAGCTTTCTTAATATATTCAGTAAATGATTTTTTCTCTCACCGCTGAAACAAACACAAAGTTTCCTCTGTGCAGTCAAGCTTTAGACAAACCTCGTTAGATTTATTGGTATTATTTCAAGCAATTAATTAATATACATTAGAGTTATTTAGAGGAAAAGCAAGAAATGGCAGGAAAATGGTTGAAGCTGTTTTTAAAACACTGCATTCAACTTAGATAATTGTTCTCTGAGCCTTTTAGGCAGAGCTCTTGGGTATACACCATCCATTAGATCACTTTTGCCATACATTTGTGGTATTGCTCCTAAGCATCAGGCACATGAGTTACTCAAGCCACAATAGTTCTACAAGACATTTTCTGCATCTCCACATGTAGCAGTTACCTGCACATGAGCGACTACTCAGGGAAAATAATTTCTCTCAGAAATATGTCAGTTACAATAACCAAAAGGTTTCTATAAATCTCCCCTCTTGCCTCCCATCCTCTAAATGATAAAGTTATTTGTATGCCATAGGCATTAATACATATTAGGACTGTGCGTGCGTATAAATAAAAACATATATATAAAACTTTCTTCTTTTGATCAGTAGAATACAACACATCCTACCTTAGCCTTCAACAAACGTTTGCTTTTGTAGTCTCTCAGGATGTGCAGCTCATTTTGGGGTGTTGGACATGCCATCAGACCAGGCAGAAAGGATGTATGGAGGAGGTAGAGGCAAGAAGTCAGACTGGAGCCTCTCTGAACTGCAAGGCTTGCTCTATCAGTTTAGTCCCTTGCTTAAAGTGTAATACGGTTAAATGGTCAGGCCTCTGAGGAGCTATCACCTAGCTCATTTTCAAGCGTATAACAAGGGTTGGAAATTAGGGTTATAGGCCTGCACTCTCCTGGTTCTCACGATTAACCCTTATTCATGCAAATGGCAACATTGAAATCAGCAGGAATGTCCTTGCAGTGATTACCCTTGTAAATAACAGCCTAGATAACATCTAAAATTTGCACTGACCTCTATCACACCTCATAGCAGCTATGGCAGTTGAAAGAATTTAATAAGTAACGAATAAAAAAGAAATTTAAAATACAAAAATAAACAAGAAGCCACTGGATCCCAAGTACTTGCAATTTACTTAAAAACACAATTCCAGCTTTTCAAATAGATATGCCAGCAATTTTTTATTTTAATGGGTCATACTTAAAAACAGTGGCTTCAGATGTTCACTTGCATTTGAGTGGATACCAGGCTTTTATGTATACAGACAAAATTAGGTATGAAATATGAAGCTTTGCATCACTTTCTTTGCAGCACAAGTATTCACTCACAGGTAAACTTAAATCATTTAACTAGAAGTGCACTTAATTTGAAGAGATTGCTCAAGCAGCTCTCCACTTGTACATTTGTATTACCATTATAATTAGAGCTACTTCAAAATAACAAAAAGTTCATTTTCGACTGTGGTGGGTTCGTCCTGGCTGGATGCCAGGAGCCCACCACAGCCACTCTATCACTCCACTCCTCAGCTGGACAAGGGAGAAAAAAATATAATGAAAGGCTCGTGGATTGAGATACAGACAGGGAGATCGCTCACCAATTACCATCATGGGCAAAACAGACGCGACTTGGGGAAATTAGTTTAATTTATTAGTAATCAAATCAGAGTAGGATAATGAGAAATAAAACCAAATCTTAGAAACGCTTTCACCCCACGCCTCCCTTCTTCCCGGGCTCAACTTCACTCCTGATTTTTGCTGTAAACTCCCTGCCAGCAGCTCAGGGGGATGGGGAGTGGGGCTGCGGGCAGCTCATCACACGCTGTCTCTGCCGCTCCTTCCTCCTCACACTCTTCCCCTGCTCCAGCGTGGGGTCCCTACCCACGGGAGACAGCTCTCCACGAACTTCTCCAACCCGAGTCCTTCCCACAGGCTGCAGTTCTTCATAAACTGCTCCAGTGTGGGTCCCTCCCATGGGTGCTGTCCCCCAGGCACAGCTGGCTCCAGCGCAGGTCCCCAGCCCTGCCCGCAGCCCGTCCCCAGCCTGGGCTCCTCTCCCCACGGGGACACGGGTGGGCTGAGCGTGGGCTTCCCATGGGTCACAGCCTCCTTGGGGCATCCACCTGCTCCAGTGTGGGGTCTTCTATGGGCTTCAGGTGGGATCTGCTCTACTGTGGACCTCCATGGTCTGACGGCACAGCCTGCCTCACCATGGGCTTCACCAGGGGCTGCCAAGGACCCTCTGCTCCGGCACCTGGAGCACCCCCTGCCTCCTCCTGCACTGACCCAGGGGCTGCAGGGCTGCTGCTCTCACATCATCCCACTCCTCTCTCCCACTGCAGGTGTGCAGGGTTTTTAACCCTTTATTAAATAAGTTATCCCAGAGGTGCTGCCACTGCTGCTGACAGGCTCAGCCTTGGCCAGCAGCGGGTCCGTCTTGGAGCCGGCTGGCATGGGCTCCATCAGACATGGGGGAAGGTTCTGGCAGCTTCTGATAGAAGCCACCCCTGTAGCCTCCTGCTACCAAAACCTTGCCATGCAAACCCAACACAGAACAAACACAGACAAAAAAAAAAACAAGAGCACCTTGAGTGAAGAGAGTGAATGCTTTTGAAAATATCCTTCAAAACCCTTCCAACTCCGTGACCAGTGACCACCTTCATTCCAACGTCACTCACAGGGCTACTGTGACACAGGTTAAGATATAACATTATTTTCTGCTTTTATGTATGGTTTAAGTTGGCCACTGAGATGACTCAAATACTTTGTCAATTTATAACAATGCTGAGTGCCTTATTTCTTGAGGTGCATACATGGAAATTGCTATGTACAGATAATACTGACATTTACCTGTTTGGTAATAGATAGCAGCAATAGAGAGGGAAGGAACTGAGTGGCCCAGTCCTGGAAACACTGAGAAGGCAGCCAAGGATGTGCTGGAATAGAGGCCCCAGAAGCCTTCCTTCAGCACATGGATACCTCTAGGATCCAAAGCCCTCTACCAACAAAGCCCATATCTGAAATGTAACAAAAGCAACCTTAGCCAGCTGAAAACAAGAAAGCTGCTATCAATGATGGAGTACACTGACTAGACAGGCAAGTACACTGAAACTTTGGCTACCAACATTAGCCTAAGGAAATCAAACATATTTCCAAGTCAGTACATTTGTTGTCCAAAGTAATACTGACATTTGACACTCCTTCTGTAACGAATATACATTGTTTAGTATTGTTACCTTTGGTGATACTGTTGGTTTGTAAAAAGAAATAATTCAATATTATGCATTTGTGCACACCAAACATTTCCTAGTGGAGTTTTTCAGACAACATTCAGCTTATTCAAACTCCTATGCAGCCATTCCTTTCACTTAGTGTTATGCAAAAGTGGAAATAAAAAAGCACACAGATGTGTATTTCAGAAAGATGCTAGCCGATTTCTGTTAACGGGCAAACTGAGCTTTCATCCACCAGAACTTCTGAAAACATCTAATAATTATACATTTCAGAAGAATCAACCAAAACAGGCACACCCAGAGATGGAACTTTAAGAGTTAAGCCACACTTTAGTAATATTTCAGAAAAGACTGACAAGTGCAGTTATCTGCAGTACAGGTATCCTCTAAAGAACTATTTCACTTTGAGACACTATCAAAAACACAAACCTACCCTTTGCTTCTATGTATATACATATTTCTGGTTTCATTTTCAAATTTCCAGCTTTCAGAAATTGTCAAATGGAAGATCCATACTTTAAAACCAACAGAACTGGTAGAGAAATGGCCATTTTTAAATTCACTCCCTGCTTGAGTAGTAACTGATGTGCAATGCTCAGCAGGTACACCTGAGTTCATTTTACTTTAAGTCTGTCTGGTGCTGCACGATCTCTGTAAGTGCAGTCGGAAAAAGACAATTTCAGATTCAGGCAAACTTTTTCTTTGTGTTCTTTCATCCATTCTTTAGATTTTCCAACTAGGAAAAGTATAGTACTGATGAGCTGAAGGCCACTGTAAGAGACTGTCAAGTCCAGCCTTGAACATCAAAGAGAAGAACAGTATCAGTGTCCAGAAGCTGGGATCAGGAATTACATGTCACCTACCATATCATTAAGGGACTCAATTCTGTGTATGCTCTAATCTCACTCTTACACACATCCAATTTTCTTCTTTGGGTCATTCCTGTCACTTATCCCAAATTCCAGCCTCCAAGTGCAAAGCCAAAAAATTTCTGTTCTCACGTCAGAGAGAGAACTTTAGAAGTACATATTGCACTTGAAGCTTATTCCTCATGAACTTCCCATCCTTTGCCACTCTTTACACTTGGACTAAACTGACACTGTGAAAGCCTTGGGGACCGAGACCTGTCATTTTACATGCACCATGCACACCTTTGCTAGTGCATAAGTTAGACACACCACAGACAGAGTGAATAATGTTATAGTTTAAATGTGGAAAAAAGAATACCCTTCATGTGCGCACTTGAAAACGATGGGCCAGAAATAAGAAAAGAAAGCTGCCCAAATTCTTTCATGTCTGAAGAGAATTAAAGTTATACAAGTAGAATGCAAAATTCCCCTTGTCCACAGACATGTGTTTGCTTGGGTTTTACTTAAACAAGAAATGTGGAGGCAGTTGGTTATTTTTTCTTGAGATAATCTGAGTAAGCACTGAGTAGCTGTCCTCTAATAATCAGAGTCTGGACGGAACCAAAGTTTTAGATATTTAAATTTGCTTTTAAAACTTGGGCAATAACCTCTTTTGAAGTAAGGCAAAACTGTCTTGCTTAAACTCGAACAACAAACACAATCACAGCTAAAGATCACTGGACGTGCAGGCAAATAAACTAGGCAGGGAAAGAATGACTTCCCTAGTAGAAAACCTGTTAACACTAAAAACCCCCAGTGTGGGTTGATGCAGCTGAAAGCATTGAGACACTTCGTGCTCAGAACCGATGCGTAACGTGAGACGTGCAAGAGAAACTGAATAACCTTAAACTAGAAAAAAAGGAAAGACAGCTGGAGGTACTAGGGAATCCTGGGAGAGCCGATTAGAGTTCACTAACAAGCCCGACATATTTGAGCAACAAAAATGAAAATACAGAAAGACACAGGAAGAAATGTTTAAAGTAATAAATATGTAACATTTCACTGTCAACTAAGCTAAATGTAGTATTTTACAAGCACAATGATCAGCAAAAGAGGACATCATTTACAGTGATACCAGAGGCTGCTATTGGTATAAACGATTAATACAAAGCAATATATATAAAGCTGTGAACCAGATAAGCTTCCTAGCAATGGCATCTCTTACAGATTAACACGTGTCTGAAACAGAACGGACCACTGTGATCCACTAATACACCCTTCTAACATAAATGATCTCTTTGAACCAGAGCACCTGTTTCTTAGGGGACCAAAAATTAAAACAAAATTTAAAAAATCTTGCTCTTAAAACTGCCAGTGCTAAAGAATTCACTACACCACTGTCAATTGCTGTACTGTTTGATTTCAATTTCTGTTAAAAATCTGCACCTTGCTTGTCATCTGAGGTTTGCCTACTTTCAGCTTCCAGTTATTGAACCATAATGTTTCTGTCTGTAAGGCTCAAGAGTCCTATACTATCAAGTTCCCTTTCCCCAAGAAAGTACTTACAGAGTACAATCATGTCATTCCCTTGCTAATCTAATTGGATTTAAAACTGTAGATCAGTCTCAAAAAACAAGCGATAAAAGGAGATTTATTAGATAACCCAACTGATCTCAAAGTCCCCAGCTTCTAGAGATCCATGAAGCTCTAACAAAACCAGCCAACTGACAGCTTGACTTTTTTTCCTGAATACTGCTTGAACAGTACATCCACTGAAAGAGTTGTAAACAATCTCTCCTAACATCAGGGCACAGGAATTGAACTATTTACATACTTGGTCTTTTGCTGACCAAACATTAAAAGCCATTGTTCAAACAATGACAACATTTTATCATTGTGTCAGGAAAGAAAAACAGATAGCACCCTTTCCAATCTTTTTATTAACTCTTCAGATTTTCTGCCTTCATTGTGTTTCCTGCATATGTATAACAACAATAAAACAAAATAAAAGCAAGACAATAGCCACTGCATGAAAAATTCTACAGCACGTAAGCAGCTTCCTTATAGCACATTAGGTCATTTCCTTCAGAGACACTTTATCTAACCCTTTTAAAAATTAGTTAAGCCAATACTGTACTCTCCTGAACCAACTAATAATAAAAAGCCCTTTTTAATATAATACTTGGTCAGGGAATTGGTAATGAGCTACTCAGCCTTTCACTCCAGATCACTGGCTTAAAACCAAGCCTTGCTTGATCGTGCCTAGAAGGCTCCACTACACAATAAAAGTCAGATGCTCTGCAGAAAATATGAGCGGGTACAGTCAAGTTCTTGGCAAGGTACTGCCCATCTCACACTGGCACTCTTATCAGCCAGATATTTCATCAGAAAATACAAATATCCTCTGCAACAGGCTTATCTGGGAGGAAGATCCTGCCTTTGATGAATTCAAAAGTACTTCTGAGCCAACACTCCTCCCTCAAAAATACAGGCTTAAGATCTAACGGCAAGGCATATTTGTGGCCTGTTTGTACCACATACCAAGCAGTACACTCCGCCCCATCGCTATTCATATATGTTTCAATCTGACCATTACCACTATTCACTATTATTTTAAACAGAGGGAATTCCACCTCCCATCAACGGTGCTGTCCTCTAATTATTTTTAAACTGTTTTCACTCACTTGCTGAAGCAAAAGGCCCCTAACAAAGCCGTCACCCTCACGCCGCTGAAACACCATCAGCACTCTTAGCAGCAAACAGCAAGAGACAAGCACGAAGCCAACACAACATTTTAGTATTGATTTCTCTAAGAAATTTAAATCCCTCAGGGCATAAACATCAATTTAATCTGTATGCAACTACAAAATGGTCTCACTCACAGTGTTCCTCACTTCAGCCAAAACACGGCTCCAAGTGGAGTAGAAACACACTTAGCAGGGAAGGCAAAGGTGACTGACAGAACAAGTCCCCCAATGTTCCTGATAATTTCTAAGAGGTTTGGAGAGTACAATCACAGAAGCCAGTCAGACAAAGACAATCAGCAGCAGAAAAACCTGTCTCACACAGAGCCATCCCTGGAATGTCCCAATGACCAGCGGCATCTAGCCTTGCCAAATCGGAGAGCCACTTCATCCTCCAGCAGACCAGCAAGTTCCCCCTCTAACCTCTGAGAAGCCAGGCCCAGCACACTGACATTTCTCTTTTTTCCCTAGCACTGTAGGACTGCTGTTTTGTTTAAGAGTGCATCCTGTTGTATATCCAACCAGAAAGATGTACTTTCACACATTTTAAACACCAGCAACATGCAGCACTTCAGGGACAAAAAAAAAGTGGCTCATTTTTCCACCAGTGCAAAGCCACGGGCAGGTCTGTGTCACCCCAGCCAGCACTTAAACACCAAATACAGTCAGTAGAATTCAAGGCACCAACATTATTTGCAAGTGATGGATTTATGTACGTAAGAAACTGTAAATTACATAATAAACACAGACACCAGATTTTATGGACAAAGCTTGCGCTTGTAAAACATGGCACCTTCTATCCATCTGCCCCCGCTGACAACAATTAGGAAGCAGAATCAGATTCCTAAAGGTATCAATGTGACACGAAGAGCACATCGGGCAACTGGAGTACTATGAATTCACTGACAAGCACAACACAAGTACTATGAACAACCGACAAGCTGTCCAAAGCTAACAGCTTTGGCACACCTACCCCAGATAATCTGCCTACAGACAAGGCAGGATTTATTAACTGCTGCTGCAGTCCCACAAAAGCTTATTTAACACAACTCTAGCACACACCTGAACCAGTATGTACAGACGTAGTGCTCAAGTCACCACTGACAGGAAAGTTTCTACACTGCAGGCCAGCGTATCGTTTAAATACCTATTGGCTACATGCATGGTCAACACCAGAACCCCTACCTGTGTGCTGTTTTTCTTCAGCATATGCAACATACATCATGGCAATATTTACTTCACCCATCAGTGGGTAGAGAGGTAGATTTTACTCCCAAGAATAATCAGGTTTGTGGGTTTTCACTAGGACAGCTTCATTAGGTCCAAGCAAGGACCATTGCAACATTCTCCAGTCAGCGTCAATTTTAAGATGAACTTCAGGATTGCTTGGTCAGGAACAGAAGCAACCCTGAAGTGATCATCAAGGTTACTGAAGTATATACTGGCAGATCACTGTGAACCACTGACAGGTTTATAGCTGCTGTGATCACCTGTGTCACTGAGCTGCAGACACTGTCATTTCTCTACAAAGTTACCATAGTTTTGATTTCAGAGAGTCCCCAAACATGCAGCAAGCATGTCTGTGACCAGCCTCTGAACTCCAGTTGTAAGCCTGGCTTTCAAAAGGGGATGGCTGCAAGCAGAGGGAGGAAGTGACAAAACAGAAGGTGTTTATGATACAATCAAAATTCAGGAAAATAAAGGCAGAACAGCAAACCTTCACCTTATCTACATGAATCTCTGAATCGGAGGATGTAAACAGGGACAGACCAAACTTGACTTGTTTGTTTCTAGATCACAACACTATCCACCCCTTAAGCGCATAAGCAAAACAGGATACAGGGTGTTACTGAATGATTTCCCCTGAAATCTGATTGAGAAAGATTAGAGCAATTAGAACAGAATGACACACACTTTTAAAACCCTTAAATCATGATTAATGTAAGGTTTAACTTTTCTCCTAAGGATCATCTGGTGACTCTGTGCCATTTTCAAAACAAGGCTCACACACACATCCCTGCCTCAAAGAAAAAAAATCATGAGACAGAATCCCCTGCCCTCTACTGGTACACTGAAACCTGTGCACATGCCTGCAGGCAAGCATAAACACAACCTGAAGAGCTGTTTCAAGGGGGGGGGGGTGGGGGTGGGGGGGGTGTTGAACTATTATTTGCAATTTTTGTAAGATCTAGAATGTACCAGAGAGATCAAACTGGGAACAAAACCTCACATCAAACACAACACTCTTTCACCACCATTGCACTTCCTCCTGCAGCACTACTGCTCCTAGCAAGATAATATATTCATTAACTGAAAGTAAATTCTAAGGGATTATCTAATGTTTGTCATGTTCACAGTGCAAAACCAAGAACTCTATATGACACATTTTTATTTATTTTTACAAAATTCTCCTCCCCGTATGCTACTGCTTTTCAGACTACAGGCACCCAAACAGCATTTAACCCAAGAATAGAGAGGCCGGTTCGTGACTGCCAAATTTCTTTTTGAACACCTTGGTGCCAGAGCTAGGGAAATTCTTAGCCAGGTTTCTGACTCATTTGCACCACTGAGACAGCACCACGCAAATCTCAGGACACCATAGCAAAGCATTTATTGTGACTGACCATGTCACTTCCATTTCTGTTACAGATCAATTTATTAGGTGTCATCATATAACATTCCAGATCTTATAAGCAGTTATTACTATATTCTCTCATTGTTGTAAACAGCAACAACAAAAAATGCTAAGATTTACACCGCTGTGAATATATTTCTGCATATAATAAAACCAGCCTGATTTCTGAAAAAAATCAAGGTAAATTCCCCATGCAGACAAGGCCTAAAAGGAACTGAATAAACACAAGGGTCCTGACTATATATTTCATCCAAAACATAAATAAGCTTTTAAATCATACTGAAAAGAAGAAAGAAGCCTGATAAACAGCAGGTACTAAACAAGAGAAAGTCTAGCAATACCAGAGTAATTCCCACAATGTTCATCCTTACCCTGAAACACACATTCAAAACACACCCTGTTTTCAGAGCTGTCACACAACAAACACAGAAGCAAGCCTGCCATCACTACACAAATACCAGAATATGACATTTAAATAATACCACTAAGGAAAAGTGGGAGATGCATACAGCAGTTCTTTTTTAAAGCAACTCATCTGTTAGTTACCAAATAGCTAAAAAACCCTTGGGATGCAACAAAACAAAAGTGTACAAAGTTCCAAGGAATCTACAGTAACACAATGCAATCACACCCATCTCCTTTTTACTGTAGACATCTACAGCTTTTAAGAAAAAAGACATTTTAAAACTTATTAAGACACATCCTAAAACCATGTAGGTTTTTGTCTTTCCTGCTTAGCCTAAATGTATTTACAGATAATTTCTACCCATTTGTTTCTGTATCAGAGTTGTCTAGAGTTGTCTGATATCTTAAATAGTTCTTCTCACACTCCGGTGCTTGTCTAAACCCTGACATTTACAGAGTATAAAAGTATCCTCTTCAGCCGTGAGCTTTCTAGGCTATACAGGCCAAGCTTTTGGTGCAGCAGAATCTAAGAATGAAGGATAAACAGGTATTTTAAACAAAATCTATTTGAATTTCTGCCTGTCTCCATAAATAATCTCCCCAAATAAATACGGTTTCAAGTATATAAGAAAATATGTAACAGGAGAACCTTTACATGTAAATTAATAAGGTGGTGTTGCCAAGCCTTGCGATTTGTTCCGCTACCTCTATATTTTCTCAACTTTCAGCTCCTGCGGTTCTTTCTTAAAAATAAAAAATAAAAAAATTCTATCTTTCATGATTACGGATAAAAGCCTGGAGGTAGGATTCAAGCAATGGCTTGTAAAGGAGAAGATCAGGCATGGCTTGTAAAGAAGGAAGTCAGGATTTCTTAAAAACCCTAAAGATGAGTTAATTCAGTATTTTCCAAGATGCCACTGGCTGATATACTGACACAAAACACCAATAAAACATCTTACTAACTTGCCCATATTCTTTTTGTAGAATTTCAGAGCTATAGGTAAAACACTGCCTGACTTTATTGGACCAATAATGTGCTAAAAACTATTCACATTATAAATTCCAGGAAGCAGGATCTCTTTGCTTTCTAAAGCACAAGACAGCAAAAGGGCTTCTGTTTTATTAACAGAAAACGGAGGTAAAGAGGTAAGTGAGCAGCTTATGGCAGCTCCAGGAACTGAACACAGATTTCAGATTTTCTAAGTTACAGTCTCGTGCTCGAGGCAGAAGGCTGATATTCTTTCCACTTAACAAGCTATCGAAGCCCAAACTCTTATTTAAAAGTTGACAGTGCAGCTCAATAACAATGAAACGGCAAAAATACTTGAAAAGGAAGTAATCATGAAGTTAAACCAATCGGTTCTTCTAAAGTTAACATCTGCAAAAACTTGGCCCCAACACACTGTCAAAATTTTTTCCAGAAGACTCATTTAGAATTCACACTAGTTCCTGTCTCCATCAGGCAGGACAAGAATCACAATACTGACATTACTGTCGGGACTCCTATCTTTGTGTTTGATCTCTAGTGCCATTTGTTCTGCAGCTTTTCATCATACTTACAGACTTTGTATCCCAGCTTTTCAGCATGGATCCTCTTGGCTATGAACTGCCCTTCAATCAATGCTCTTATTTCTACGTCCTTTGGAAAGTCTGAAACCTGTATCAAAGAGGGAATACATTAAGTTAACAAGCACCTTACGCAGTGTACGATGCCAAGCTGGAGACTGGTTAAAAACACAAGACTTATAGTTGCTTATCCTGGTGATCACCCTGAAGTCTGCTTTCAGCTAGGCCCAGTTCTTCACCCATATACACAAGATGGACCTAAAGACTCACGACAGCAAACGCAACCCATAACCTCAGCGCTGCTGGCAAATCCATCAAACCTGAAATCAATGCACAGTGGGAAGAGGTTCCACTGCAAGTTATAAACTTTTCTCTATGCATTTCCCAGCACCAAAGCCTTCTTAAGAATCAATATCTCAAAAATTTAAAATTAAAGCAAGTAGATAAAATTCAGATGCATTAAGCAATGTCACAAAAGTTTAAATCTATTTCTGTCTGCACAGAAGTGAAACCACATAATCTTTTCATTAATTTATTTAGTTCCTCTATATAACATTTTTTGTCCTTCCATCAACCAGAATACGAGAAAGGCAAAAGTAAGAAAATATGTAACTATAAATACAAATAATCGTTCACAATAAGTTTAATTTTTCCACACACTACAGTAAGTGCCTACAACTTCTATAACAGCTAGAAGTGATTAAGCATTCATTTAAACAGCAAACATTTAAGAGACTAGTGCTACACTGCAAACACAAGACAGTATCAATCTCTGTTCACCTAGGTGAGGTCTAATCGACTGGGAGTCATGATTGATCTTCAGTACCACCCAGAAAGTCAAGACATTTAAACATCCATCCCTCAAAAGAAAAAAAAGAAAAAAGATAGAAAGAATTTTTATTTTCCGTAACATAATTTCTATTTTAATTCCAATTGGGTTTGAGATTGTGCCTACTTACAAATCACTATGTGGCATGTAGGTTACTCCCAAGACATGCAGGACAGCAAAATGAGGGCTTTACTTTACTTTGCATACACATTTAGAGCAAGATAAAGGACAAAATATTATAGCCCAAAGCTTCAACACATCCTTATCTGTGTGTCTGAAACTGAGAAGATGGGGACTAAGTCATGTAAGTGTACTAAGCTCTCAATAAGCTTAAAGTTAATCCTGTTTCAAAAACAGTGTCAGGTTTCAGTAAATCCACATTTTCCAATAAAGGAAGTATTTCCTCAAAAAAATACCATATAAGTTCTAGTTCAGACTTTGCACTGTAGATACTCTCAAGCTACAGACCAAATACTTCCTCACGAAAATTGTCCCAGGGACTTGCATCAATAAATGAAACTTGAAAGCAAGTATCTCAGACCAGACAAAATAAATAAATAAATAAAAAAAAAGATGATGGCAAATATTTCAAGCCTTGACAGTACTCCTTCAAAATTTGAGACGTTAACTAGATTATTACTACCTTTTGGTTGTCTCTGTTGAATCTGTGAATCCCAACTGCTTCAGGAGTAATTTCCTTCACATCAAAGTAGAAACCTGTATCAAGGAACATTAAAAAGCATCATGTTTGCTCCTAGTCCAAAGCTGGAATCTTATTTCAGCACACAGCTAAAATGGTAATAAAAGTTTATCACATATTTGGATATTTGAGTCACCACACAGCCCGTTTCATAGTAATTTCAGTCCACATGTATCAAATTTAACTACTTCCAGTTTATAAAAACGTGGATCTTAAGCATGTCTGGCTCTAGGCATGCAAACAATATAATAAACAAGCCTACAAAAGAGCACACATCTACGATAACACACACACATGCAAGTAATGTAGGTAATATATAACATATCTTGGAGTTCAGTAGGTCGTATGCAAGGGTGAAAGAAAAAGTAAAATAAAAAAACAAAAATGGTATGTTAGTAAGAAGAGTACAGGAATACTGGAACATTTCATGCACTAGATTAGATTTCATGAGCTTATTAGAAAACATCAGATATTTTAAGTCATGAAGCAGAGCTGATCTCTGAATAGTTTTCATGAGATCTAAGAAATGCAGTAATGCTTTGTAGAGAGCAAGACAAAAAGTGTGAAAAAGATTTCTTTTGTGTTGATGGCAAGAAGGGTTGGTCAAAAAGATATTCAAGAAAGGAGACAAAAAAAAAAAAAAAAGGAGAGAATGAGGACAGAAAAAACTGAACAGAATAGCTAAGAAACTATGGAAAGTTTCTAAGGTTCAGACCTTGAACAAGACCATGCTGCCCTAGGAGCTCTACAATTACAAGCCAAAAAAACACAAAAATAGTACTGTGCTTTAGCACATATAACCTTTTTGGTTAAACCTTCTGAAAACTTGCCAGTAAGTAACACTGTGGGTTACAGATCTGCAGGCTCTGCCAGGGGATGTATATCTCAAAATTTCCTTTCTGACTCTGCTGCCACCCTGAATCTAGCAGATAAGGTCTTCAAGTAAACTTGCTGGTTTTATTAACCTTCTCAGGTACTTCCCAGATGTGACAAGACCCTCATCCAGTCACTCCTCCTTCCCTGCTTGCTTCCCCTATCGCTCTCATTATCCAAACGTCACCCTAGCAGCTGCCTCTGCCCACCTCCGAACCTCTGCAGGGGCAGCTGCTCACACAACAGGGCGGGCAGGGCACAAGTGATGAAAGGGAGGGTGCCTAACCACTTACTGCTTTGCTCCACTTCCCTCAGGGACTCAGATTATGGAAATTACTGTATTTTTACAAGTATACCCTGAGGTTATCCAAGTGTATGGGTTATTGAGGATGACTGCCACAAAACACCTTTTATAAGGGACTGAGGTATACAAATGAGTATATTAAAGTATTTTTTAAAGCTTCAAGGCAGTGTCCTGGTATCCTTGAAATCAGTAACAATATTTTCATGAACTTCCAATTTTTTTAATACTGTCTAAAGCAGCTGACTTCTGAGTTTTTGAATAACGTCTTCCCATTTTCTGAAACACATGAATTGATTTGTCTTCTAGTGAAAAGAGATTCCTGGTCATTTTAATACCCCACAGAGACTGGATTTGACAGACAACATAACAGAGCTTCTAAAAATGAAAAATCAGTGCTAAACTCATAGTGTCGAGAAACTGTACCTTTAAATTCACCTTCCTAAGGAGCGAAGTCTTCTATAGCTTAAATATCTACATTGAAAACCTTTGCTATCTACAGTTTTTAAATTAATTTTGCTTGTATGAATTCAGATCTAGGATGAAAATTTTAAATCCAGCTCTGCAACGCGTTAAATTTTAACACTGATTGCACATATGCTCACTTTTCAATAACTTATTTCAGAGCTGTATACTACACTTGTAAAATGTTAAGCTGTAGGGAATAAAATAATGTAAAACTTCACATACACGGGTTTGTTTATATTTTTTAAATATTTTGCATCATCATCATTTTGTTTCATTACATTCACCTGCCATAATGTAGGGAAAAAACACGGATGAAATCACTCTGTGACATACATTGGGGAAAATTCAGGAAATCTAGGTTTTGATTACTTGACATTACTGTTTTGTTCACATGCATGAACAAGATTCTAGATGAATGGCTGAGAAAGAAATAATATGGAGCTACTTAATTCACTTGGTTTGAGTCTTCAGAAAAAAAACCCCAAACTTTAATGAAAGCCTCCTTCAGCAATTATTAGTTTTAAACATTCTACAGCTAAGGTGCTAATAACACCCTTTCAACAACTAAAAAAGCTCCATAAATATGATTTTCTTATTTAATGAATACTGTAGGAAAATACTATCATGACACTTAGAAATGCTCTGTTGGCAGGCTAAGTATGCATTAGAATTTCCCTTGCTCTAGTTAACTTAATTCTTGGCCTTTAAAATGACCTCAGTAAAAAGTAGATACAACATCCACAAAAGCATGTGTCTAAGCAAACTCTGGATCTCCCAGCCCTGCTAAGGTTCATACCCAAGTTTCCATTGTTTCCAGCAACAGTAGATGATAAGGCTTTGGAGAATTCATCCCAGGAGCCTGAAGCACAGTCATCTCTGATCCTCTCTCTCATGAGAGAGCCGTTCTTAAAACTGAAACACACAAACATACCACACGCTGATTTCCAAAACATTTGGCTCTAGATTTTTTAAGCAATTTGTTGTTTCACTCTATATTGGTGTTTATTGTATCAGGTAAATAAAGCTGCGCAAGCTAAAAGATACAATCACTTCTTCGTTATTAAAAGAGATAGAGAGGGAGAAAACTAGATAAGAGAGAAAACAAATATTACAGGTTGCGTTGAGGAACACAGTATAGAAATGTTGGTATACATCTCTCCGATGAGTCAGCTTAGATCCAGCCTGACAGGTCACACTAAACCTAGGCTAGCTCTGAGCAGCTGAGACACCTCCTCAGAGGAGTACTCTGATACAGTACTGAAAAGCTCACTGAGATGACTCTGCAAGTCAAGGAGCAAGAGTGTCTCTACATTGCATTTATGATCTCAGGAGCATGGTACCAGTATGCAGCCAGCTTAGGGCCAACAAGACTTATGAAGTGTAGCTCCATGCCAGCATCAGGCAAAGGAAAGCACCACAGCTGCACCTGCACAGTTCTGCTCCACAGCCAGTAAACCGTGCTGTAAAACACGCATCTGTCCAGCGTTTATGGTCTTTGCACCCTTTATGCAGTCGCCTCCTTTGCCTCCTCTGCAAATGTAACAGTCCTGCAAAATACTGCAGCATTGGACACAGACCCAGAGGAAAGAAGTTTGAATACTCTCCAGCACAGAGTTATCAGAGCAACTCAGCAGGAAAGGCACAGAAATATTCAGAAAGAGGGCAAAGAAATTATTGAACTTGCTTAGTAGCAGCAGCTGAAATTACTCGAGTTTTCTGTACAAATACTCTGCCTGGTAGCTTAGGCACTCTTTTTCTATGAACTGAGGGTCCCCTATTAATTGTGATATTCTACAAATAAAGGGGTATTGGTGCAAAAGGGGCAGTGTCAGGATAGAAATGGCTGGGCAGAAATGGCTAGGCAGAAGGAACAGGAACTCTTTATATCTGCACGGCGACAGAAGTATCTTGTGTCCTGAATGGCAGGTTTGGCTTTCTGCATATGTTAAGCTGCAGCAAAAGAACGGCAGCACCTCCCTTCCTGTTATGAAGGGGTTGTTTATAGAGCTCTTACACACAGCAGGTGGGGGAAATATCGGGTAAAAGGGAAACTTTAATGCAAAACTTAAAAAAACAAACACACACACACACAGAGCTGCTGGGAAATCATACTACGAAACTCAGTCACTTGCAATTGACATCATGCTTTTGAACTCGGCCTCATCAACACTGCTCCCACTGCCATCTACACCATCCTACTACTGCACAGGTAAGATCAGCACTACAGTTAAAGAGCAGATTTGACCTTTGCTGAAGTTTTGGGTTTCAAGCATCTACAGTCCAGGGGATTTAGACACAAAATTGATCTGCATATTACTTGTAAATATTTGCCTAAACACTACGACCTGTTTTGGAAGTTTTGACTCTGAAAACAGTGACTCGGTGAGGGAAAATATAGCTTCAGGCCACATTTCCACCTACTTGGCTGGCAAGGAGCCAAACAATTCCCAAATCACAGCAACCAAAAGCTACCATGAGGATCATTCTCTCAGCTGGGTTTCTTGAGATCTCCGTATTTTCCACATGCACAGCCTAATACGTCCCCGAACAGCACTGATTATACTCCTCTATGAAAACGGAATCTTTACCTGCCCCGTTATGTCCCCTCTGGACCACTAGAAGAGCACAGAAGTTATACAGCCTGGTTAAGCTTCTGACATTTCACATTATTATATTTCAGAAGATTGTTATTCCTGTACATTAAATATATTACCTTAGATTCATAATGAACTGGCTCTATGTATACGTAAAAATAATTTCGGCTTTTTATTGCCATGAGAATTTATCCTCCACAATTCTGCAGTTTCAGTTACACAAATTAAACAGGAATGCTGTAACGTTGATGCAAATGTTGCAGCAGTAGACTGCCATATACTGCACAGAGTGCTGAATGTTCTATTCATTATCATTTTGCAAAAGAAATAAAAAACACTAACAGAGGAAGAAATATATGTTATCGATCCCAGATGCACAAAAAATAAATTATATTACCATAAAAGTGCCATATATGTTTGAGAATCAACAGGATTGCAGAGGATATGACCTTCTAAGGCAGGAGTTGGTTCTTGAATCCACAGAAACAATGTGTCACTTGTGCCAAGGCTAATCTGGAGGGGAAAAAAAAAATAATTGAAGCGTTATCACAATGTGCATGGAAAGCAATACAGAAATTAAATTAAAACCATTTGTTACTACCACTAATTGTTTTTAAATTACACATTAAGTCAATTGGATTTGTGTTGAAGCTAGCTCTGACTTTGGTTGTCACACCAGTGAAATACATACTAGATGGAGACTTAGGTTTTAATGTCTGGAGCATTAGTTAAAAATATTCACAAGAGTTTACTTAAAATCTTTCAGGCAGCTTACAGATTGATAGAAATAAAACAAGCGTGATTCCAATAAACAGAATATTAAGACTAGCAGATAAATTTAACTGATAACCTACAGCTAATTTACATTTCATGCATTTCATTTATTCAGGGATATGGGCAGTTTTCAGGAGCATGTTCTGACTTACTGCAATATCTCCTTCTTGAAGCCTCATCCCTGCCAATGATGCTGAAAACAAAAAGTAAGAATACCAAATAAAGAGTTGTTTGACTCCATTACAGCATGTTGTATGAGATATCATAATACATCACATTCACCACCTCAAAGTACAACATAAAAGGCAAATATGCTCAGGATGGCCTTGGCCTAGACACTGAAAAAGATGGGCAAAGCATTTGGGTGAGAGAGTGATTTTTAACAAAATCAAAATGCTTGAGACAAAAGACTACAGAACTGCATGATTATCTAATGTTTTTGAATCCAGGTTTTAAATACAGGGGACCCTTAGTTAACAACACACTTCAAAGGAGAAACCCTCCCACTTACATCAGACTACTCATTGGACTAAGATGGATTTGAATCTCCAAAAGAAATTTCACCTTTGGGAAATGTAGAGTTTAAGCATCTCCCAGAATATGAATGTTAAATATATCACGATGAAGCCTCCACCTTGATTCAAACCTGCATATGCTACCGTAATACAGATGAATATTTTATTTTCACAGTCCTGAGAAACAGACAACTTTGCTCTACACTGAAACAGCCTCCAGGATTCAAAAAACTGACCTGAAATCAGCACCTTATACTGAGATCTATCAGTCTGACGAAAAGACAGATCTAATTGTTAGAGAAAGACTATAAGGTCCATCTCCACCTTTTTGCTTGAAAAGATAAACCAGCAAATTTTTAATTCATATCTTCTAAGTTAAAATGTTAGCAGTTCATAGTAAGAATAGTTTCTTAGGGGCAGGCAAACCAAAGTCATCAAGAGGCAAATGAAATCACTTCTAATTGCTAAGCAAAAGAGAATTCATTTGTCATACCCAGCTCAGCCAAGATGTCTGTATCTCAGAAGAACCAGTGATGGAAGGCTGTTAGAAAAAGGTATTAGTGCTGATAAACACTATATTCTTTCACTGTATAAGGAGCATCTGAGAATCAATGAGATTGATTTAGAATTTTAGTACATACATAATCATATTCACTGAATCTTATACATTTAATCATCTCACCTGGATTGTCTCCTGTAAATGCTACTACCTTACAGTCTGGGCTAAACCCGTAACGCTGATTATAATATGGAGAAACGGGCCCCTAAGGAAAGAAAGAAAGATAGAGAGGAAAAAAGCTCAAAAAACCTGAAAGTAATCTTGGAATATATGACATAATCTGTTGTCACAGAGAACTGAAAACACCAGAGCAGCTACAATAATCATTTCTGGGTATTTAAGGTATGAATGAAGATTTTAAAGATTTTTAACTCTATTTTTTTCGCTGTTGAGAACCTCACAGAAATATCTCAGATCAGATTTTACAGTAAGTTAAGCAGCACTTTAACTTTGGGTCTTTCTCCAGTTATTCACATCAAGTAACCCAAACACATCCATCTGTTTTGCACACATACATGAATATTAATACACAGAAATTAGAAATTCAATGCAAACATAAGAGGAAACACAACATTAATATACATCACAACATCAAATGCTGGAATATGACCCCTATTATTTTAGGGGTCAAGAACTGTATTCTTTTAAGCGATATTTGATACCTATAGAGAAAAAACAGGAGGAAAAAAAATGTCTGTAAGAAATACAAGGACATCTACAGGGACTTTTAATATGTTCCTCTCCATTACAGAAGATGAGCACTGAGTTCAGAGGGATCGGGTGATCAGTATCTACACCCTCTTACACGTGTACCAGCTAAAGCAATAGCTCTTTTTGTGGTGGGTAGTAAGACTAAATTCATTTACTCTAAGAGATGTGCAGCTTGATTTGATTTCACCATTATGCTACGTGAACTGAGAAGCTTTAAATATCCCAAATTATTCACAAAGATTACCTCATTAACTCCACAAACCACTTAAAACAAGGTCTCTGTCAAGAAATGCAGATGTTGGGTTCTGTTTCTGCAGTAATAAATACTGTGCACAGTTCTGCAGTGACCAGGTGCTTGTGGGCACAGGAGGGGACCCCAAAGATTCTTATCACTGCAGCAGCTACCAAATCTTTTCTCACCATAGCCCAGGGCATGCAAGAATCCAAGGAGATCAATGACAAAAGCTATGCCCAACACCAGCTAGTAGTTTTCTAAGATGTCTGGTTTTGCTCTGACAACACACCTGAAAATATTAAATCAAGCAGCATAACTCTGAGGATATAAGCATGCATGCACGCTTGCATGCACACACAAATACACTCCAAGCAAGTGCTATTAGCAGAACTCTCAGCACAAAGCCCTGTTTGTTGTTTGAAACTCTTCTAGACAGGCACGTACCAGGACTGAATGGGATGGTACAGGGTATCCTAGTTTCTCCTCTAATCCAGGTGCACAAGCATCAAGGCAGGACTGTGACCATACCTTTTCCCAAATCTGCAGCAAGTTCATACCAGAACCTACAAGACAGACCAAAACAGGAAACATATATGATTAAACACAAGACAGTGTTGTATCAGAAAATTTCACCTTGTTACAGGCAACAGAAAATTTACACAGACGCATGTTTTACATTCAAAGAGAATGGTTTCAGCTCTCCTAAGCATAAAGTATACTGATAATTCAGCCTCTGGATTGCTGTCACCTGTAAAGGCAGCAGAAAAGGCTGCTCTGATGCAAAATGTACTAGACAATTCAGTTATTCCCAAGTTAAAAGCGAAAGAACATGGATGCTTCCCCATCAACTCCTCCCCAAATCATCCACCTTAGACAAAGGCTTCACTACAACTCTCTAAAGGTGATGCAGGAATGTCACCTGAAGGTGTGGTGTGCTCACATGAGACCTAACAAGGAAGAAATTTCCCCCTGGGTGGTACGGCTTTACTCAAAGGCAGGAGTGGTGTATCACATAAGCATTAAAATCCATGCTGACTAATCTTCCTCCATATATCAATGTTTCCTTCTGCAGAGATGACAAAATAAAGCTTAGAAATCCACAAAAAATGGCAAGAGATCAAATTTTCAAATGTAGCCTCTAATTTTGAGGCTAGTTTAGAAAGTCCAGCTTTGAATATCAGTCATGATTTTCAGAAATGATGAACAGCCCAACTGAAATCTGCGACACCTGCAAACATGCAACACCCCTAAAGTCTAGATTCTGTGAAATGAATTATAGGTTGAAAAAACTTAGATAACTGATTTGGTCACCTATTTCCTCACCAGATCCACAACTAGACCTGGGGAAGACCTGTGCAGTTTCAGTTTGGTTTCTCATTGCTTTTTCCTCATTATTTCATTGCTGGTTTAGAAGTTTATTGAAGTTGGTTAGTGGCTGAATCTACATAACATACTGAGCACTCCACACCCCTTTTACGTTACTAAGATGACTTTAATTGCACATTTCATTAGACTTGAAAATCTGTATGTGTTTCTGGTTAGTACTGTTCAGGGACATATCAGTCTTATTCTAGATTAACAACATTTTCATTTCAAAGACCATTTAGCCCACGACACTTATCTCAGAAACACAGCCACGTTCTTAGCTGAGTACAGTGGAAAACCTGAAATTCACTTCCATTCAGTACATCTTTAAGCTTTCTAAAACACAAAGACTGTGAAGTTGACTCCACATGCAGTGTCTGTGGAACAAGACTATGCTTGCAATGCTGGGACACAGAGGAAAAGAAGGGATGCAACCGACATCTCAGCTAGCACATCACAAGGCTCTAGCAATGCTCTTACTCTGACAAGGGGTATACATCTGCAACACACTCCACACACATACACTACTGCTGGTTACACATGCACAAATGAGCCCACCCTTTCAATTCCCAGCAGCCTTTTTCACATAGGTTTAATAATTAATTTAATAACATTTAATAAAAAAAGTATATATTTGCGCAGTCCAATCCTAAGCACCATCAACAAGGTCTGGACCTAGTGCTTCACACAGTCTCGTAAACAGAAAGTGTTGCAGCTGAGACACTGGAATAACCCAAGACAAACAGTAGGATATTTGGATTATACTTAACAACACAAAAAATAGAATTAAATTTCTTAAAATCTATCAATCCCATTTTAGGCAAATTAAACACACTTAAATTATGCACAGCTTTATTTGGCCTATGATGCAACAGCAGGAATTTGACAGAGCACAAAGTGCAACACACCTATCACATGCAAAAGGTGCATTTCCCTTTTCTGCTGTCAAAATTGCTACCACCCACAGAAAAAAACAGATTTAATCCAGTTTCTCTCAGTTCTCTATGTGAGAATACTCTTAAATCTATCCATTCCCTCCTTCCAGGGGTAAACCAAGTCCTTCCAAGGCAAACTGAGCCCAGCATCACTGTTTGCATTTCCCAGAGACAGAGGGTGTGAGCAGCCAAGTGTTCCATGCCCGCAGGCATAACAAGGCTTTCTATAAGGAAATATGTACACCTATAAATTTTCCTTGGAAAGTCCCCAATTTAAAAGGCCAAGAACCCCTTCACTAAATTAAACCAATCAGCGAGCAACAGAATCTTTAAATAAATAGGCATTTCACTAGAGAAAGATTAGTTGTTGTTTCTGTGGTTTTTTGGAAAAAGTCCTTTCTCCTCCCCACCCCACAAGCCTAGAGAAACATTTAACCAGTGCCCTCCGATGCAATTTTGCAAGACATAAGGACAGCCTCCAATCTCTTCTGCCTAAAACTGGAAAAACACTAACCTTTATAACTGAAAAGGTCTGAGTTGATATGATACAGATACAACACTTCAGTTTATTGACTGGTAGATAGTGTGGCACAAAGACTTTAATAAGCTCTGAGAAAAGAAAGATGAGCTAATTTACCCCGCCCTCAGAAACTCATTTAAAAGATGTGAAACAACTGTTCTACAAGAACTATTAATCTGTTGGCCTGAATTCATCCTACCCAACTGTGGGCACTTTTATGAGAATCTCTAGTCAGTGGAAAATACAAACCAGAGCTGAATGCTCCCTGGAATGGCTCCTCTTTCTCCTTTGATTATAGGAGTGATGCACAGAGAGTTCCTTACTCAAGCACCTCCGGTCATGATCTACGCCACTAAGTTTAACATATAAAATAAGTAATAGTCTGAGAACTAAGGAGGAGGGGGGAGGATATCAAAGGCAGCTCTTCAACTTGTCACTCCAAATAGATATCCCATCAGCAATGAAAGTCAATAGCCAAGACCATTGTCTAGTAAAGACCGAGGAAAGAGTCAATACATGGATAGATAGGATTCAGTATTTCACTGCAAGCATCACTGACTTAACATAAAATGACCAGGAGCACCAACAGGACTTGCTAATACTTAGTACATATACAAAAGTATAAGTGTTTCAACACAGGGCAGAGGGGGAAAAAAAAAAGAAAAGAAAAAAAGAAAAAAAAACCAGCAACCCAAACATTTTCATTACAAAGACCAAATGATGCAGACTAACTGGTTTTATTAATCAACTAACTAAAGATCAATATTTGCATTTATAAACAGTTAAGTGCATCTGCATTACAGTAGTCTGGATTGCCTTTTCAGTGAGCTAAAATCATAAGCAGCATAACTGCTGGCACCATGCAAGCTACATTAGGAGTAAATTCAACCCACCATGCTTCCTTTTGAAAAGGCTTCAGTTCAAAGCATCCTTGTTTGATAGAACAACAAAAACAAGTATGCTAAGCTATGATTTGCCTAAGGCTCTTAGAAAAGCATTTCAAAAGATAAAGCTTCTCTAGGTCAAGAGCTGAATTGCTGTTCTTTAAGGTGTCTTCTAAAAGAAACAATGCCTCAAGTGTTCAAGTTGTTTAGGTCCCAAACGTATCTTACTTTTAACATCTGCACAATACAAATGAAAATCATTCTTCATTCCCCCAGAATGTAATTTGATTTTTTTAAAATCAATCACCCAGGGTGCTCAGCCATTCAGGAGGAGTGATTTGAACTTTATGAGATAGGACCTTTAAAAAGAAAATAAAAAAATCCTGAAACTGAATAGCACATTTCCTACAATAACCTGCAAATTTAGAGAGATAAGTTATTGTGCAGAGCTAAACAATTTGACAGGGTCTTTTAAAGACGGTATGACCTGAAGTTAAACCTGCAGAAATGAAGAACAGGTCTATTATCTGAACATTATTTTGAGAGATGCATTTTAAACTACAATATACAGGTGCAATGTAAAAGATGAAGTGAATTGCAAGAAATCATAGATGACAAGAAAACAAGTTTTTCAGCTGGATCCAAATAACTACCACATACTTTATAATTATATTTTATTACTGGAATTAGAATTCTTTCTTATTATGTTAACAGAAGAAAGGAATGAACAAGACAAAATATAGCTTACAATGGCGAAAAGCCTTTTGTCTTGTAAAGAGAACTATAACATCCTGCTGAGTTCTCTTATCTTTTTTGACACGAAGATTTAATAATCTTACATGCTTTGAACAGTAGATAACATTTATTCAAGTTCTGTAAATATCCAGAGGTGTAATAGAACAGGCTCTCCTACACTTGCTTGAAAAATGCAATACATTTTCTAAGAAAATTTTCCAATGAAGTAAATTTTCATTTTCTTTAGTTTAAAATGTTTTTGTTTTCAATGAAACCCAGGAATTTTCGTGCTTTGAAACGGAAGAAGCACGGCTTTCCCCAACTTGCTTCCAAGCAGAAAAGGCAGAAGTAACATTAACAAAAAAACCAAAACAAAAAAACCTCAACCCAACCCCAAACCCCAGAGGTTTAATGCTTACATTTTAAAATATTTGAATCAAAATAAACACTTCACTCTCATTAAAAAATCAACATGTTTCTTTATCAGAAGAAGCACCCTGAAAACCTCACAATCTCTCAGAAATACAGTACATGGAGTCAGTTCTGCTGAGCAGCTGAAGCGCTCAGTATTTGGGACTATGATGAGCAAAGTGCAAATCTCCAAAGAGTTACTGCTGCCCACAATATAAAAAAAAAAAAAATTCACCTGTGAAAATACATGGCTAACAGAAGGACCAGAAGATAGATGTAATAATCCCACAACTGCTGCAAAATAAGCATGGATTGCCTTGCAATTTTTAAGGTCTCAAGCATAACTGGAAGATCTGCTATTGAATAAGTTGTCCATTAGCGCCAACTGAGATGACTTGCCTTTCCCTGAGTTTTCATGGACCAACGAAGGAGAAAAAAAATGAGTTGGTCTTAACCCATGGGTGTCAGCTATGGCTCTACAATACAAAAAGTCCTTTGGCAGCCTTATCTAACCTTTCAGCTCTGAAATATATCTTCTCTTAGTTTCAGAGCAGGAATCAAAACCGCTATTTAGAAATAACAGCACAGCTCCCAGGAAAATGGTTTCCTTTGTAATTGCCATTTAAAATCGCCATTTAAAAGCTGAATAACTGAGGTAACACACAACAGAAGTGACAAGGCTAGTGCCTCTTTATTTTTTTTGTCTTTGTTATGATGCATAGAGAGATATGGAAGTTTAATTTTTTTTTAACTGAGTTTAGGATTTTTTTTAATTGGTTTATGCTTTTTTTTTCATTTTGAAAAGATATTTCTGTTGCAGATCCATACCCCAGCTAAGCGGTGGGGAAAAAAATCACAACATACATCTTGTTCATACCCTGTGCTACTCAGACCTAAACCAGCAAAACCAAGAACCAATATCAGAACTATGAAATCTAGCTTAAAAATTCACAATGTTTTATGCTTTTAAATAGGTATTTCAACATTCCTTTATACATCATAAACTAATGAAAAAAGGTTACAGTTTCATTTAAGAATATTTTCTGTGGATCCATTTTACAGAAATGGGAATCATGGTATGATGGGGATAAATAAGCACAGCTGACAGCACAATCGAGAGGAACAACAAATTGAAAGGAGTAACAGCTTAAAATCTATCAGACTTGTCATTAAAGACTGAAAATAAATAGCAGAAATCTTGTTCCCCTTTTATGTAAGATAGGGATGGAAAGGAAAACTTCCTTGTTGAATTGTTGCTATGAGAAAAGCCCACACACTTACCATCACTGTAATCGATGGGCGCATAAGCTCCTAGGAAAAGGGAAGCTGCAAAACTACTAACCAAGGAGATTCTCTGAAAGAAAAAGTGTGAAATAGTGAGTCCCATCAATAGTCACTTCAAAGAAAGTAAATTATTAAGTAATTTGAAGCAGCAAATGTTAATAGATGCTTAATGTTAGGCACCAAAAGCACACAAAAATACACCAAGAAGAATTATTCAGTTCTATCATACTACCTAAATAATACAGCAGATACCAATCTAAAAGTAACCCCGTGATAAAAGCTCTTAATAGCTTTGCATTCTGAAACATGCAAAATACACCCAGTATATTAGCATACTCTATGTTATTATGAATTAATTCACAGCTTCGGTGTATCACTGAATTTCATTTCAAGGAAAAACACTTTCTAAGAGAAAAAAAACAAGCAAACAAAAAAACACCCAAAACAAACAAACTAAAAAACCCCAAAAAACAACATAACCCTATATGTTGACAACAGGGGAAGTGCCCAGAAACCATGCACTGGTCCACCAAGAGCACAGACCCATAAGCTTTTGAGCATCTCTGGCAAGGCTCTGCTAGCACCTTTATGTGAAATCTCACCTCCCTCCCAGCTGAGATCCCAGACCTCCCAGGAATTACTCTCAGGAGCTGGTAATAATCAGCTGATTTTGATCTGAACTGAACCACAACCTGCAGCTTTGCCTCAGGGTATGTTCCAATAAACGCATTAAATCCAGCTGCAGGGCTTCTACTACTGGCCCAAAAATGTCCCAGCCGCATGACACAAAGCACTGATCCAACACAAATTTGCCTCCACTTCAAATCTGCAATACAAACTACCAAGCTAACTGCCTACCACCAAGCTTTCTGCACGATCAGGTAGTATCTGTTCCCAAGAAGCTGCAAAATTCCTTCTGGTGTGTTCTGACTAATTCAGAAGAAATATGATTATCACCCAATAACTAACCAGAATCTAATCTCTACTGGTCGAGCCAGCCAGCAGTGACAGGTTTTGTATTAATGATCACAAAATCACTGCTTCACACAGCATTCAAAGACGGACTATCGGCAGAGCTCTAAGAGGTGATTATAATTGCCAGGAAACTTAATGATGCGCTTGCTCTTCAGGTGTCTCTCCCCAAGAATATATCATACTGTGCTTAGATAGCAAAGGCCTACCTTCTGTGGTGCCCCAGTGGGCACTAGCTGCCTGAAATGGAAGGAAAAGGATGAAGTTAAACTGTGATTCAGCCAGTTTAGCAAGCTGACCTACAGAATGAGGAACATCCACCTTCCACATCATTGAGACTGCCAGGCTGCTAAGTGCTTCTTGATGGCCCCCAAGAGCAACTCTGACATAGAGATATTTTGTGCTTGAACACATTATCTTGCATATCCTTTATCGGTAAAAGGTGCCATCAATGCAACCAGCCCTCGAAGTCTGAAATTGGTCTGACTAGTTCTCAGTTCCGTGGACCTACTTTCCCCCCATTAACATATCTTTCTCTAAATTTAGTCTTAAGCTTATGATCAGACTGTATTAGGGCTCTGTTTCATCCCATACCTTACTAGTGCAAAGGTTATACAATAAAAATGCACTAAGAAAGAAAAAAATACTAAAAAATTAAGCATTCTCCCACAAAATACAGTCAACTTTGCAGCTCGCATCCCCATGAAACTAACTGTTTCAGACAGGGGTGAGATTTTAAAAACCACAAAAAAACCCATGATCAATGCTATCAACAACTGCAGTAATAGAAAGCCAGGAGCTGCCTGACTTCACAGGTCTAGATGTTTAGCATATTCTAATCACAGGACAGCAGTCCTTCTCTCATTTACATCATATTTGCATGGAGCTTTCACCTTGCTTCAAACCATGGCATTTTAGTCTCAGCTAGATGCAGACTCAAACTGGAACAATAATGGAACTGAAGCTGATTTCTCAAAATTAAAACTAAGAAGGAAACAAACTACACAGCGCAATTCATTTGTAACAATAGAATTAAAGTAGCTCCTCAAGGGAAAAACTATGGAAAAAGTCTAGCATCAGCTGCAGGGTTTTTTTCCTACGCACATCCACACTGATGCTAGCTTTGTATGGCAGAGCCATCACATTTCTGCATTCAAATAGCCAGTTCTAAGTGTGAAAATTTCACCTGTGTGCTTAACTACCCACCTGTGTTCAAACTGCTGTAAATACAATTTATTACCACCCAAATGAAAGCCTTTATTTCTTTTTATAATGTCTTCCACAAAGATGAGATCCAACGGAGCCTGCTGTGTGACATGTAACATTCAAGATAGAACTGATGCCCAATTTTTATCTGCCTAGCAACTAATAATTTAACAAAACAAAGAAAAAATAAAACAATCAAATTTTCAATTTTAATCTTAAAATCAAACACAAGAATCGAAATACTCTTTAGTAAAAAAAGTCTGTAAAAACATCCCCACAAAACTAATTTTAAAAGATTTCCAACTGTGTTTTCCAAGCATATTGAAGTTGAGCCAACCTCAGTTTGCATGTAGACCTCAGGATTCTGGCTGTAAATCTTTGCTATCTGGTTTCCTGTAAAACGCTGAGAAAGAAATGCAAATACTTAGAAACACAAACCCTAAATGGAGTCAATAATCATTAACTCTGTGTAATGAGTTCAGTACATTGCACTTTGGATACTTAATTTGCCGATGCATGATGAAAGTCGGTGCACAGCAGGCAATCTGCACTAAACAGGCTATAACGCATAGTCTCATTAGAGACTTTTGCTCACCTTTTGGGAAAAAAAGCATGTGAAAAAGCATTACTATCCATAATTTACATTTCAGAAATGACAGTTCAGTGGAATGAACCACACATTCTATGCACAGGAACCACCACAATTCAACTACTGCCTTCAAATCCTTGAAAAGGTTTAAGCTACCCAACCTACGTACCTCTGTGAGGCAGCTGAATTGGGACCAAAGCAGGAGGTTTCATACTGGAAGCAACTCCAGCACAGGCTAATGAGAGTTGTAAGAATAATTATTTTTCACGCCTGTATTATATCAAATAACAAAAAACTTGTAACACTGAAACTTTAACCGTTAGCAAGTTAAAAATAAACCACCACTGGCATGCAAAGTCCGATTTCAACATTGGCCATAAACCTTGCATAGTGATTCAAAACCGGAATCAGTAATTTGGGAGGTTAGAGCCTTATTCTGTTGAACCAACAGTAAGAGTAGCCAGGTCCAGGTGCTGAGATGCCCGGAGGACAGCCCTGCTCCCACTTTATAACTCACTGTCACGGTTACAAGAGAGGGAAGTGTCAGGAACAGGAGATAAGTAACAAAGGACTCTCTGATAGCATCACAAACTTCTGAAAATTCTCTTAGGTCAACAGCCAGCCACTTGTTAGCTTTCAGGGAATATTAAAGGCCAATCTTTTAATTGCAGAAGTAACCTAGAGCAGCAATCCAAGAACAGGGGCCTCATAACTCCAAGTAAACCTGTAACCCAAACTGGATTGCCTTGCCAATGGAAACATGGCTACACAGGAGCTCCCAGGGGTGAACCAGGCCCTGAGATTGCAAACATGGCCACCACACACTGTATTTTGGAACCACTGGCCAAATGTAACAGCTCACCCTATCTGCTTCCTGCAGCAGAATTTCCAGTGTTTGCCTAATTTCACTTGACATTTTCCACATCTTCCTTTGTAAGACTGCTGCAAAGCACTGCACCATTGGAGTTTCTTCCAAAACTCTTTTTCATCGTTAAGGGCTGGTCGTCTTCTGCTGCAGCACCACTGTAATGGCAGAACTGTTTCTATCACAAGACTCTGCTAAGGACTTTCTTCCCACCCGCTCCTTACCTCATAGGCTCTAGAACCAGTGATACTCGCCAAGTGCTGTGCTCCCCCCACGGCTTTCTCCAGAGCGCTGCACTGGGAAGCTGTGCTGGAATCCATCCAGATGGGGCTGTTACTGACAGAAAAACAAGCCTGTAGCGAACAATATCCTTTATTAGTAATTCTGATCTTTAAGAAGTCCCTGCTAGAGTACTAGCAATGCAGCAGACCTACGTATGAGCTCACAGTTCAGTTCGCTGACGTGCCTTCTGGTTTCCTCTCAATAACTACAGGCAAGCAGATACTGGTCAGCATCTTAGTCAGTGGTGAAATCCAAACTTCACACCAGAGGGAAGCAACAGGCTTTTTCTGCTGTTACTTGACATACACTACAGCATGGTGTGTACTTCACATACCCTGCGGCATGCTCCATTGGTAGCCAAAGCCCTTTTACAAAGCTTAGCCCCACTTTTTAGAACTCCTCTCTAAATAATCAGATTATCTTTCCACGGCCTTACTAACAGATTTCTCTTTTGTGACTGGCATAATCATTTGGAAACGCAACTGAGGCCTAGTACATCACTAGAGAGCATTTTAATTCCATTTCCATGAGTTTTGCACAGATGAGGTATTTCCAAAATTACTCATTTAACAGATCAGTTACACAAATGTCTCCCTTTCAACAAACAATTGACCTTTCTGATCTTGAAGGAAGGTAGGGAAGGGTCTTCAAGAGGCAAGTTGACTCTTCCCTACTTTTTAAACAAAAGTTTGCCAAGTCTATGTTCAAAACTTAACAACCACACACATACGCACACAAAATGTTGAGGTTCAACAGCGTACTTGTTCAGGGTTTGTGTCCACACAGTATTACACTTCCATCCTTTCAGAGGTTAAGTGTAAATTAGTCTTTTCTTTTCTTATTAATATACATTTTCTAATGAAACCACAAGCACTGCAAGGAAACCCAGATATAACAGTATTTTTCACTACATCTTTTTGTTAATACAAATGTATTAAAAAAAATCAAAATATTTACAGGTTGTTTACAAAAATATTGTTTCCTAAAAGAACAAACATGCTGTTACTCTGACAAAGAAATATTCTGGGACACCCACTGGCACCTGTAAACTGTTAAAGCAGTATGTACTGTCACTCAGAAGAAAAGGCAACGTCAAAAGCCTTGGAGCTGAAGGAATAACTAGTACATTTCACTGTATGCTGAAGGGGCATGCAGCTCAGCCAGACAAGAGGAAAGGTTTGCAAGGAGAAAAGTAATGTGCATAAGGATCAGAAAAAGGACAGTGTAGCTCTCTCTTCAGAGCTCTTTCATGCACGTTACCTTTAGTGACTGATGTAAAGGCAGTTCGGGTGATGCAGTCTTTAAAATTTGGATGCTTCCTTTTTTCCAGTACACACTTCCATGTTGCTGTAGAAAGTACAGAAACAGAAGTTGGAGATGCCCTCCGAAGCCATGAAGTTCATATCCTGATCTGAATTTCAAACTCTAAGGGACAGAGAACTCTCTCCAAACTATACCAAAAAACCCACCTTTTCAAATCAAGTGCCTCATTAAAAGACTCTTTAACATTGAGCAAAGCAGATACCAAACCAGAAAATGTAGGAGTCAAGAGACAATGATGATTTTGAACTATAGCAACTTCTAGTGGGAACTATTATTATACTGCTAATGGCATCAGATACTTCTCTGAGGGCAATCTGAGCTGTAACTAGGGCTCCACAGCCACAACTGTTAGTTCTGTGCAATTTCAGCACAGCCCTCAGATTCTTCAGTTACATGACCACCCCAGTCACCACTAACAGACTGCATAACACCGAGAAGGTTCTTTAAGCTCCACCTCTCAGGCAGCTTCCTCAAGCCAGGCATCTCTAGCTATGTGCCTCCAGGACACACCAGGCAAACTGCAAAGCACCATCCAGTGACCCACTATAGTTCTGATGGCACCAAGTGCACACAGAACACCCTGTGCACAGAGTACTTGACCACAGTGTCATCCAGGTTGTATTTCACATCTCTGCCATTTCTGTAGACAATTGTGACCAGGTTTTCCCCTTCTCTGGGACAAACACCGGCACATCAGTGCACCTCTGCAGTGACCTGCAGCATAGACAAGGTTTTTCAAAGAGGAAAGGGAGAAAAACAATGTGGAAGGGGGTAGATACATGAAATCTGTTCTATCTGAAAGAATTTGAATACAACACCAAGTTGATACCCCTGACTTGCTGGAGGATAGGTAGAATAAGGAGAATACTGGCAATCTGAAAATGCACATCTTTTTTCCATTTGAGTAAGCTGGGGTTATTTGGCAGTCCCTAACTTCTGTTCCACTGAAGAATTGGTAACAGAGCCTTGATACCGGCTGTGATTTTCAGACACTTTGCTCAGACTTTGAACTGAAATCAATGAAATGGGGAGATCAAAGCAAGAGTTTTGCATAATTAGTCCCAGATGTATCAAGATGAATAACTTAAACCTCATATGTCAGAATTAGCTATTGCTTTAGTGCTGCCCCCACCCTAAATATCATCTGTGAAAGTTATAAAAGACTTCCTTATTTCACCACAGTACTAGGAGACTGGCTAACTGACTAAATGTCAGGGTGCTTTTTATAAATCTCAGAAAAAAAGGTATTATGCACTACAGGCTAAATCATGGCAGCATCTTTGTCATTTCTGCATCAAAGACAATCATCACTTGTTTTTTGTTGTTCCTAGGTAGATCTGTATCCCAGCCAACAAAAACTGTGCTCAAGGACGTTACTACACCTTTAGCAAACTGCACTCCTCACAATTTTTTTCTACCTGATTTCCACAAGCACCTTGATATGCTGAAATTCAAAATGGCCCCAGTTATTTCAGAATCTGTAGGTAAAAAGAATTTAAACAACAGGAAATCAACTAGTTATGCACTACACTGATTTAAACAACTGCACTGTAAACCTCATCCTCCACTCCCACTACCTTTCCAGTGACTGCTTTTTGTGTTTCAGGTTTTAAGTTTCCCTGAGGAACATGTCTTTTAATGGATGCTTATATAGAAGCTTTGGTCTTACTTGATGTCATTGTGGTCTTCTGCAATACAGTTATTTAAACTATATTTATCATTATACCATATACTGTATTGAAGAAATAGAGTAAGACCGATTTTTTTCTGTATAAACTAACCTGGCCAGCACCAGACAGAGCTCTGACTTGAGAGAAGTTAAATCCCAAAGACTTCATCTTTTCCAAAACCATATCCAGAGCCTACAAGAACAAACAGAATCAGGAGTGACTGTAACGAGCTATCAAATTATGCATACTCACAATCTCTGGAATTAAACAGTAAATTCATGTCATCACTGATAAGAGTTCATTGGCAGATAATGAAAAATTAGCTAATGACTACAGACTTCTCAAGAAGCTGCATAAATTAATTTACTAAGTAAAAGTCCATAAAAGAAAAGTTAAATCACACGGGGCGGGGGGGGAGAATAAAAGGACATCTTTAAATAAGCTGAATCACAAAGATCCATTCTTTGAAACCTAAATAAGAGGCAAGAGTTAGAGAATTCCAATTTATTAAAAAGTCACTTTTAAGAGTGCCATATACAAAGCAAGATTATCTTTTTTCTGTTCTTACTTTTGGAAATCTATGAAATCCTAATGGGGTGCACTCTGCACTCCATCCTACAAGATGTTAGGTATCCTCAATACCACTGCCCCCAGTGTCAGATGAAAACTCAAGAGTCTCTTTAGTATAAGGCTAATTCAAGTGAAATCCAGCACTTTAAGCACCTACGTTAATTCTGTTCTTGCCACATTTTCCTGAAGTTTAAAACCAAAAATTAATCTATCTTTACACAGTCTCATTCAAAGCAGCATTTCCCAGATAATCTTGATATATGAACCACTGCAAGACTTCAAAATTTCCCAAGAAACATTGTAAACCTATATCATCATATTATTAATTTAATAATTACAACTGTTCCTGTTCATTATGGTTCAAAAGACCAACTGCAAACAAATTTACCAAACCTTTGTAAACTACTGCGGATCACCAGCTGGGGGTTCTGTAACCTATTAAATAATAACTACTCAAACTGCAGTAGTAAAACAAATTTACACGGCACCATGTGAAAGAAAGTGTTGTAAAATCTGCACAGAAGCAAGGAAGGCCTTCTCTTAAAATGCAAAAGAATGATGTATTTCAAAATAAACACTAAAGTGACTGGAAATCACTGAATAAATTGCTCTTTAACCACTTACCAGTTGAGACCCACTTACCAGTTGAGACACCAATTGGTCAGAAAAGCTTATGCTAAAAAAAAAATAGTGCACATAACCTAGATGCTACAAAAACACAGATTGAAGCTAGGCAAAGTGACAGCTGCCCCTTTTACATTTGAAACAAGAAGATGAGGTAAAAAAGAATAGTCTTTTTCAAATGAGAGAAAGTCAAGAGAGGATTTATCACACATACAATGCTATAATAGTAGAGAGTGAAGAAACAAACAAAGAAACCATCAAAATGTTAGCAACTTCCACTATGTTTGTTGATAACATTCATATTTGCATACCAAAGACACAAAGTAACACTTAAAAGAAACAGAATACAAGCAAAAGGACTGTGTTGATTTGAATGATGAGTTTCACTATTGCTTGGAATACATTTCCATTTCAATAACAGCAAGGAAGATGTTGAACTATATAAAGCTTTTTCATACCTTGACCCACATTAGCACAGGAGAAGTGACTGTCAGTCTGTCACCATGAATATGGACTCCACCTTGAGTCCTACAGAAAAACAGTATTTTCTCTTGGTAAATTCAGCAATTTTTTGCCCACCAAGGAAAGTTCTTCAAGTTTATTAATAACTGAAGAAAGTCTGCTATACTTTTATGTTAAGAGCAAGGATATGATCAGTGTTTCAAATATAAAAAAGTACAAGCCAGGTCCTAGGAAGAGACAAGAGATGTTTGACCCAATTGCAAAGTAAATAATTTGCAAGGAAAGTCTCTGATCCTGAAGTAAATCTGTGATAGGCTACAGTGCTGGTACTCCTCATTGGCTCCATGTAATTCATAGTTATTTTTAAGTTTCCTAACTGTCACCATTAGTGGCTTGAACCTAGAAGATGAAATTCAATTTTAGCTGTTAAACCATCAAGTAAATAAGTGTACTTGATTGAAACCTGTGACCATGGAAGATGACATTTGTAAATTCTAGTCCATTAACTGAAGTAAACAAACACTGTCATCCTACATCTTACTGTGAGATTTGGAACCACTGAATTTGTCTCCAAATGTCTTTTAGAAGTTCCCTTTGTGCAATTTACTTGCTATTATCATAGCATTCCACCCCAACACAAAGGCAGTGCTTATTTCTGTGTCCTAGAAAGAAACAGTCATGGCCACAAGCCTGAAGTCATGAACATAGCATGAACTTTTTCCATGCCCCCACACTTATCAATGAAACCAAACAGGGCAACAGCCCCCCACCCCAATCTCCAAAGTTCTAAATTGTATTACCCAAGTAAAATAGAAACAGCCTTACTTAAATTCTGGAAGGTCTTTATCAAAATGAACATTATCTTCATAAATTACTCTCAGCTGTTCATCAATAGCAATGACTTTCAGCTAGAAGGTATAAAGCAGGATGTTAAAAAAAACTAACAATAATTAAACAGCACTGACAACTCTGTAATAATTCAGTTCCCACAACAGATGAAATGGGAGAGAACACCCCAGTCCATACAACTTGCTTAAAGTATGGGCACGACTTTACATTAAACAAGTTATTATGTGAGTGTCCAGCATGCCACCTAATCAGTAACATGTATTTCTTTGCTTGCATCCCCCGCTCCCTCATTTTCTCTATCCTTAATCACACAATACCAAAATGTAGGCATACATCATAGCTTACATCATGGTAACCAATTTTTGCAATTTCTCCAAAGAATACAGTATCTTAAAGATGCCATATGCTCCCCTCCCCACCTCCTTTTTTTTTTTTTTCCCATCTTACCAAGGAACCTAACAGACCCTTAGGATACCTTGTGGACCCTCCCTGCTTCCCAAATGATGAGTAAACAAACTACCAGTCTGGCAAAGCTCAGCAGGCATTACACAAGCTTCTGCAACACATGGAAAGCAACATCCCAAACAGGTAACTCTATGAAGGTGAACTTTCTTGCAAGCACAAACTAGAAGAGTATCACAACCTCTCCTCCTCTATCTTCACTCAAGTTCACCTAGTACAAAAGAAAAACATGAACAGTCTAGAAGACAAGTGAGAAGGTAGCTCCCATTCTGCACGTATTTCAACAAGGCAGAGTGCAAACTGCTGCTAAAGGAACAGACAAAAAACAATTCTAGAAAGACTAAGTCATCTCAAAGAGCTGTATTCAAATAATAAAGCCATGCTACTGTAGGCAGGGCCAGTAATCATGCATTGGCACAACTCTACCAATCTGATGCTCTGCGCTAGCTTGAAAACAGCTCTGAGCCACTGCAGCTGAACTGGCTTTCTGTTTGCAGCATGGCCCCTTAAAAAACACTTGATCAACTTAACCTGGATGTGTCTTTTCAAGCTCCCAACCTTCAGTACTGTCGTAATGAACTGACTGATGTTTGTACTCCTACTTCAAACATATTCAGGCCTACGCACAACTTTTTCTATTTGCCCTGCAGGAATAACCAATTAGGCCAAAAAATCAAATTTTCAAGCAACCTGAACGTCCGGGTTCACAACCCTACCGATCCCCCCTCACCGGAGGGCACCGGGCAGGCTGGATGCAGGCGCACACCCCAGCTGCCAGCCTGCCCGATGCCACGGGCAGCGGGGTGTCCGGGCAGTCTGACTGACGGAGCAGGACCACAGCACTCCTTCCCTGGATTAAACGCATCCCTAGGAGAATGGGGGAGCAGGATGTGTCAGGACACGCTGCCTACAGCTTCAGACATGAGACAGAAGAAACAGAACGGGAGGAGGGCCATGCTTATGCAGGCGCAGGGAAGGAGAGGAGCAATGCAACACGTGAAGGGCTGGGAACCACCTCGCAGCGCTGCGGCAGGCGGCGGGCGTCAGCCCAGCCCGGGCAACGGGCGCAGCGCCCAGGCGGCCCCGCTGCCAACGCGGAAGCCCTGCGGCACGGAACCGCCGCTGGGTGAGAGACAAGGGGCGAGGGGGGCAGGAGAAGGCCCGCTCCCCTCCCTCGCTGCGGGCAGAGGCCCCCGCGCACCCCCCGCCCTGCAGTCCCGCGGGGGTGGCCGCTGCGGCGGCGCCAGCCCAGCCCCGCAGGCCCCGGGCAGGCGCCGGGGCTTCCCCGCCGGCCGGGGGAGGGGAGCGGCGCGGCCCCGGTACCTGCTGCGTGCTGAAATCCCAGCCCAAGTAGCAGGGAGCGGCCATGGCGCCGCACGGCCCTCACCCGCGCCCCGCGGCCGGGGCTGGAGGGGGGTGCAGGCCCGGCCTCCCCGGGAAGGAGCCGCCGGCCCGGCCGGGTGAGCGCTGCGCGGCGAGCGGCCCCGCGTCCTGCCCCCACGGGGAGGGGTTGTGCGGGGGCGGCAGCCGGGGGGCGGGTCGCCCCACGTCGGGACCGCGGCGGTGCCCCTGCCCGCGGGGGCGCCCCTGCCCGCGGGGGCCCGGGGACACCGAAGCCGCTGGACAGGGACCGCAAATCGGAAGCAAAACAAAAAAACGGGAAACTTCAAAGCAGAGTCCAAAGGAATCCATGAAACTGACATACCCCGTCCGCATCTACCGGCCCTGCGGTGGTACCGCGCTCCGGTGTGCACAAACACGCTTGCAGAGCATTCCATTAAAAAAAAAATGAAAATTTGTTACGTTGGCTGAAGTTTTGGGTTGTGGTTTGCTTTTTTATTTTCGGTTGGGAGGGTTTAGGGAGGTTTTAGGATTATATTTTACCTGCATGTGACGAGCGAAGTGAATTGCTCATCAAAATCAAAAGAAGGCTCATTTAAAACGTGCCTTCATTCTGCAATCAAGGCGGTATCTCAGCAGAGACTTAATGAAGTCAAATAGGTTTTGCATGCCCATGATCTTAAACTGTTTTAACAGTACAAATACTTTATTTGAAATGCCCTTTAAACTATAAAACGTTACTAAATGTTGTCATCTTATGAACATTTCAAATATTCCCAGTGATTTCTCACAGCCCTAACTCCCATAGGTTTATACTTCTAAAATTTCTACTTATTATTGTGAAGAAAAACCTTTAAAAAATTAGTCCTGAAGACTCTCAACCTACAATGCGAACACTCTAATACACTGCCTTTAAAACCAATCTTACTCTATCATATCACCTTTGAATACTCTGTATTGACAGTACCTGTATTAGAAATGTGATCACAAAAATCTCTAAATAAGACAGGGTTTAAATATAAACTTGTCTGAAAAACATTTACAATGTGGGAATCCCTTCAAATGTACAGTGTTGTTGGCCTGCATTTTAGAGTCTAATCTTGCAAATTTATCTGAATAGTTTGCAGTCAGGAAACATCCAAATGTAGTACGGTGGAAATACCAGTCCATTTAAAAATAAAGGTATGTAGAATTGTCATCCAGTTGGTAGTTTGTTGTCTTTAAATCAGATGGCCACAAGGTAGCGGTGGAATTTTACTGCCCCTAAGGAGCTCATGCTAGAGGGACCCATCCTGAACAAAGGTCTCACTTAACCAAGAGGCTGTGAAGGAAATAAAGTTTTTAAAATGTAACCAAGAATTGTTTCCTTAGTATGACTCTTCACAGAAAACAAAGGATCAAATAACACATAAAGGCTGCTTTTCCATTAATGCAGAATGTAACTGGTGAGCCAGGGAGGAGAGGCTTGCTCTGCCTTCCTAACCTGCTGCATATTCCCTATAAATTCATAACAGATACAGAGGCTTGGAATGCTGCAATTGTCAAAATGTAACCACTCGCAACAAAAATGAAGAGAAACTGAAGTCACTTCTGAAGAAAGCCGTAAGAATGATAAATTTCTTCAGAAAAGAGACATTAGTGGATTATTGAATTTTTTTTGAAGGCGGTATTAGTTAGGAGAAAGGAAACAACAGTTTATAAATAAACAAAGCATGAGGATGTAAGAATCAATTATATTCTTCAGCAACCAGATCAGAAGAACAAGCCCAAATAGCAAGAAATACTTCGCTTTAAATAGCACAGAGAAGTTGATACTGGAATAACCACCCTCATGTTATCTGACCTCCTTAAATTGGGAACAAGGGTGCAAGATAACAGGGTAGGAGAATCCACTCAAGGGCAGAATGGGAACGTTAATGTTGCTACTTTCACTCCTCACCTTTCTCTAGAAAAAACAGGGAAGTTTGAAGAATTGTTGCCTTCCCTAGTCCCCCTGTTGCCCATCCTTCCATCAAGGCAGGGTTCTCTCAAATTCAGTTGTTTGTGTATGGAAAATGCGCACGGCTGCTGTTCTTTCTGCATTGAAGTTCATGCTTGTAGATAGAACCATAGCCTCTAAATTTGTTTCTCAAAAGCAAACAAGGTTTAGCTGTGCAGTTATCAGTGAAGTTGCATTCATGTACTAGTGATGTTTTAGCACTGACAAATCCAGAATTTCCAGAGGGGATGGACAAAATGCCTTTTATAATTGAAATGTCACCACTGCAGATTAACAGCTTGAGGCAGAGCACAGATTAATCACTCAAGACACATACAGCAGGGTAAAGGGAAAAGCGAGTTTATTCCCCTTTTCCTATTAACTAGTTTCTGACCTGACGGAGAAGCACTACTTCCATGCTCTGCTAGGCCCCTGGCTGTTTTGATAAGTTATAACCAGTATGCCAATTAATGGGTTTTTTTTATTTCCCTTGATGTCAGGTTAAATTCAACTGCACATTCATTTCAGTTCATTGCAAAATATAAATTATTTCAACTGTATTCCATACTCCTACATACTGAGATTGTTCACTTTTTATTCTCAGTTTGAGTATCCGCCTCTGATCTCAGTTGCACTCCGACATGAACTTAGATTTAACTGCGTTCTTCAGCTTTACACAGGTGAACTCCTTCAAAAACAGTGATAGCCAAACTACCATGCTTCCTTACCATCACATCATCTTAGACATGCCAACAAGCTAGAGAACAGATAGGCCAGACCTTTGACATAACTTAGGATGACTATATTGACAGTGGTCCAGCCATCCTGACTTACACTGGCTATATAATTTAATGGGATGTGAAAGTACTCACACTTTCACTCCATGGGCAACTACAATGCTACCAATCCTTTTGCTCCCAGCAGTAGATTTTGAGCATCTAACTGGTTATTTTAAGTAGCAGGGCAGCCAAGTATTTTTGCGCCCCCAAAGAGCTATTTCACATTTGTACGTCAGCATAGGTTGGCAAAGCAGAAACAACGGGACAGGAAGAGTCACTGCATCTACGGCCATCAGTTAGGCACATGCAATACAACTGCAGCAGCTCATGTTAGACCTAGCACTGTTAAGCCTGCTGGCGCAATTATACTTTTGCCAATAAGAAATCTTGTGGCTCTTTAATTAGATTCAGAAATATTAAGAACAGTAAGCTGGGTCAGATAAATGGCAACCTATTTGCCAAGAAAGCCAAGAGTCACGTGCAATGCTGCTAATGAGGTGGGAGATGTTTACAATGTAAACCTCCAAGTAACACAACAATAACACATTAACATATCACCTTAAAAAAAAAGTCTCAGCTTGAGCACTAGACCTACCTACTGGAAGGACGTCTGAACAATGTCAGTGCTCTAAAGGTCATTCCCTTTCTACTTAGCATTGCAGGTACTCTGTTATCACAAAATCTCCAGCAATGTTTAACCAAGTACCGATAATATAAAATGCCATAGTACCATGAATTAAAAGATAAAGTCGCTGTTCTTTTTATTAAGATGGCATTATAACACCAGCGATGTTTTCCTTCCCCTAAATATGCATTTACCTGTTGAAGTTACTTTTGCACATGATTTTGTGCCAACCGTTGTGTTTGTCCATACCTCCAAACACTGGGGAGTGTCATTATTCACTCTGTAAGAATAAATACTTGATGTTTGAAAGCAACGCATCGAGGTGGCTGCTATTCACTGCAGTTTGAGGGACTGTACTGTGAATGGATGAGAGTATGTATAATGATCCAGCAAAAGCCCTGTGCATGAGTTCCACAAGAGGAAGCCCAGACCACAGTTTTTACATGGAGACTGAAGACACAGCGTATTTAGCTGTAGTAATTATTCCACAGACTTATTGCTTGATTTAATCCTTGACATGTGCATATTCAAAATCCGAGGTGTGGTACTGCATTAACCAATTAAGGCCCTTTACAGAGACCTCATGAAGAACTGGCAGAGGATTCTTTATAGAAGCATATACGGGCACATGAACAATGGGTAAAAGAAAAGAATTTAAATGATGGCTCAACTACACAATCTCAATTATACTGTCAGTTTCATAGGTATTGGTCCATTTGCACCTTTTATTTAACCACGTACGTAAAATCCTCCAATTTCACTGCTACCCAGTGCAGCAGAACATGTGTTGACTTCAGTGGATACTGAATCAGGCACTGTGGAATTGTATCTGGTTTCACATAGTCTAGTTTTACAGATGTCATTTCATTGACTCATTTAGGCTACTAGTGATTATGAAGTGCAGTACAAATTCCTCATGAGATCTCTGCATGGAAGTGAAGGATGTTTCTGAATAGCAAATTATTTTTAGGATGCTTTCCTCCCCTGCACAGATTTCAAGTCCATATTCATTCTCACAATAGTAATAGTACTTAACCACCCTCTTTGGAGGACTATAACTAGAGTCATTTGCAAGGCTTATTAAAGTTAACTTATACACACAGCAGATTTCCTTGAAGATGAATACTGAAGTGGTTTGTGTCCTAATGCTCAAGAGCAAGTATCTCAGAAGCAAGATGTTGTCATCCAGATAAAACTTTTCATTAACAACAGATTAACAAGTTTTTTCATGCTGTACTTGATTCTTATCAAACTCCACTTTCAGATAAGTACATTTTATTGATTAAAAACAATCACAGATAAACTCATTCCTACTCAAACAATACCTGAAGTTGAAACTAATAAGGGCCAAGCCTTGCATTTTTCAGCACCATCCTGCAAGGATCAAAAATAATTTTGCAGTCAAGAATGAATCAAAGACATGTAGTTTATAGGTGGAAAGATCAAGGCAGAAAATTTTTATAGCTTATTCAATTCACTTTAGACCCTGCTTGAAATTCTCCCAGAGTTCCTGTATGTGTATCATGCCTGTTGGGAGAATGAATAAACACAGGCTGCTGTCACCTCCCAGAGCTGTAGCCATCGTAACTCTACGGATAGGAAACATAGTAGTTGGTATAGAAAAGACACTTGGGTAGCAGTACCAGGAGTGTGGATTCAGCTTATAAGAAACTGGAATTTAAGGCATCTGTAGGCTCAATAAAGCTTCAATGAATTTCCAAAATCCTCTGAAGAGGACTATTGAAAGCCATTCAGGTCCCTCTCACCCTCTTCTCATGGACCATTTTATGAGGTCAAAATGGAGTAAACCTAACCATCTTGTTTGTCACACTGATCTAAGAAGCCCAACAACTAAGAAGGAAGCCAGGGAAACTGTAAGGGAAGATGTCCAGGTTCATTTGTTTAAAATCTCTAACTGGTAAGTATCTTCAGTTTCTTCTTAGACTTGCCTCTGCACATTGTCACTTCTAAAAAGTAATCTCAGAAGCTCTCAATAGGCAAGGACAGCAGCAGAACTACAAAACACAAAACTCCTGCCCCTGAATTATGGATGCTGATTGTTTGCACAGGGAGAGAGATTCCAGTTCTAACAATGCAGACAACCAGCAGAGTGAGCAGCCCTCTAACAGAGCACATTTCAGCATTTTAGTTTACTTTCCACAGCAACTAACACTCCAAAGGAAGACTATTTGTCTTGCTAATCCTCAGCACCAACAGAGTCAAGACAGAAGAACAGAGGTTTTTAAGTGCTGTTTATGCCAGGCACAAAAACTACACAGAACATCTGCTGCATTTAACTCCTTGCAACCAGCACAATTAAATTTCTTCTGGATTAATCCAGTGACTTCAGTGTGACCATATTTACCATCCACTAAAAGAACATTAAAAAAAAAAAGAATGTGGTTCTGCAAAGGGAACTGGATAGCACCAAGTTCCCAACACATGCAAAACCAGACCGGCGAGTATTAAAGGTAAAGCACAAGATAATTGGTATGGAATCCTCAGTGCTAACTTTGTGATCTTGATTTAAGCCTTTACAGACACCCAGGCAGAGTGCAGGACCAGAGATTCTAGAGTTCACTACTGGACATGGAGCAATTCTACAGATTCTACCTCATTCTGGGCACACTAGTGTTTTGCAAAACTCTCCCAGTCACTAGGGCTAGATCAGTGGTACTGGATTCAGTCACTTGGGAACTTCAGAGATCTCAGGAATAGAAATTTGGCAAGCCGTTTTACATCCCCTGCTAGCCAGGCAACCTTCTCAGGACAGCTAGCAAAGTAACATTCCTGATTTATTTTTTCATATAGAGATATACTGATGTATACCTACAGACATAAACATAATAATTATATTTACATAAAGACCTCAAGGGATAAAAGGTGACAATAGAATCCTATCAAGGAAACGGGAAGGTGGACTACATATGACCCAAGCTCACCAAACCTTCAGACAGACTTGAAGGACAGCTGGGCCACACTCCCTTTGACACACTTGATCCCCTTCTGACTGAAAGCACATGAAAGGTCAGATCAGAACATCTTGAGATCACACTGAAAACTTGCATCCCATTACCATGGACATGCAGAACACACCAAAAAATAACCTTGCATCATCAGAAAGTCCTTTGGTCTACTTACACCAAACCCTAACATGTTTTAAGGTTGTGCTTTTAAATAATAGAAATATATGTGCCCTTATCAAAAGTCTTACTAAAAAGTAAACAGTTACTATTGACTCTACTAATACTGTCTGGAACCCAAATAATAGCAGCCACCCTGTCGCTACCTTTCTTTCTGTAACCATATTTGCTAACAATAAAATAGCCACTTTCTAACATTTCAAGACTGCATTTAAATATTTTTTTTAAAAAAAACACTATAGACAGCTAGTGAAAAGGGTTTATCACAGTAACTTTGATTTTCCTTCTCTGTACCAGTTACAATCTACAGATATTTGTATTCTGTCTTTGTAACCTGCATGAAAAGTGTTGGACGCATCTATAGTTCTGCACATGAACAACATGAATATATACCTCTGGTCTCAGTTGTGCAGTAAAATCCAGTGTTACAGGAAGTACATTCAGTCAGTTAACCATTATGAGCATTTTTAATTATCTTTAAATCAACAATTATTCCTATAAGGCCCTCCAAACAATTTTTAAACAAAAAACTAATCTACTACTCACAAATTAATTAGCATGAGATAAAATTAGTTGCATCTTTTTAAATGAGATTTTGTAACCAAGGTCAAGGGCATTAAACATCTACTTCAAGTTCTAAAAGCCACTGCTTTTGTATTATGAGGTATTCTCAATTTTTTTTGCCTCAAGGAAATGAAGAATTGCTTCCATTGTGTGATGGAAGAACAGGCTTAAGGGAAATATGACACTTCATAGTTCAGTGGATAATCAAACCAAAATCACTCATAGATGATGTTTTGGACAAGAGTTTGTCCAATTAAAAAAAGACACAAACCTCATCATGGTGATAAATTTTCAGAACCTATAGGACTGTTAGGAAATGTGTGCCAGTGCTAGGAAATGGCTTGACTTCTTGTATTCCTCAGCAACCTAGAAGCCAAATGGAGGCCTCTAACATTAGTAAGACTAAGGCAAACATAGTCATACCACTCCAATAGTGCCACCTGCTGCATATTTTAAAAGTATACAGTGGTCTGTCGATCCAAGTCAATTTAAAGACTGAACTATTGACTGGTTTAAATGGAAGTCATAATTTTGAGACATATAATTTTATTTCATATATAATTTCATGTCAATACAAAAAACTGATTTTTTTTTTAATTAGTAATACCTAAACAGGCTAAGGGTACAAAGGGAGTTGTTCCAATATGGTATAAGAATAAAACCCATGGGTAATCCATTTTCAAGTTTATCTCAGCAACATAACAAGGATTAGTTACATCAGCTCACTGCATGTCACAGCCACAATTAACCCTATGTACTTTGTGATATCACATAGATTACACCTGCTACGCATTTATGAATCATACCCTGGTTGCAAATTATTCACAAAATACACACATGTATATATGTGCATGTGTCTATATATAGACACACATGCCTCGACAGCAAAGTATACACACACAAACACATATACAACAAACACCCCTCGAGACTGAAGCGTGATGCCCTCTTCACAAGCTTTTGGTGAAAAGGAAACAAACTGTAATGTATATGGGACTGGTTTAGCAAAACAAAAGCTAATCCTTTCCTGGTTGTAGCGCTCTGCTGTACCACCTGGACTCATTCACTTCATTTCACTGGGCATCTGGTTTCTTTTCCAAGTTTCTGGTTTTGCTGCTTACCCATGCAGCTGTTCGGGAAGAGAGTGCCATGCATAATCCATTTGCATAACTATGTGTGATGGCTTTTCCATGATCCTGAGGGAATGGTACAGTACAAATAATAAATAATAATAATTTCTGATCAGATACAAACTTATTATAGTAGATATTATATAGATTCTAATGAGAAGTTAAGTGTACATCTTTTAAGACAAAGCCTAGTTTCATGTTCAAGGATACTATCCTGGGTAATTCTTTCTGCAACACATAGTCAGGTTGCGCAAGTCACTTCCACAGGAGGTCAGTGAGTCAAATAGTGTGACTGGAATTTTAAAAAGGTAGGGTAACTTTTATGACCATTAATAACATTTGTATTGAATGCCAGCTCAAACTGTAATGAGGTTAATTAAATCTCCTGCCCCAATGTATAAACCAACTGCCTGAAGGTCCAAAGGAGGACTCCACGTGCCAACAACTCGGAACACTGAACAAACAAGGCAATTGAGGTACTCCTTTCTACAGAGCACTGGGTGTTTGTCACTACTGAAGGCTAGGTATCAAAGTAGATCTACCAACGCCATGATACATCACAACTCCAGCATGACACATGCTTTTTCCAGGCTCAAGTAAGAAGGTAACTTTAAGAGCATCTACAGGATCTGGAAAAGTATTTTGTTTACCATCCTCTCCCTGGCTAAGGTAGAAAAAAACTGCAGTTGAGGTAGGCAACACGATCTGCAAAACACAAGCCTATTGGGAAGGCAAAAGCAATAATTAATAAAGTGAATTACAGCAGACTTACAGGTGAGCCTGCTGAGTCTTACCAGAATTCTACGAACTACATAACTACAGCCTTATTACCATGTACATGCAACTTCTAAAGCAATTCCCAAGGTCTGCAGGATTTAAGCCTGATTCGGTAAATCATTTATGATTTAAATCATCTCATAATTTCTGCCATTAAATGGAAAAATACAGCACCCAGCATTCCTTCCACACACTGCCCTTTCACAATGTCCTTTTATGCAGTGCTTGTCACTGCAAGGAACCTAGCAGATTTATATTATGCACAATTATATTAAAACTACTGTTTAAGTGCATAATTTTTTCACATACTACTCTCTTGGGCCCTTGCAACAGCATCAGATGGACCTATTGCAGGGACATAAACTTGCAGTTCATAGTCCAGACATAGCCTTGTCCTTTATTGATAGGATTAAAACCCATGTATTTTTAAAATTTTTGCCTTATTATTACATAATACTGTTACATGTATGGTAAGTGTTAAAATGTGGCTTACCATGCATTTGAAAAGTTGGTTCACCTTTCAGTAACAAAATGATTACTTCTATAGTTTATTTCATTTTATAGAAAGGCAGAAAACCTGAATGAGTCAGAGTAAAGCACTCCTATGTTCAGCCTCCCAATTCTAAGTGTCATTAGCACATACAGTTTTGACTCTGCACCCTGGCCTGAATACTTTTAACACATTCTAAAAAGGGAGCAACAAGCACAAAATCATTAAGGTAAAATAAATCCTCCCCTCCAACCACTACTGCCCCAAAAAGCAGTAGCAAAAATGAAACCGGATGAAAGTTAAGGAAGGGAGAGTAGAAGGAAAAAGACAACAGAAAAAGAAACCTGAAGAAAGATTTCCCTGTTGGAACTACTGTCTTGGGAAGGTCACCATGACAGCATCCCTTTAAGAATTAACATTACTACATAAACCAGTATTACTCAGCCCTTTGTGCACCTGACAGTGTTCAATGAGGTTTTGTATTTCACTGTTTTTTTTGGCAAAGCTTCATATGCTCACAACCTTAAGTCAACAGTAAATCCAACTATCCAGTTATAATCATGAGCTTTGTATGCAGTAGCTCCAGATGCACCGCATGAGAACAAGCTGACTGAAATCCAGAATTTCAGAATAGACTACGGAACTACTGAAATAAGTCACCGTACTTAGAAGAAAGTTATTTTTTCATTTAGGAAGATTTCAGATGCTTCACACTTGTTTTCATTTTTTGCCAACACAATGAAGGAAATGTCCTGCCTCTGCATGACTTTTTCTTCCTTGTTGGAACCAATGGTGAAGACTTATAAATACATGACTGGTATTTTTTCAGTGACTCATACCTCAGAGCAACAGACTTCAGATCGTGATAAGCAGCCAACCAAGATGGATGTAAGCTTACTTGAGGAGCAGTATGACCATATGAAACAGAAGCAAAAACTGCAGTCGCACATTATCGTATTTAAAACAGGTATATTTATATTTATGGGGGGAAATGCAAATGTAGATGTAAAGACTATTTCCTTAAATTTTTAATAACTCCTAGTTTTGTTCTTTTTATGCTCAGCTTCAAAAGATGTACAAAGTGAATGCCTCTTCTGTCATTTTGGGGTTTTATTCGTTTCACTGAAAGGTGGTCATATCAATTAGCTTTATGGCAGTGAAACACTAACGTGAATTTGAAACAAATGTATCTGAGATACGGTTTTACAGGTTTTACGTCAATAAAATTCTAAACATAAATGGTGACTCTTACAGGAGCCACGTACTTCATGCCTATCATCAGTGTATTTGTGCAACGTATTCTGTAACATTCCTGCTCTCTTGAATGCTTCCATCAGAATAAGCAATTCTGGGTCTTCTATTTCTTTTCTGCTTCTTTATCTGTGTAAAGAAATATGTCCTACAAGAATATAGATAACAACAGCAAATATCAAGTGATTGGCACAAGTTGGGGTTTTGTTCAGAAAACTTATAGTAAGAGTCATAGTAGGTAACTAAGAAACAAGCTTTGAACAAGAGGTCCTGTTTTGAAAGTATTTTCACTGCGTACTGCTTGTAAAGTTAATAAATAGGAAACTAAGAAACAATATGTATCACTCATCTACCTGCTACGTCAGATTTTATATAAGAAACTCTCAAATATTTTAAAGTTTTTATAGACTACTGTTTACAATATTACATTAATATATTCTCATTTACTTTCCAAGTTAAAATGATATTAAGAATACTAAGCCAATTGATGAAGTTGTCTTCTGAATTTAATCACAATATGAAAAACATGCTTCATTCACCCCTCATATTAGTATTTAGCTCAATAAATGCAGAACTTGGGTTATTTAATTTTTTACATTTTTCTCTACATTTTCCAGCAGTTCTAGATTTTGGCTGTCATCAAAATATCATCAAAACAATTTAAGAACCACTAATTATGAACTATACAATAGATCCACTTCTTCAGTATTCATTCATCCAAATGTCTAGAAATCCTTATGTTAAAAGAAATTAAATCTCTGGGAGGAAGAAAAAAATTTATATATATACACACATACATATATATATTTATACAGACACATGAGCTTATTTTATCAGGTCTGAAAAGACAACTAACTTGAAGACAAAACAGCCCATCTAAGCTATAGCAAATATGTAAGTTACTCAAAGAAAGGAAGCAGCAATCTGCATTCAGATTAAATTCAAATGTACCTTCAGATATAATGAAATGAATCAGAGCAGATTTTTTTTTGCAAGGAATCTTTAATTGGAAGATTAAAGAAAAGACATAAGAAAGTAGGACTGCACAGTTTCTGGGCAGTTTAAAATTTAGTAGGGCTGGAAGTTCATATACAAATACTTTCACACACATACACATAACCCAAAACATTCACAGAACTAAATAACCTACTGCACTGAACTTCTATCTTTAAACAACGTATATGGAAAGGATTAATGTTACTGTTAGAAGCAGCTGAATTTTGGGGTGGTTTTTTGTTATGCTGAGTTCTCAGTGTCCTAAAAGTTCATCTTATACATTCCCATGGTTTAGAAGCTGGGAAAACCTATGAAATAGGTCAGCACTTTGAACCTGTTTATATAAGCATCAGTTTCCAAGAATGTATCAAGCAGAAACAAACACTGCCATATTGAGACAGCCCTACACTCCTTAAGTTACGAGCTTAAACTACCCAGAAATTCCAGCTAGTACCAAAAGGCAGTAAACATACGAATCAGTATTTTGCACTGACAGCAAATCGTTTCCCTACCTAGAAGGTAAGCTTATGGCTGAGCTGGGAAAGCAACAACAGCACCACCACAACTGCACACATACGCACAAACCTCAAAGGCCAGACACAAAAACCTCGTGAGATTCAAATCTCATGGAAGGAGAGCACCTTCAGTCCCTCATGGTCTTAAACATCCCTGCCAACGGTCTTTGTTCTAACTATTAGAATGCTAAATTATTCCTGCCTAACAGACCAGTTGTCCTTCCATGATACCACAGGGATTTTGAGCATTTCAGGTTTATTGCACCACAGCTGGAATGATAACTCCAAGCTTCCTTGTGGACTTTTAGCTTCATATGTCACTACCTGTTTGCCAGACATGAAATTGTAGACCTTGAAACAGAACTTAAAATCCACTAAATTCTCTAGGTTTTTGACTGGTGGGTTAGTAACTGAGAAGTCACCTGGAAACAACTTTCTTCTGTTCCTTCCCCAATACACACAGCCCTGTTCATGCTTTTGCCTGTTCCTGATTACTTGAGAACAAAGAGCGTGACAAGATTTGAAAGTCACCAGCTAGAGGAAAATACAGCAGTGTATTCATTATTTATTTGCTAAGAAGCTGAAAAACAGTATTTACTTTAGGAATTAAATGGGAGCATTCAGCACATGCAGTCACAACAGAAAAAACACTGGGGCTCTGACTACAGGGAGTTCTGACTGCAGATATCTCTTCCAAGTATTTCCCAAGCTAACTTGAACTAAGATTAACTGTTGTCACTCCAGAACCTTAAAAGTATCTATGATGACAGCATATGAAGAAGGCCAGATGGTAAACAACCCCACAAAAAGGCTATAATGTAAAATTTATTTAAATAAACAAACAAAAAAACCCCAAAACCAAAACAAAACAAAAAGAAATCCAAAACCCAACAACCCAGACAAAAGATCTATCTAATTAAAGCTATCTTTAGAAGCTGAGAGAGTGCTGGATGTGCGTTAATGTGACAAAATTCGACATACAGTAGATCAGGACTCTCACATTTCTATCTGAGGTCATCGCTCAATGTTGTGTGCCGCACCTTAGCCAAGGAATTAAATCAAATCTGAACTGAAAAACAGTTCAGACTATTAAAATTGGACTAGATGCATTACTTTGAACTATCTGATCTACTCAAGCCAGATGATAATTCTTCTGATAACCAGTTCATAATGTTCAAGATCAAACCTCATGTTGCCCATCAATGCCAGTCAAGAGTGCAATTACATCCACAAGAACATGCAAAGCTGCATCTCCTCAGTCTCTCAGTTCCTTCTCTCATGCTTTTTCTTTCACACATCAAGAACAAGTCCCAGTTTTTGTAGCTTGGTGCTATACCATGCTGTTCTGCAGAACACACAGGGCTGTATTTTACAAGTGGACTTTTTGTAGCCACCCAAGCTCAGCTTTATTTCCTGGATAAAGTCCACTCATAACTTTGATTCTCACTGCTAAAATAATAGAGAACTGTGTATTCTTATCTCTATGAATGGTTTCACCCTAGGAAACTCTGTTAGCATACTTCACTGTACAGACACACACAAACACATCTGTACCTCTAAGCATTGCATGTGCTTTAGTCTCCTTTTTCCTGGTAACACTGCAGGAGAGCAGAAGACATGGGCTGACATGGTCCTCACTCCCAAAGCCATGCTGCAAAGCTTCAGCAATGAGAGCCAAAGACAATAGTGAAAGCCCCTCATTAGCTGAAACCCTGTTGTACAGGTTCATTTACTGCCAGTAATCAGCTGGGTCTGACATCTTCAAATATTTCCTTGTAAAGATGGTAAGAAAGACAGCTATAAAGAGGGGATTCTGCTGTTGATTTTTTTAAAAAGCAGCATCCTATTCAAACTAGCTTCATTTCAAATTCAGGGTTACCATTCTTTTAAAATGGTTATTCAGACATTTTGTTTCAGAATATAATCAGTACTCTTCTATGTCTACTTTTTTCACTTTAATATGCTTCATAACTCATACTGCAACAGACACAGTTCCTATAACTCAACCCTGTAAATAAGGTCAGCATTCTTCACAACGCCTACTTTAAACTATATTTGTGCTAGCTGAAATATATTTCGTTAGTACTTGCCATATTAACAGCACTGTTTATCTTCAACGTAATGGTTCAGTTTCTATTTGTTTTCAAGGCACAGAAAGCCAGTCACATTCAGTAATTTGATGGCTGCTACATGTAATTAAAGTAGCATTAGCATTTCTATCCCTAATATCTTACACATTTCCAACAGTAACTTTCACACTACTTTAGAAATTAAGCTATAGGGATAGCAGAATAAAATAAAAGACCAGATTCTCTTCCACTGTTATAGCTACTCCATACTATTCATGAAGCAAGCAGATTTTTCCTCACAGCAATCACACAGGCAACATTAGTGTGATAGGCTATTTACATTATTTAGAATGACTACAATAGTAAAATTGCAGTAAATTATTAAAATACAAGCTCTGTGTTAATGATCCCTCATTAAGAAAAAGAAGACAGACATTCACAACTTGTTTCATCTAGAAGTGGTCACAGTATTTAAGTTGTGAATACAAACTTCAAACGGTATCAAACAGAACATTTCTGTCTTTTGAATTACAGCACCTACAAACAGACTGAGCAAGTCCCTACTCACCTTAGGAATTTTTGCTTACAAGCAATTAATTAATGAAAGTCAATTCTCAATCTGTGTTGTTAATGAGTCTTAGAGTACCAGTTAGATTAATATTGACTCAATAAATCTCCATTTTCATTTGACTAACCCTAGGGTACCATTTATGTCCTTAGAACTGCAAAACCCAGCATGAAATATTGCTACGCCACAACCTGGCATCAAAAGAACTTGCATTACTCTCAGCCACAGACGGAAAGAGTACAGATAAATTCATCTGTTAAAGCTCTTCAGTTAAGTTTATGCCACAGAAATTAGACCCTTGATTTTTGCCACCATAGTAACATGCATAAATTTCTTTCTCTTGTAGGTGAACATGAATCTGTTCTGCCAGAACCAATGATCAATGCTGTTTTAATTAATACAAAAGTCAGAAGATCAAAGTCTTTTACAGAACATGCTCCTGTCAGAAAGGTCAGAGTGGAGATGACCAGCAGCAGCAACATACAAAACAACTCACCATGGCATACCCACCTGGGAATTCACCGCCTGGTGCAAGCCCCTTGTCAAGGAGTTACCTGGGATCTTTCCCACTGCAAGAATGGACAATGCAGTTTTGACAATCAGAGACTGATTTCAAAGGGAAACGACAAACTGCAACCCAAGGAATTAGAAGGAGCAAGCAAACCATCTGCGCTCAGTCAACTGGGAAGTTCAAGCATGTTGAACAGTTTCAGTAAAGAGAATAGTAGCAACATTTCAAGCACCTGCCAAAAGCCTGCTCTGAAATCAGCCACTTCGGCAGTTTGGGCACATCAAGATACTTCTACAAAATGCATGCCAGCCTGTAATAAACAGAAATTTTACCCTTTCCCTAATAAAAAAGGGCCCAGAATTTCTGAAGCAGCAAGGAGGCTTGGATTGTATGTCTCACAATGAAGACATTCAGTACTATATAAATCTTAGCCAAAAACTTGACTAAAACTTAAAAGAGCAGGATAGCCTTCCTAGTAACACTGATTGACCTGCTGAGGGTCTACTACTTTTATTAACCACGGAAGTTCCTTACTACATAATGTTGTTTTACAGTACAGTGTAAAATTAGATGTCCTCATGAAAATACTGGGCTGCAATGACAGATACTCAATTCTATTATTTGAGATACGACAGCAATTTTATCTTTTTTTTTTTCCCTATTTTCAGGTTACTGATTTTAGAAACTAAGATTTTATCACAGCAATATTTGAAATATCTGAAAAAGCTATAGCAGAGACTAGTAGAACTACTGATGAAGCAACTAGGCTAAATTTCAGCACAGTACTATTTAATTAGACAATAAACAAGGAACAAATGAAAGCACCTGTCTTGAAGGTGATTGGTACACTTAACATATGATTTCATCATTCACTTTCCTCAAAAAAAGATATTCAAGATACTTTCTGATGTATTTTTAAAATCAATGAATAAAACCTCTGCTCAATTCTGTGGTTGTTTTAAAGCAACTTACTAAATGTCATCTTCTTATTGTATATAAATTCTATAATAACATAATGTTGGTTCCTATCTCTCCTCAGTATTTCATTAGAAAATAAAAGTCTGAAACAATTACTTATCTCCCCGATACTGTGTATCAACATACCTTCCTTACCGGAAGTTTAATGCATCTTTTTGCTGTTACAACTCTCTGCTCACAAAGGGGATATAACCATTTCAACTACACAAATATAACTGTAGTAGTACGACTATTTTTTATAGCTAGGGTTTAACATCTTTTCTTGTGGCACAACTGCATCGCAAACCTGCTCAAGTTTTTAAAAGGGAGTAGTTACTGCTGGTCTCCCCTCCTGCAAGATCTTTAGAGGAAGGAGAACCTCTTTTGTGAGTGCTTCTCAATGACAAAAGCATGAGCTATGCATCACCCACTTCTGGCTGCAAGTATTCAGATAGGTCCTTTTCTCAGATGTAGACTTGAGAAAAAATTGAGACATTAAATGTCTCCCCATTTAATGACAATGTTAATTTTAAGCTATACACCTGGCAGCCACTGGCTCTTCTGAACCATTCCATTTCACCTGAGTCCTGAAAACAGATGGTAGAATGAGGATCAGGTGGAAGGCCCGCAAAGCTCTTCATGATCCCTGTAAACAGTCTGTAAGTTCACATCCCCAGTTATCACCACTGTCCGAAAAATCACATCATCCACACACAAAAGGTGAGCAAAAAAGATGCCAGAGATGCTCAGCTGTGGTTTAGGTCCTTCTAGACACAAATTCTTCTGAGCAAGAAAGATAAACCATCCTGTCACAAGGTATCTTGGAAACACTGTTAACACCAATATGCAAATAAAAGCCTATTGTCAAAGAGATAGGAGTGTTATCCATTTCTAAGAGAAACTACCATTTTCTTTGCACCCAATGCCACTTCAAACCATTAATCCTTCATACAATTCCACTGACTTTTGTTGAGCTTGATGGAGGATACTACATCTGGAGATGTTGGCACAGATCTGTCAGAGCCTACACTGCCATTGCAGGAGATCCACAGCTATAAGTACATCACAGTACTTTGTTAAGTCTACAAACACAGAAAAAATATCATTGAATGTCATAGTACTTCACTCCCTCTGGCGAAACACCATTTTCTGTGCCACTCATAAGTTTCAGACCCAGATTCTGCAGTATCCCACACATCACCAGCAGTTAGGCAGGCACCTTGTCTCCTGTGACAGTCCTTAAGATAGTATTGAAAAGCTCTAGCTATTACCAAAAGCCATGGGTGTGCTCCTGAAGAATTTTCTACTCATCCTCAGTAAAAGCAGCAGAATGAAGACACAGGTTTGGGAAGAGGTGTTCATTGTGATTTTTCAGGTCTTCCAGTGTTTTCAATTAACTGCCTGCCCAGATTAGTATCCAGCTCAGATGCTGATTTCTATTTCTGGGTAGGCATGAGACAATAATAAAGAATCATAGCTACATTGGTTTTTTTCTTCACAGTGGTTAAAGTTTTTAAAGAAAGATTAGAAAGAAAAAAGAAGATACGACACAGATATGCATAACAGGTATGTATATAAAAGGGAGAAATTACTAGATAACAACTAGCCCATATGAAATAAGAAAATACTTTAAAAAATTCATTGTCCTTTGATGTGTGGTATACATTAGCTTTCTATTGACTTGTCTTGCTGATTACAGAGTATACAGATTTGCACTCCTGCCTGTCATTATACTGGAGTGTTATTTTTGTTATACCTCCAAGTCTGTAAACCAGAAGAAAACCAAATAAAAGCAAAAGGAATAACTGAAAGGAAAAAAAAAAAAAACCATGTTAGCAAGAGGCCAGCCACTATTACAACTATTAAAAAATCAATTCCTCATCATTTTGCCTAGATACTTGCAATGACACACTTGAGAACATTTCAGTGAAGGCAACTTAAAACTTTTGAAACAGTATCACAGAAAGCTTATAACCTTATCTAGCCACTTACTGTATAAACTATTTGAACTAAACTAATGTTCTGCACTTTTAAATTGATTTTAAAGTGCTTTGAATTCATTATCTTAATTAAACATGGCTCTTGAATACCTTGATTTAAAACTCAGTGCAGGCTTATGCATGGACAAAGTAACTAACCCCTTTGTATGCACTTTCATACAAACACTTTGTCCTTTCCTGAGACTCCTCTAGCATGTTACTGTGCTTTGTACTGACTGGAACTTATTTAGAAAAGTCATTTTGCCTTCAAAGAAGTCTTTGCATTTAATTCCCAAGGACATTATGGAAGAATATTTTCAGTAAATTTTGATTTGTTAGTGGCATAGTTTTAGTTACAAGAAAAGTTGCTATACTTACATTTCAAGAGACTGAAATATTACGCAGGCACATTGTCTAATGAGAAAAAAAAAATATATATTTCCTAAAGCAGCTGTAGTAAAACCAGAGAAACATGAGAAAAAATGGAAAATTTCTAATATGAGAAAGTCCCGGTTCTCAAGTGCACCTTATTTTCAAGGCCCTTTACTGTTAGCTTTTTTACATTTGGTGAACATGGGACAGTAACTTTCATCACTTTGTTCCCATAGCTTTAGCTAAGTTTCAAGCACTGAACTCAAGCCTGCCATAAAAGCAAGTTTACCCTTATTTTATCAGCATGCAAATGACTAATTTATGCACATAGGGGAGCCTGGAATCCTGAAATTCTAGTTCAGCGTCTTGTTCACAAACTCATGATACCTGTGAGGTTCCCATTTCCAAAGCTGCAGCACGCAGCACCCTCATTTTGTCTGCATCACTGCCTAAGGAAAATGTTTTACCTAAGGACAGTCTTGCAGGCCCATGCATTCCGGAATAAATAATACTCCAGTGCAATAATTTCAGTCACACATCAGAGCACTCAGAATAAAATCCTTTTGCTGCTGGGACAGCTGGTCACATGAAAGAATTCATCCACATGAGATAATTATTTCTGGTGTAACCCACTAAAAGAACACTTAGGTCTTTTACAGGCACAAAAACATTCCAGAGACAACTGCCCACCTTTTGAGGGCCTCGTATACAAACACAACATCGAGCAGCCTACCCTGCACAGCAAAATCCCTATGCAGCCTTGCACCCTACACCCACTCTAGGATGTTACAGAGACTCGAAGTAACACTCCAGCACCACCTCAGCTTGAGGTGGTGTTTGGAACCATAGAATCATTTAGATTGGGAATGATTTAGGATCATCAAGTCCAGCCATTAACTTAGGACTGCCAAGTCCATTTGTAAACCATGTCCCTAAGAACCACATCTATGTGTTTTTTGAACACTTCCAGGGATGGCCATTCCACCACCTACCTGGGCAGCCTGTTCCAATGTTTGACAACCCTTTCAGGGATTTTTCCTAAAATCCAATCTAAATCTCCTCTGGTGTAACTTAAGGCTGTTTCCTCTTGTTTTGTCACTGAAAGGAAAGCCTCCTTTCAGGTGGTTGTAGGGAGCGATAAGGTCCCCCCTGAGCCTCCTCCTCTCCAGGCTAAACCCCCCCAGTTCCCCCAGCCGCCCCCCACCAGCCTTGTGCCCCAGCCCCTGCCCGGCTCTGGACACGCTCCAGCCCCTCAATGTCTTTCTTATAGTGAAGGGCCCAAAATGGAACACTGGATTCAGGGTGCAGCCTCACCAGTAACAAATACAGGGGGATGATGACTTCCACGCTGGACACTCTATTTCTGATACAGGCCAGGATGCTGTTGGGCGTTTTGGCCAGCCGGGCACACTGCTGGCTCATGTTCAGATGGCTGTCAACCAGCACACACACCACTTACTCTTCCAGCCACGTGTCTGAACCCAAGTTGGCTTTTAACAGCCTCATAACCAGGCAAGAACCCACCGACCACCACTGAAGGGGAAATACAAGCTTCCACAAAAAAAGCACACCTCATTAAACACTGCTACCCTCAAAGAGCAAGGCTGGTGTGGGGGAGTGGTAATCATCATATATCGACCCTTCCTAGCACCTTCTAAAGCAGCTTGGCCTTTTGAGAAACACTCCTTCTTAGTACAGACAGGAATTTCAGCCTTTTCCCTCACAAATGGGGAGGCTGCAGCTGACGGGTGGCTGCAGTGTGCTCAGCCTCCTCCATGCCCCAACACCTTCCGGAAGGGACAGCCCCTCAGGTAGCCAAGGGCCTTGGGGACACCCCCCCACCCCCACTTAAGGAAGAGCAACCCAGGCTAGGCAGTACAGCGACAGCAGCCCCTACCGCTGCGGCACGTTAAACCAACAAACACCACTCCTCCGAGTGAGGGCAGGACGCTAAGATGGCGGCTAGAGCGTGGCTTCAACCACGTGACGAGTTCCCGCCTCGCTCCCGTTCCCCTGGCCCTTCCGCGCTGCCGTAGGGGGCCCGCACACGCCGGGGTGACGCACGCGGAAGCCCCACCCCTCGCGCCTACCCCGCCCTCGGAAGGCGAGCGGCGGCCGGCGGGCGCGCAGGTAAGCGCGTGACAACGCCGCGGGGGCGGGGCCTGGGGGCGGGGCCAGGTGCAGGCCCCGCCCGCCCTCCCTCCCCCATCTCCCCCGGCCGTTGGTCGGGCCTGCGGTGCCGCCCCAGCTGCTCCCGGCTCCTCGCCTGAGGGAGGGGGCCAGCGCCGCGAGCTCAGGGTTGGGGGAGCAGCTGCGTGAGGGCTCCGAGCTCCTCCCGAGAGCGCCGGGGCCTGAGGCCTGGCCTCCGCCGCGGGGCGCAGGTGGGTGCCCGAGGGCCGGGGCGGCTGGAGCCCGGGGAGCGCCCCTCCGCCCGGCCCTTCTCGCTGCCAGCTGGGCCCGGCCGCCCGTCGGGAGCGGGGGCTCGTACTTCAGCAACGCTCCCGCCACGGGAGGCGACCGCTGGGGCTCCCTGCCGGCTCCCCGGCCGCCTGCTTTGGCGGCGGCCCTGTGGCCGTGCCTAAAATCCCCTGGTGACACGGTGACTTGGCGCCAGCGTGCTCGGGGGGAGGCTGGCTGTCCGCTTGGGGGGCCTGGGGGCACCCGGGCCCGCCCGCTGAGCTGGCGGGGGCTTTGCAGATGCTGCTGCTTCGCTCTCCTGCCTGGCCCTTGGCCATGGAGGGGTGTGTGTATCCTGGGTGTGCCAGGTGGCTTCCCTCCTTATGGGCTGGAAAAACGAATGCATACCGCTCTGTTAGTAAACCTTTCTGAGAATCGTGTGTTCCTTCCAACAAAAACAGGGCCTGTGAACGTTATTTCTGTAATCGGTTTCTTTTGTGTCACATGTAAGGCGAACTGGCTTTAGAGGATGATATTTTAGTTATAAATTTTCAATCTTGCATTCAAAATGGCCCTTGGGAAATACCCCTGATTGTTTACTTAGTTTTGAGAAAGTCCCTTTAAACGCTTACTGAAAGTGAAAGCGTGGCAGGAGCACTTGCCGTGTTGGCTGATGGAAAATTGTCATGAATGTTTTTGCTAAGGATTCTTGTGCAGTTTACTTATGGTAAAATAGGAACTTATCATAAATACTAGAAGTGTTACATATACAATGAGAGCCTTTGTGTTTGTGAAAGTAAATTTTTTTTTTTTTTAAATTATTTTCAATAGGGGGCTGGGAAAAATAAGTTTTATTGGAGACTCCAGTGGTGTTTTCTGGTTTAATAGCATAGTAAGAAATCACAGACTTATAAAACTATAAAATAGTATTGATAAAAAGATGAATGTTCGGTTTATAAATGCCACTTATATATACAATTCCTAGTCTTAAGTGTAGGTTGTAATTTTAGACTTTATCTGGGTGCCCTAAAGCCACTGATATCTTTTTTGTTTCTTAAGTTAATGTTAAGTAGAATTACAGCTGTAAAATTGTTCTTCAGCATAACCTAAAAGTGGGGAAATTATGATTACAGCTTGTTCATGAGAATTGCCTGGCATGTTTTGGAAAAGGGGGAAAGCTGCATTAATAAGTTGAACTCAGTCTTTTGAAAACTGAGCATGTTTGTGGATTTCAGCTTTGTAAATTCCATGGTAAACTAATAACAACAATAATATCATCCCAGCCAGAAAAAGAATGTGTGGTTGTCTCCTGGTTTGGACAGATGCTATGCAAATTATAGCAATCAAACTGGAAGGATTGTTAAACCATCCTCTTGCTCAGTTAATCCTTCTGACTCCTTTACAAGAGACTATTGTCTGCAGCTTTCAAAGATTCTTTGTAGCTCACTGAAGCAGGGGTTGAGGTAAGGTTAACCAGTAAACTTGCCCACATCGGATGTTTGCCTGCATTTTTTTGCTCTCAAATAGTCTGTTTCTGACCAAGGAACAGTCTTCGGAACTGGAAGAGTGGATAGAAATGTGTGATTCTTCTTTTCTGTCCCCTTTTCTCTTGAGAGCTATGTGTTAATAAACAAGAATGAGAAAAGGAAACAATTCTGAAAGGAAAGTGAAACTGATTAATCAAATTTCAATGCCAGCCTTAGTGCATGTATGTCAACATTTTAAATGCCTTTCAGTATAAATCAAAGGACATCTTCCATATAACTCCTAGAGCCAAGAGCCGCAATCTCCCATGCTTTAACATGCACATAGATATTTTTTTGTTTGTTTGTGGTATCTTCTGTTGAGATCACTGCACCCACCTTTCCTTGCCCTCTGTGTGCCCTCCCAGTTTCTTGGGGTTTTTTTCAGGGACATGCTGATTCACTCACAGAGGTTACTGCTTTTTCTGAGCTGAATGAGAATAACTTGTGGTGATGAATTCAGCCTGAACTCTTCAGCTGTGAGCCAGGGAGCTGCCCTGTCTCACTGTCATCTTCTCCCAAGTGACAACGAGTACTTTATTGCCTGGTGCAGACTTATAGCACATTTCATCTCAGATCTCAGCCTCTTGCACTTTATGTTGCTTGTGCCCTGTGTGCCCGTTCTAGCTTTGCAGTGGGAAGAGTGTCTCTTGGACTATGAAAAGTGGCACCCTGACATTCCATCTTCGTGAAACCAGAATTTTATGATACTATTAAACTTGTTTGAAAAATTGTTGAGATTGGGGAGGGGAGGTGTAGATCATTGTCTGCTCTTTGCACTCCAGCTGATCTTGCTTTGCTGGAGGGCTGGGAACTTTACCTTATGGTCTTGTCATGGTGGAGCTTGTGGTTCTGAGATATTTCCTCCCGACACTTCTGTCCCCCAAAGATAGCAATAATTCATGTTCAGCTGTCCACTGGTGTAGAAAGGCTGTTAAAGTAGGAAAGTGAGAGAAGCAGGAAGGCAGAGTTACAACAAGGGCAGGTTTTGGGGCAGAGGGGGCCAGATTGAGCAGCCCTGTCCAGAGCAGGAAAGAAAAATTGACTCTTGAGATTCTGGTGAATTGGCACCTTATGCAATTCTGGATCTTATGAAGGGTTAGGAAGAGGTTTCGTTTGTCTTGAAATGGCAGGGGGCTTCTGAGTTATCATTACTCCAATCCAGGTTTCACCCCCTTTTCATCCTTTTTTCCAGTTTTTTTGTAATAGTTTGGATTCAGGTTCCCCTCCCCACTAAAATGGAATGCATTCTATACTCAGCTTTTTTTTCAGAATTCCGAAATGTCACTTAGAATTTTCAAAGAAGTAGAATGTCTTAGTACAGGAAAGCTGTATTAAAAGATTGTCTTCCTTTTCTCTTCCAATTATACTTCTGTTTTAAAAGAATGGCACAAAAGAAGTATTTAATAGCCAAACTGACGAGCTGCTTAAGAGAGGACAAAATTCAGCTATGGAAACCACCATATACAAATGAAAAAAAAGAAGCTGGTAAAGAGATGAAGGTAAATATTCTCTTGAGTTGTTGTCATGCATCTTCCATGTCATACTGCTTGTGCATTTTTCCAGTTTTTCTTGCTGTTTTCGTAGGAGCTTGTACAAAAATACTCATCCAAGCTGAATATCAATGAGAATGATACAGAGAATATGCTTGAAGAAATACGGTGTAAAGCAATTGAGCGTGGAACAGGAAATGAAAATTTTAAAGTGACTGGGATTGCGAGACTTGATATATATCTGCCTCGTAAAAAGGTAAGTGACACTGCAGAAGAGTCAAGATAAGTAACTTGACTTTGGCCTGCTGGGTTCTAGGTATGTATTTAATGCAAATATTTTCACTTCTTCAGCTTTTTTGGGTGTATCATATGAGAGATATGTGTCATCTTAGGCCATGTATGGCTGATGACATTGAAAAGGAACTCCTTTAGCTTTTAACCATGGCATGTGGCAATGTTCTTACAGTGATGACATTATCCTCTTGTAACTATTCCAGCCCAGGCAGCTAACTTAAAATAAAGCTTACTTTATAATAGGTACGTTCAGTGTTTGAACTTGGAAATGAGAAGCAGTATTTTCTATTGTGATGGTACTCATCTATGGTCTTCCAAGTTAAGCTCCTAAAAGCTTCACAAAGATGGAATTGAATTAAGTCTTACCCTTTTAAAGCCATGCTTCAACCTCTATTTCCAAGCAAAAAGTATGCTAGAATAGTGACGTGAACCTAGCTAAACCAGTGTCAGACTGGTCACCATACCAAATTCTCTGGCTCCATCTACCCTAGACATCTAAACACAGGTTGGGGACAGGCTAGCCACTGATGGACATCCATACTGTCAAGCTGTTAGCATCAGCTGTGACGCATTTTAGCCTGGGCCAGCCAGTATCTTGCCAGGCAATGCCCAGGCACAGTGTGAGGGCTGACATGGGCCAGGGACCCGTCCCAAATGGCACTTCAGATACAGCTGCTCTGCCTTGCAAGTTGAGAGGATTCAGCAATACAGATGTGAAGTGTGCTGTGCAGGTTGGTTACAGGACAGAAAGCAAGACCTTGATTAGGTTCTTACTAACACAAAGGCTCTTAACTGGGAATATTTTCCCCTTAAAAGCAGTCTCTAGCAAACACAACTGTCTCCAGTCACTTCCCAGTTTTGGTCTTGTACAGGAGCAGCATCTTCCCTGGTGCTGTATGTCTTTATCCACTCTGAGAACAGTGAAAGAACTTTATTTAGGGGCACTTAGAAGCCATAGTCATCAGCAACAGAAGTAAATGTTCACTTTGGAAAAGGGCAGTGGTTTGGTGTCTTTTTCTGAAGATTTTTGATGGTAACCTATGCTTCAGAAGGATTTTTTTTTTTTAAGTGAATACTTGCAAAAACACAACACAATCATAATTGTTCTCTCTCCTGTAGTAAAAAGTAATTACCAGGGCAAGTGATGGGCTAAAGGGTAGAGGGTGTTAAGTGATTGCCATGCAGTTAAAACAAATAGTTTCATAATTCTTCTTTATAATGCTACTGGGCATAGGGGAATTAAACTGGAATTTTTAATTAATTATCTAATTTGAGACCAGAGACACTAATAGGAGTTAATCATAATTTAGCCAGTCACAGGTGAGTGCCATGATTACAAAGCAGAGTTAAGACTGGAAGTGCATAATTAAATTAGTCAGTTGAAATTGTTTGGTTCTGAATTTAGATTTACCTAATTCTGGATCTTCTGCTGTTATAATGTCTATTTTTAGCACAATATAGCAAGTGCAAGACTCCCTATCTGGAAATTACTAATATGTATGCCCAACCATAACTCTGTTAACTTGATTATTATTTGAAAAAGAAAATGTAGTTGTTGTAAAACAATTAATTAAGAAAATGTCCAGAGTATCTGATATGCTTTTTTCCTCCCCTCCTCCTTTCTGCCACCCATTATAATTACTACAGAGCAGAAAAATCCCACTGGAAACTAACCTGTTCATCACAGGCAAGGAGCTCAGATCACAGTAAGTGTAATTTCCCTTGGTGCTTCTGTAATAAGATAGCATGCTGCCATACAGTACAAAAAAAAAAAAAAAAAAAAAAAAAAGACAGAGCACTGTTTGCTTTAAGCTTTTTCTTGGCATGTATGTCTGAATAGGATGTCCCATACTGTCCCTCTAGGACAGTTCTTCATGTCAGAAGCTGTGGCTTACCAGACAGAAAACAGGAAAGTTGCAACTGTGGATGAAGACAGTTCTCTGTAAATCCCCAGCAAGTAGTGATCAGTGTTCCCAGTCTGTAACTAGGCAGGTCTTCTGAACAGTGAACATTATCTTCTCTTCCTCTTGTCTTTTCAAGCCTAATAAAATCAGATTATTTTCTGTTCTGTTTTTTCCCCCTCTGTATCCAAAATTCTCCCTATATGGTATACAAAACTTTCTGATGATATCTTACTTCTAGCAGCCTTTTATGGCAGAAGTTTTAAGCTAGTTATGAACATAATAATTCTTAAATTTTATTGCTGTTCTAACAGAAATATTGTATAGCCTCGCACGTTTATATTCATGGATGAAATAATTTATTTCACAGGATAGCACAGGAACATGCATTAAAAGAAAATGTTATCAAAATAATCATAAATAAGAAGCAGCTTGACCTGGGTATGTATCTCTAGTTGAGTATACTTTTATGGTAATTTTCTAGTTTACTGATTCTCAAAAGAAAAATTACTTGCAACTCTGTTAATTTCAGAAATCCCTAAGGAATAGTGATTATATTCTGCTAGGTTCTGCTCTACAGGAACTGTAGCAAATTATAATCAAAATTCTTAGGTAGAATTAGAGCAATTATAGGAATCATGTAATAAATGTTGAGAATCCATTGTTCGAGATTTAAAATGCTGAAAATGCATATTTAAGAGAAACCCTCAAAAAACATATTGTACAATTATGATTTAAGCACATTAAAAAACTTTTTGTAACGCTTTATACACATTCAACTTGTCAGACATGTGGGAGGTGATGGCAACAGCTTTCTCTTTGTTAATGGCCTGAGCATCTGACATACTTATTTCCCTTAGAATGTGTAAGAAATAGAGCCATGGAATTGACAATAGGAACTGAAATTCAAATCCCAGTTCCTCTGTCCTGTTACTATTGTGGTGTGTGATCCTGGACTGTTATTCCAGTGTGTGCCTGAAGGTCAATTAACTGAAATGGAAACAATCCTGTTTTTTGAATGTTTTGAAAAAAGTAAGCAAAGAAAACTACCAGTCATTTCAAAAGCACTTTTTAAGATGTAAGTCTGATGCTAATTTCTGAGTTTCTGCTGAACATGTCAGTAATTGGCAGGGGTCTTGACTGAGTGAGTCTTGAGTACTGTAGTTCTTCCATACAGTACAAGGCTGTTCAGGTTGTTTTGTTTGTGGGTGCTGGTTCCCCCCACAATGGCAGTACAATATAAAATGGTCTCTTTTTCACAAGTAGAAAATTTGGATTGTATTCATCGTGCTCTATTCTGCAGGCAAAACCCTTGAAGACCAGGGTGTGACACACAATGCAAAAGTGATGGTACTTCAGCTGGAACAGAGCGATGAGGAAACAAAAAGAAGAGTTCAGGAAGAAGAACTTCAATGCAAGAAAGAAAAGGAAATAAATGAAAAGATGCAAAGAACTAAAAAGGGTTTGGAAATTCTAGCAGAAAGAGGTAAAGGGGGATTGTTGGCAGGGGTTTGGGGGGTAGCGGGAGATGGGTTTTCATTAATTCTTGTGCATCAAAAATTATCTTGTCAGCGGACTTTCAATGTAAGAAGAGTGCTGGTACTATGGCTGGATTTCAGCTTATACTTTTGTAGGTTTCTGCCTACTTGTCAACTTAAAATCCAGTTTTCTAGAACTGCCTTTCCTACTGTAACCCTTCTTACACAACTGGAGTGCTAGAAAACATTTGGCACTTTTGAGAAGGATATAATACGAATTAATCATTATTTAATTAGCACTTTACAGTTAAGGGACTGATGACTCTTGAGAACAGGCTTTAAATTCATTGTAGACATAAGCACAGTGGAATAATGTTTTATAAGTAATTAAACACTTTTTTTGTAGTTTACCTCAGATATTGCTGTGCGTAACCATGGTTTCATTGTGCAGAACAGCTCACTCGTCATTCTGATCTGTAACGTGGCTGTTCTGTTTTCATTGTATTTGATGTTGATTGCTGGCAACTGTGGATTAAGTTAAAGGGATATAGTCAATTTAACAGTAATAATTTTCAAAATGAGGTTGTGTTTGTCAATTGCATTGCTAGGTGGTGAGTTTAAATCCCTTCACTATTCTGTTTCAAAAATCCACAAACAAGAAACTGAAACTGAGTATGTAACAGATTCCTGCCAAATGAAAAAATACCTGAACAAAGCTTCTTTTAACAGTCAGTGACAGCCTGTTTCTTAATGGAATATCAGTTTTTTGAACAAATGAAAGAAGTGATTCCTTTCATGGACTTAAGGGGTGATTTCCAGCCCTTGAATCCTGTATAGGACCTCTTTAAGATATTTACCAACAGTCAGTTACAGCACAGAGCCAGCATACCCAGTAGAACCCATACTGGGCTTACAGGCTGAAGGGTCTTTGTGAAGCGTAGGAAAGATTTAACAACCTTTTGTTTCATCTGAGAAAAATTGCAGGGCAGAAGCTTTTAATCCCAGCAAATTCCTGCTTAACTGCCTTTTGTTTACAAGAAAAGCATCCTTTCATTGTAAATCAGACGGAAGTGAAAACAAAATTGATAGTTTGGGTGTAAGCATTAAAGAAGTGGCAGAAGAAAAACACAGAGATGTATTTTTATATTTTTTCCAAGTTATCAGCTGTGCTCAGTTGTGGTTTTTTATATTCTATCCTTTATTTGATAAATAATTTCAAGTGTTGTACCATGTAACATGTAGGTATTTTGTCTTCTGCAAAAAAATCTTTGATTTGTGTAGCTTTTGATGTTCTGTCTAAAATTCTGGACGTACAAGGGTTTTTTTTGTAGCGACCTTTCTTAAAACGTTCTTCATGCTTGTTTGATCAGGGCCATTGTTAGTTGGTATGTCAAAAAAACCCACTCATGCAGCCTTTATATGTAATTCTGGGGTTTTTTGTTGTTGTTTGTTTGCTTTTTTGTTTAACAATGTACTTAGTGACATGCTCTTATGACAGCAGAGTTACTCTGTTGAAGGTGGTACTTAAAAATTTAAATTGCTTTTTCTTATATTTCAGAGGAATACTTGGATGCAGATTCTGTTCCATACCTAGATATAGCTAATCAAACTGGAAGGTCAATCGAGATTCCCCCTCAGGCTAAAAAAGTAGGTAAAAGTATCTTACAAAGCTATTAAGATGACTTTTTAAAGCCTGATTTGTGAAGCGCTTCAAATACGGGATTGAATTACAGTCAGACTTTTTTGGGATGTAACCTGGGTCCACTAGGTGTTTGCTTAATAGAAATAATTTTGAAATAAAATTGAAGTAGAACTCTAAAATAGGGAAAACTTCAGTCATCTGGAGACAGACCTCTGATTGCTGATATAATTGCAGGTCTAATCTTGAACAGAGCCCTGTGAGGTCCATATCTTATTTTTGTGGTTTAAGATGGGCTTTAATTTCGTTACATCCTAGCACCTATCTTAAATTCATGTCACACTAGGGCACCCAGAAAATAACTTGTTAGGCCTTAGTTTCAGTTGGAAACTTGACGAGTCTCTGTCAGACTCTTTTAAAATAGTTTTGAGATCTTTTGCACTGTGACCCTGGTTTGTTCACTATTCAAGAAAGTTGCACATTCTCAACTGAAAATAGCTTTGACTGGGTGCAAGCATTGAATGATAGTAGAAATGACGTACCTGATGTTGGCCACTGCAGTGGAAGAATAGTGGTAGATGCCATCTTTTAAGATTGCTGGTTTTTCTAAAGATAAAAATCTTTACAAATACTTGAAATTACCCAGTAATTAAAAAAATATACCGGGAGGAAATGAGCAGACCACAACATGTGTTAACTGCTGCTCTAGCCTCTTCTGAGGCATACTGGTTTTTTCTGCATCATCTGGAGCTTCTGGATGATTGGAATAACAACTGTCCAGTCTCACAATGTATGCTGTTCTGATGAAGTGCTGAAAGTAGCAATTCACCTAAAGAGTTAAAGCATCAAATGTTCAAGTGCACAAGACTTCATCAGTATTGAACATGGGTAAGAGGAAATATTGCAGGTTGTTTCTACCCAGAAATATTATTTACATTTTTATTTGTCATACTGCAGGAACTTGAGTGTTTTCCGGCCACATTCAAAATTTAATTTTCAGTTCTGAGGTTTTGCAGGCAGTGAATTGTTAGGTTTTACAAGGTAGTTGTAATAGCAAAGCAAAACAGATTTGATGCTGTTAGGAAGTGTAGTACCCAGAAAATGCTTAGCTTTTTATCGCTTATCATTGAAAATCTGTCTGGGATTGCATTCTTAAAAAAAAATTTGGTGCGATGTTTCATGTGTTGATAACATTCATTGCTTTTAATTAGACAATATCTAACATTAGCAGATGGGAGAAAAGCATGAAGCGATGTGAAGTAGTACTGCTCTTACAGAACTGATGCAATGGTATTTTTCTAGGAAGAACAAAGGCTGTAATGGATTACCTAGATGCTTCTGTTTAGTTATATAAGTGATCTGGGGAGGAGACAAAAAAAATCTCAATCTGTTTTTCTAGGCCCTTGTGCTGGCAATGGGTTATCATGAGAAGGGCAGAGCATTAATGAAGAAGAAAGAATATGAAATAGCCCTGCCGTATTTGTTGGATGCTGATAAACACTTCTGGTAAGAAGCTTTTGAGTCCTTGTGTCTCTGTTGCCTTTACTGTCAGCCAAATTCAGGAACAGCATCAGCTCTACCTGTGCCTGTTGCCCAGGGTTGCTTCACACCCCTTTGCAGATGGGAAACAGTATACAAAGGCTCTGATGTGCAGTGGCAGGTGGCTTTGTGTGGAACACCTGAAACAGATACTGCCACTGGGCAACTTAATCTTTCATATCAATGTAAACAGAAACTGTCAGTATTCACATACTAGGCTATAAATTGCACTAGCTTGAGAGACGGTTATGGTTATGCGTTCACAATTGCTCCTGTGGGCTAATAATTTCTTGTAAAAGGTGGAGCAGATAGCTGAGGTCAGTAACCATACCAGGGTTTCTGCAAGTAAACTAGTTTCCTGTTAGCAGTCAGAGCCCTGAATAGCTTTTTTTGAGATCCCCAGAAGTAATATTGTCCCCAGTGTGCTGCTTATGTGTGTGTATGTGCAAGGAGACTGGCACAGGACTCGGTATGTTCACATGCACTAAGGAAGACAGTTTCTCTGCCCTCCCAAAGATTGCACAAGGTTTAATTCCATTCTACTTTTAAAGAGATGCTGCCTTAAGTAGTCATCACAACTCAGTTTGTTGCTGTAATTCTTTGAGATGGAACGTTAGCGTTAGCATCCTGCGTATTGGTGAATGTGATGGGAGGTCAGTGCTTTATGAAAGTTCCGCTGACATCAGTTTGCTATCACAGCTATGAAGTGTGTGCTTTCTCAAATGTGATTGTGCACACTTCTAGCATGTTGTTTCATTGGGGTTAAAAAGCCAGGGGAATAAACAACCCCCTCGCAGAAAAAAACGAAGTAATTGTTTTATTTTCCAGTGAGTGTAGCACGGAACTGCTGAATACTGTTGATAATTATGCTGTACTGCAGCTGGATATAGTGTGGTGTTACTTCCGCCTGGAGCAGCTGGACTGCCTGGATGATGCAGAGAAAAAGCTGTCCACAGCACACAGATGCTTCCAGAGGTGCTATGGGGAAAACCATGAAAGACTTATTGATATCAAGGTATGCTGGTTTTGATTTAATTAGGATTTTTATCCTATGTGTATTCAGTTATTACAAGATTGACTTTCGGAAGTTTCAAGTTTTCTTATGTCTCCTTAGCCTGTCATCTAGTTGCGTAACTGTCAGCACAGTGAAAGCATTGGACCTGACAAAAAGGTCATGGCAAACATGCACATTTATATGCAGAGACATCATCAGTGGTTTAGATGTGATACTTTGTCTGCACACTGTGTCACATATTGCCGATTATGTCTTCGTTAAATGTGTAATATTGATAATGAATTTATATTCTGCTATATGCTTCTCCCCCTGTGCTCCCCCCTCTTGTTTAAACAATTCTTTAGGGAAGCTATGGTCGTGAGAAGGTTTTATTTCTACGGCTTTACCTCCTTCAAGGGATAGGACACTATCACAGCGGCAGAGAAAAGGAGGCTGCTGAATATATTCAGAAGGTAAGACACCATTAGGTAAAATTTCTGAGTTGTTCACACTGGCTCCTGTGTTTGGGCTCTGTCTTGTACCTGTTCTCTGCTTACTCTAGAAAAATGGGGAGATAGGTTGGTTTGTTTGTATCTTAGAAACAGTTTAAGTAGTATCATCTTGTTCTTTCTGTACACAGGCATCTTGTTTATATGAAGAGCTGTCCATAGATCCCGATAAAGTTGATCGCCTGTCACTGCTGGGATTCTCCGAACAGGAAGCTCGCCTTGCCCTGCGAGCGTGCCATGGGAACGTGGAGCATGCTGCCAACCTTATCACCAACAGGAGAGAGGTATGGTGCAGTGAAAGTATTAAATCAAGGATCGTATTAGTTGGAGTGTCCATAAGGTCATGTTTTGTGTGACTGGAGCAACATGGTACTAAATTAAGAACTTTGATTATCCTACTTTGGCACAGTTAGTGTAACTGACAGTTTGACATCTGTTGCCACAAGTTTGAAACCAAAAGTTCACGCGACGAGGGAAGCTCTGTCCCAAAACAGATGGGATGAGAGTGCCAAAGACCTGTGGTTGTACCACAGAGGCACATAGGAAGACTTTGCATTGGTGTTTACTACTCAGCACTGCTCTGTATGGGAATAAAAACACCATGATCAAGCCTGTCACTCCTGGGCTTGGCTGGTCTGAAAGACAAGCAGCTGCACAATGAAGTGCTCTGAGGGTAACCATCAAGTTACACTGTATTATGGCTCTTGGCTCGGAAGATTCGGGGTGGGGAGGAGAATTTTTTTTGTGCTAAAGTGAAATGAAGACAATGTTTTCCACATCTGAAGTACCTGAAGTGGTGTTTGGTAAGCTGAGGTGGCACATCTAGACTTCAGACAGTGAAATGTGGATGGAAAAGTCAAATGGCTGAGAGAAGGCCTGAACAGAACTCCTTGGCTACATGCCCAGTTCTGACTGTATGTCCTTGGCAAGTCTTGTCTACAGCCCATCTGCCAAACAAGTTTGTCACTTACCACACAGGGCCCATAATAGCTGTGATAGCATAAGATCCAATCTGCAGAGCGGAAGTATGGCAGCAGTGCTAGCTCATGGAAATGCGACTTTATTTAGTAACGAGTGTCTGGCAGCACAGTCTGTATTTAAAAAAAGACAAAATCCCTTTTCCTCAAGAGATTCAAACTCAACTCTAAGAAATAAATCCAAGAAATCCTATATGCACAGGGAAAGGCTGAAGCGTTCCCATGCACAGGGAGCTTTGTAATGGCTGTGTTCTTGCAGGAAAAGGCACAGATAAGGAGGGAGGAGAGAGCTAAAAGGCGGCAGCGACTGGAAGACATAAATACCTTGAAAAGTATGGGCTATTCAGAGAGAGCTGCTCAAGTAGCTCTTCATAATACGCAAGGAAACCTGGACCAAGCCTTTAAGGTAAGTTATTTTCAGGAATAGTGCTTTTGTACAAAAATCTTGTTTGCTTTTTTATTTATTGTTTAGCAGATTCTTATTTTCTGTAGTCAGTATTTGTTAGTTCATAGCTACCTTTTCTGAGCCGTAACAACTGAGCTTCCACTTCCTGATCTGATGAATCAGGTATCACTTGAGTTGGCTGAGGTTTGCTTGTATCAGCTCTTGGGCTAAATACGTACCCATGCTGAGGACTGTTAAGTTTTTGTTGGTCTGTTCTGATCCCCCTCTGTTTTATTTTAGTTTATTCTGGACAATCCTGAGTTACTGTTGGAAGATGATGATGATGACAATCCTGTGGCCACGGACCGGTTTCAGGTTTCCCAGGAAAGTATTGATCAGGTAAGCTAGACCATTTGCTTTCTTAGGAGTTGATTGTCTTATTTCTGAATTACGTCTTCAAACACACCAGATCTTCGTTAAGCAGAGCTGTACAAATAGTCTTTGACCCATGTCACTCAAGCTGTCGCACTTCCACTGCCTGGCATCTGCTCTCCACGGTGAAGTCACGCTCAGGCTAAAATGTAATTTGTGTGTACATCCTGCCCATTACACCAACCTGTCATGCACGGATGCAGAGGGAAGTATGCACAGTGTAACGCTCTATCCAAAAAAAGACAGCAAATGAGAAATTTATTCAAGTGTCTAAACACTGCAGCGCACAAAGGAGCGAGTTGGACTGTGTCTTTCTCATCACAGGCTGTCTGGAAAGCTCCTCAGTAGTTAGTGTGGCTATGTAATAATGTCATATAGGCAAGAAAACTATATTGCCTAGAAAAAGTAGCACATGCACCCTCCTGATATGCTGGAGTGCTTTGAAGTTTCCTTTTGAAAAAACAGAAAAAGCATTGGTCTGATACCAAACAAGAGGCTCTTGATTATGTTCAACGTCCCCATTCCTTTAATAGGTCACTGCCCTGTTGTTAACTGTTCCAGTAAACCAGAGTCAGTGTCCTGGAATTCCTGGCATGCAGTGCTTTCCTCTGCAAGAGGAATGACTGCAGATGCAGAGTCAGATTCCTGTCAGACCTGATGCTGGGTGAGCTTGGATTTCTCCAGGTTTATCTTTATTTTCTTTTCCACTCCTGCAGCTGATGTATATGGGTTTCAGCCGTGAGTCAGCAGAGCAAGCTTTAAAGGTCTTCAAAGGCAACATCCACTTAGCTTCCCAAACCCTTGCTCATTATGGGGGAGTTCTTCCTGCTTCACTGCAGCTGTCTCCAGAAGGGTCCAGTCCATCAGAAGAATCAGCGTCATCAAAAGACTCGCCTACAGAGTCTGCAGGTAAGAACGCTGCATACAGCAGGCAGAGGAGAGGGAAGGGGGAGGGCTGTTCTGGCTTTTGTAGGAAATGATTAAGCGACTTCTGCTTACATACTGGTAGAGGGCCCCCAGTAATGCCCCTCGCTGTTTATATTAGTAACATAGTTACAGGCAAGGCATGGTTACCTCGGGTAAGCTGTCGCCCCAGCAGGCGGTGACAGCCATATATGGGACCGTAAGGGGGATGTACCGGCCATAAGCAGCGTGCCCGACAGATGCAGCCCAGAAGCGAGGGTAACTTCAGCGGTGTTCCGGGAAGGGCTAAGGAAATGGCCCCTGAGCGGGCTGTGGCTTTGGCAGTCAAGACTGGAGGCGTTGGATGCCTGCATCTCCCCTTCCCCAGCGAGGAACGCGTGGCCCCCTCTAGCCCACAAGTGTTCTAGCTTCTCCCATCTAACTGTACTTGCTCACACCAGTTCTCTTTAAAAACCAGCCGGCCTCTCCCTGCCAGTACTCTGCAGGAGAGCAAGTACGAAGTTGCTGGAGCATGTTGCCTGGACCTGCCACTGACAGCGATGAGATTTTGGCTTGCTAGTATCTGGGTTCTGACTGGTGGGGAGTTTATTCCAGATCTGTGCTGTATGGTCAGGTGATTTGACCACATACTCCTTCCTCGTGTCACTTGTGTGATAGAACCGTAATGGAGACTTGCCCTTGAGCAAAGAGACTTCCATGTACTTTCACTCTCTTCTGTTGTTTGTCAGAGCTGTAGTGGTCCCTGTTGCACAACTGAAGAGGAGAAAATGGCCATCCTGCAGTACCTTTTGCAGAGCCATTTTAAGAGGTTGTTTTAGAGTATGAGACTTGCAGAGCAGTCATGCTGGTAAAATAAGGAAAGCACCAACTTCTTCCAGAACTTAATTCACTGCTACTTCTTTTTATTGCAAGGTTCTTCTAGTTCACCAACAGATGAAGACATGGAGACTGATGCAGTCAATGAAATCCTAGAGGATATTCCTGAACATGAAGAGGATTATCTGGATTTAACGCTGGAGGAAGAGGAACAGATCATTCATGAATACTTATCCTATATACAAGTACCACAGCATTAAATCCCATTACATCTACTTCACTTATACGTATTTACCTTGACGAAATTGAGTTTGGATTATAAATGCACCTTCAGCTTATCTCTTACTAAATGCCTTGAATTCAGTTAAACTATAGGTGGAACACTTAATTCCTGCTTATTTATAAATCTGCTTAAAGCCTACATTTGTGATACATTGTAATTTATTGTCATAGCAGAAAAATAGAAACATTTATTTTCAGAAGAAAATTTAATAGAACTAAAGTATATTTTTATTGTGAAATAAGTTAATTCACTTAGTATTCAAGTAAAGAAGCATTTCTATACCATTTTAAAATACCAGCTTTAAAAAAAAAAAGGTGAATTTGTAAATCAGAGACCTAGCTCATGAGGTTATAGAGGTATTGACTTTCAAGCTGTTCTCCTTTTCTTCTGAGAGATTTCTAAGAGACATTTGTGTGTCTGTCGTGCATGGATTTGTACTGTGCTCTGCTTGTCACCCTGCAGGTGTTACACAGGCAATAAAGATAACTGTGTGCTGCTGCTACTTGTGGTAAGTTTTCTGCGCTTTGGTTTTAAAAACCGGTGGGAACTACCTGTCAGGGCCAGGGCCTGTCAGACCCCAGTGACCCACCTGGCGGTATGTCCTTTTATAACTAAATAACCAGTTCCCCCCAGCAGCTTCTTAACCTCTTGCAGGTGCCTGGCTCAAGGGGGATGGATTTCACAGGGACTAGGTGATTGTCTTTAATCGGCTGTTGAACCAAACCTGGTTCAGGCGCTGTCTCGGTAATTGCACCCCGCCTCGGCATTCTGGAGGAGTGTTTGGGGTTGTGTGTCTGGTACGACACCCCATTTTCTGCCGTGTCAGCACTCCTCGGGGAACAGAAGTTCCCCTGCTTGGCAGCCTGCCTCTAGCGTTGTTCTTTGCTTCCATAACGGCGCTGTGACGGCAGAGGGAGCCCGAGCGCCGCCTGGGCCGGGCGCCGCGCACAAGGCGGCGGGCAGCGCTCGGCAGCCCCCACACAGCAGCTGCAGGAGCGCGGCCCTTCCCTCCGGTGGCAGTTTGTCCTTACCCAGCACCTACCCCTGAGGAAGCGAGGGCCTGAACTTCTGCTGGGGCAAACATGACACCGGAGGAAGCTGAGCTTTGGCCTGCAAAACAACCGCTCGGTTCCAGCAGATGGACTTAATAGGCTCCAGTAATGGATTTTTTTTTTTTCCTGGCTACCCTAGCCAAAGACAGCAAAAAGCAGGGAGTGATTACACTGTTAAGGAATTATTTGTATTTCATACTTCTGTATCAAGGCAAGTGCTATAAAAATTGAGTAGTTTTGTATCTCCTCCCAGAAAGCTGAAGTGTTTCTAAAGCCAGAACTACAAGCTTTAGGGGGGGAAAAAAACCAGGCCCAGCAATCATTATATCCCATTTCTCTGCAGGCAGGCACTAAGGAACCACTGGAGAAAAGGCAGGGAAAAACCGGAATATACAAAAGAAATGTAGGAAGCGATAGATGTAGTTTTAACTACAGTAGGTGGGAAAGCACAAAATGATTCCTTCGTTTAGCCAGAGGGGTTCCCAGACGTACAGGCATTTCCCTACGCTAGGCCCTGGGCAGGCAGTGGCAGCAGTGCTGGGCTGTACAGGCGGTGTTTCTCCTCCTTTGAAGTGGCTTCCATAGCAAACTGGCAGTGACAACTTAAGAAGTTAAGGTTTGTCCTTGGGGAATTTAAAATTAGCATCGTAACATGCAGTGCTTGTCAGAGGAGCCGTTCCTCGGTGATGTAATTCTGCCAGCACTGCCTCTGACTGAGTGTGCAGTTTTAAGTCATCGGCAGGGCGGGAGGCAGGGGCTAGAAGTTTTAATTTTGACCGCGTATTTGAAGATGTTGTGATATTACCACTTCTGCCTGTAGCTAAACATGACTCATTAATTCCCTTCTTTACAAGGTCTATGCCTGCTAAATCCATTTGCTAATTCCATATGCAGCTGCTGTATGGGCAGATAAGCTCTCGTGTCTACTGTACTGTGTGCAAAGTTTTAAACAATCTGTATAGCCCAGACCACCTGTGCTGCTCCGTCCCCCTCTGCTAGAGGCCTCCGTCAGCAGAACACAGACTGCGTGGTGCAGTCAGCCATCACCCCAGCAACCACCAGCTCATAAACCTGTCTCACAGGGCCAGTACTGAGCTATAACGACTGGACTGAGAGGTTTAGAGTGGAATTAAGTTTACATGATGCTGATGAGCTCCCAAATTAGCCTCTCTTGATGGGCATTTAACATAACATAATTAATTAAAGTGTTTCACCTGGCAGGTTTCTGCATCTAGTAGGAGAGCTAACAAAGCTGCTCAGCAGGAGAGGTGAGCAGGGCACAGGGCAGCTGTGACAGGGCTGACCCGGAGTCCCAGAGTTGGGGTCTTTGGTGCCACCACGGTGAGCATGGAGCCAGCACATGGCTCTCCACTGCCTGTGCTTTTCCCTTAGGGCTGTGTTTTGTTTTGTGGCTGGCTGCTCCTTCCCCCAAGCAGGGAAACCGAGCTCTGGCAGCCTGGTCACAGGTGGGAGGCAGGACAGCTCCGCAGCACACCTGCCTCCATCCCCAGCAGTGAGAGAAAGGCAAGACATGTTTCCAAAAGGGCAGGTATGGGGTTTTTTTTTCCATATTCCATCCATTCTTACCTGCTGTGCACCTGCAGCCAGCCCAGTCTCCTCTAAATGAGAAGAAAGTAAGAGCTAGACAGTTGGTAATCTGTAGATACCACATGTTTATTAGTCCATTCTAAAAAAGGATTACAGCATGTTTACCTTGCTGTAGCACAGAATAAATAAAGCCATAAAAATAAAAACATGTGGTTAGATACTTTTGTACTGGTTCTACAAAGAGTTATATCTGCAAATAGAAAAATATAAGAACCCTTGTTTATTCTTGGCTCAGTGGTTATCAGAGAGGGATAAACCTGGAAAACGACTGGGAGAACTGCTCTTGAGTGTGACTGCTTTGCTGGTGTTACTAAGGGCCTGGCAAACCGAGGCCAGGCATAGCCTCGTACGGAGGAAAGATGACAGACCTACAGCGTCCCGTGCACCCTTCCTCTTCTCTCCTCTGAAAAGCACAATTCAATGTTTCTGGTGGATACAAGGAAAACCTTTCCCCCGTGAGGACAGTCAGTGGGCCAGGCTGCCCGAGAGGTGGTGCCATCGCCACCACAGGCCTGGCGCCTAGTGAACAGCTTCTGTGTCCTGCAGTGCCGAGAGGAGCCCAGCAGGAGCTGTGCCCCCAGGGGCGTCATGCCTAGGGGGAAGCGGGCTGCTGGAAGCACACAGCTGGAACGTGTGAGGCCCTTGCTGCTTCCTTTGCTGAAGTGTGAGATCGTAAAAGGTAAAAAAAGGACCAACCTTTGTTGGGAGGAGGGTAACTGCTGGGCCTTGGTAAACAGCTGACCTTGGTACAAAAGGGCTGAGGTTTAGCTTGTTCTTAAGCTTATGTTTTGTTAAAAAAAAAAATATAATTTCAATTTGCAGTTATACTGCAGGGCACCTTTCATTCCTACATTCAGCCAAACAGAGGGCATGTGAGCGGGCAACAGGAACAGGAGAAAACATTTCTCATTAAATACTAGACAGGCAAAAATGTGTAACATCTCTGTGCCCGAGGGAACTGATAACAAGCAGTCATAAGTGAAGTACTTAATTATACACAAACACCCCTCCAGGCACATCACCTGAACCACACAGCAGTCCCTCCTGCCCCCAGTGCTGCTCAGCTGAGAGTCATCTGCAGTGACATCTGACTTGAGTCCATCTGACAGTCACAGAGGAATCCTGGCTCCTGAAAAAGAGGTTCAAGCAAAGCTGTTTCCCATTCCTTTCCAAGTTCTGGTTTACATGGACACGGTGCAGAAAACAAAAGGTTCAGCTTTGGTGACTGATGGAAAGTCTGTTCTGGACAGTCACATTAGTTCAACAGCCTCGTGTTCCCCATTTTCTTGCTGAACCATACAGCCGACTTTATTGTTGAAGAGACGGGACAGACTTCCCTTCTGAGAGCTCCTGCCCTGGGCAGACCTCTCCTTCTTCAAACGCCGCTTATTTCTCTTGCATATTCCCCGGATGTCCCAAATCCGTAGTGTGCCGTCATGGGAAGCTGTGTAGAGCAACTCATTGTGGATCTGGAACAACAGGGTCACACTGAATACCACACCATGCAGCTCGGAATCGGCACAATCAAACTGTCAAAAATCAGAGCAAACACAGCTTGATCCTAACACTTCAGGCCTGATAGCTCATTGCGAGCGCCAGTATAAATTATCACAAAAGCTGCTGAAGTGGGATGAGACATTACCAAGTCAGGACTCATTTCTCAGCCACTTCACAGAGCCATAAAATATAAACAGCAAGAGTTATTTATAACCTAAATCCACCAGAAAAGCAAGGGGGGAACTAAACTCGGTGTCAGAGTAGGCTGTAGCTAGGAATTTCTAGGCTTCAGACTGCTGGTTTTGAAGATGAAGCTTAAGGAGGCACCAAAGTCAGCATCAGTGGGCAGCCGGGGGGGGGTGGGTGGGTCGTGAACACTTTCCCTTCTCACTTCCCTTCTTTTGCAGTAAATTAAAGGTACAATTCCTCCTTCAAAATTTGTTGTTCTTCCAAACCTGCAGTAATTTAACCTTGATTCCCTTACTGTAGTTTTGTTTCCTCCATGAAACATTTGCCTCTGTTGGTAATGTTTCCAGTTGCCCTCCCCCTGCCCTAGAAGCCAGCCATCAGCCTTGCTCTCATTTTTCCCTTCCTGCGTCAGTCTGTCCACCACAGGTGCCCCAGAAGCTGGCTGTGACAGCGAGTAACCCACCGGCACTCTGGCTTACACCAGCATGAAGCACCACACAACCACAGCTTCCTCATCCATATACTTAAGATATATGAAGGTGGCCACTTCTCAGTCCTCTCTCTTCCCAGGATTTTTTGCCCTGTGTGCTCGGGTATGAAATTTAAAAAAAAAAAAAAAACAAAAAAACAAACAACAAAAACACACAAACCAACCAAAACCACAAAGCTAAGCTTTGGTCTTGTCAATATTTAGGGTTGCCCAGAGTGATTAGATCAGTTACCACCCACGTACATCCAGGTGACCATGTGCTACACAACCAATTGCTCAATACCCAAGAGTTTGCAGTTTAAGACCAACTAGCCACTTGCTACATCAGAAAAAAGTACAAATACACAAAATATACAAAAGACAACCATATTTACAACAAAAGACAACATATTTACTGTATGCTTGGGATCAACTCCAAAACGAATTTTATCTCCTCTTTTTTTCATTTGACTGTCAACCTGCCAGAAATAGTGTCTCACGTTCTTAATCAAAATCTGTATCCTGCACACAGCTTTTACTGATATCCTGATGCAGAGAGATGTGGATTCTTAAATGCATAAAGCATCCAAGGATTCAAACTTTTCCCCTGGGATTCCTTACATGATACTGGTCTTTGCACTGCCACCAAGGATTACTAATTCCTCCCCTTTTAACTTTTAAACACCAGTATCACTTGAGCCTAGAGAATATGCAAGCAACTTTTCAGGCACTTAATTAACTCTTTGAAAATCTTTAAGACAGTGGCAGAGACTCTTCCATTTGTCTGGTAGGATGCGGGTCAGACGTCAATACAGAGCTTCTTAGTCATCTTTATACCTTCAGAAAAATATATCCTGATGTCAATATTTTATTTAAGTGTTTATATAAAGACAGGCTGAGAGAGCTGGGGCTGTTCAGCCCGGAGAAGGGAAGGCTGCAGGGAGACCTTATAGCAGCCTCCCAGTACCTAAAGGGGCCAACAGGAAAGCTGGAGAGGGGCTTTTTACAGGGGCATGTAGTGATAGGACAGGGGGGGAATGGCTTTAAACTGAGAGAGGGTGGATTTAGATTAGATATTGGGAAGAAATTCTTCACTGCAAGGGCAGTGAGGCGCCGGCACAGGCTGCCCAGAGCAGCTGTGGGTGCCCCATCCCTGGCAGTGCCCAAGGCCAGGCTGGACGGGGCTCGGAGCAACCGGGGCTGGTGGCAGGTGTCCCTGCCCATGGCAGGGAGTTGGGACTAGATGGTCTTTAAGGTCCTTTCCAACCCAAAACATTCTATGATGTGCAGGGTAACACATAGAAGTCACCACTTGCTCTTCACTAAGGTCATAAAGGACGGTAAAGCAGTCGCTAGACGGATGAGGGATACCCATGCTGAGGGGTGAGGCCAGCAACGCTACCTATTTTTCTTCTTGCATAGGGGAGAAACTTCTTTTTCCCCCTACAGCACTGCAAACGCATATTGTCAGTGTCTTGTAATGGAAGCGGTCTCATGAGGCCGGAGTCCATTCCCTGCCCCTACACAGAATCAGTTGTAGACATCTCATTTCTTATGGTTGCTTGTCTAGCCTGACCTGAAAAACCCCCAATCACAGAAACAGGACTGTCTCCGGGGGCTCGTTCTGTGGTTTCACTTATCCTTATTTTACCATCCAGTTTTTCTAACATTGCCTAAGAAATATTTGTCTGCTACATTTTGTCTTATCCTAGAAAAACATCCAATGCAAGACACACAGAACAGCTAGCCACACCAATTCCCACAAAAAAAGTGAGGGTGCTGTCAGAAGTGAGAAATCCCAGCAAAGAACCCCCTTCCTGACCTGGATGCAGTTGATGATGAACTTGTGCCCTCGGAAGATCTTCTGCAGGACACCACTCCTGGAATTGAAAGCTCTTGCACAGGCATCACCGCTTCCTGTGAACACTGCAAGGCAACCACACAACATGGCGAACAGCCAGATGTGAGCAGCCACGTAAGGTCAGTTCATCCGAGTTCAAAAATGCACTTAAAGCTAGTTCACAAAGGAGCGTGATGTATCATTTTTAGGCTTGATTCTCTTCTCAGTTATACCAAGTTCAGATCATTTTCATTTCCCTGACCCCAGCACGCTTGTGTTCATTTGTATTTTTCAATACACTGAACTGCCTTAAGCCTGAAGTTCCTACATACATCAGCATTTCACTCCACATGCACTTCAAACAGCTACTTCGGCTCTTCTCTTCCGTGTATATTTTCCTGCCTAAACATGCCTCACTAATTCTGAGCAGGCAATTTATCTCAAGTCTGGTTTTAACGTTTTGCACTGAGCCCCCCATATGTTTTACCACGGTTATTTCCAGGTTTCCATTCAGTACCAGAGTACCTTCATCACTTCTGCTGCAGCCTGAAGCAGCAGAAGCGTCTGTACAGGGAAGCTGCAAACCACAGGATCAGCATTACCCCCTCGCACACTACTGATATGAATTTGGTCTTTGCTTTGTTAAAACATACCATGTTTTCCCCCCCATTTTCAACAAAAGCTTCCTATCAGCAGGTAGGGCTGTCTCTGTTGAAATACCGTAGTGAAATCTTCTGTCCTCAGAGGTGAGTGGCATGTGTAGGCAGCTTTACAAAGCAGCTTTATAAATTCTTTCAGTGTGGTAGATTTCTTCAGCTAAATCCTGTAGCTTAGGATCTTTGCAAGCAGCAGAGCCTTTAAGTGATTCAAGGCCCAGGCTATAATCTCTGTTTCAGTATGGCACGGAATTATTTGAGGGTTGTGGCTGTAACTCTTGTATTCTATGCGCTATATTGTACACGTGCTACAAGGCGGGGCGGGAGTTAAGTAAATTAAGCATGACCAGGGGTTCTGGCCGTTCATCAGGTTTTCTCAGGGTATCTTAATGTGTTCGAAGAACAATTTCACAACACTTCAGGATCTTCACATGAGATCCCCAGACCTGCTGCATCTAGAAACTCTAAGTATTGAATATTTAGATTTTATACTTAGCAATATGCCCAAAAAGGAGCACATTTGTGTGCTTTAAAGGTTACAAACTGTCTTCATAAACACCCAGTTTCAAACTCCTCAAGTTTATCTAGAGATAAATTATTTCAGAACTGCAAAAAGCAATCTATTCACTGCTCCCTGCATTTCTTGTCATTGCAGAAGCCACTAGCATGGAAAGATTTTTATGAAACTGAAGTGCCTGAAGACAACAGATCCCTTATCCTTTGGGAGAAGTCAGGCACTGGATACCTAAAGAGAGGTGAATAAGTTATCACGGCTGTAAATTCAGGATAGAATAAGAGATGAGAGAACAGGCTACCTACTGCCATCAGATTTCCAACTTCAAACTGAACAGCAGGAGGCTGGGTACTTCCTGGGTACACCTTCAAGAAACATCTGGATGTGGAAAATCAATGTCATTTTATATGGGCCACTATAAATTCAATTGCCAACACAATCCTGAAAAAACGTTGTGTCCCATTCTGCTAATGAGTAACAACAATGTAAAGCAGGGAACAAGGTACAGATTGATTATTTTTTTTTCCAGTGAATGGAAATCACTTAATACCATTACACACATGCAGAGAGCAGGAACCAACTAAGAGCTGTTTTCACACTGTCAGTTTACTTCAGCTATCGCTATCAGGGTTTTGCTTCTGACTGACATCCTTTACATCTTTTGAACTGTCACTCTAGATTTAGGAAGTCTCTTTGCACCTCTGAGTTTCAAAGGAGAGCTGTTATCTAACCCAGATTTAGCAAACAAACAACAAAAAAAAGAAATCAACAATTATTTATATTTTTTTAACTTAAATTTCATAGACTCTTGGGAGGAAGAACAGGTTTTAAACGTTCCCTTAGAGTTTTTGCAACACAAAAAAATATAATTAAATTTTAAATGACTGTGCACATACTGTAGGAGAGAAATAACCAACATAATACCATTAAGTAAAATAGATCAAGAACCAACTTTAGTATTCCCCATGCTATTAATTACACAAGCAGACTGAGAAAAGCCACTAGAAACACATTCTGATGATTTAAAGCTTAAATCTCAAATCTGTCTAGACTCCCTGTCCACTGTAAAGTCATTTTGGAAACACACATATATTTTTCCTCTCATTCTTCTACTATATTTTCCTATTTAGACTGTAAACTCTTTGAGGAAATGTGCTTTTAGGTACTGTCAGCAAGCAACAGAATTAAGATCTTTAACGGAAAGTTACCACTTCTTTCCATGTTCTTGCACAGATGCCAATGCAACATAAACTGTAACAAACATCATCTATGTTGAATTATTTTCTCCACAGTTTTGAAAGACAGAGAATGGACACACAGTGCTGATCTGTCCCAGGTGAACAACTAGAATTTTAAGCTACACTAGCTCCAACATCTGGTATCCAGAGAGCACGTCTTCGTAACTCTAACTGAACAAAACTATTAGATACTGTGTAAATAAGTGATCAATGTATTACAATAATGCAAACAATCACAGTATATGAATTAATTTTTAAGGGGAAATTTCCTTTTTCAGGAATTAAAATGTGTCTAAATTCTATTCAAACAAGTTCCTAATATTTTCCCATGAGATTTTTCTGCCTTGAAAAGTGGAACAATTCAGTTCTCCCCATTTGCCATTTTTAGTATTTTTGCATTTGATTCAAAATGAGCTCTAAAGTCCGTGAACTCTTCCATCACACTATCAGGATGTTCTTCACAGGTCTGACTAAATGCAGCAATATTGCCTGCATTTTAAGAAAGAAAAAAGAGTGTTATGGAAAAATAACGTATGTGTATGGCAGGGACAGGGTGGTACGGTGAGGGGGAAGAGAGAGAAAGCTGCAGAGCTGATGGGGGTGGCGTCAGATAATGAAACCTTTGTTTGAGCCTGAACTTTCTTTATGATGGTTTTAGAAAGTCCGGTTAAGACTATACCAGTTGCATGAAAAGCAGGATCAACACTGAAAAAAAAAGCAGCTCTGGAGGTCTCATTAATGGAGACAGTCTCTCCATCTCCCACCCAGACATGAAGATTCCTCACCAGATCAGGCCAACATCAGCTTAGCACAGTTATCTTGCCTTTGGGTAGTCTTGTTGAACTCAATGTTTTTGTTTGTATCTTTGTAATTAAAAGGGGGAAAACACACAACACACACAAAACTATGACTAACTATTTTAATGAAGAAAAGTAGTGCTGTGAGTCTAATGATGAAAGTAAGACCAAAACAAGGCTTCCTGATTAAAATAAAAATCTACCTAGGAGCTTGGTTACATGTGAAGTTTCCAAACATAACTTTAAAAAATCAGTTCAGTTACTGAGTTTTAAGGGTGGTCAGTCAACCATGTCAAGCATGGTGCTAGACAACTGCATTAAACTTTAATCTGCCTGACAAGCTACAACCCTCTTCAAACGTGTACCATCTCATATTTGTCAGCCATTTATCACCACCACACTGATGATCTGCCAAAAGAGGTACAGAGGCCCAAACAGAAACCATTCCTTTGGCGTTAACACATTCCCTTCATAGCTGAAGTACAGAAATCTATATCAGAAAGGCATTGCGAATTTCTAGATTGGTTTAAGACAGGCATTCCCATCCTGGTTACCCTGAAGGAGAGAAGTACTTGTCTGGGAAGCAAATGAAGGCACATCAGGTCTAACATCAGTGGCAGGGTAAGACCAGAGCGACACGTACTGAGATTCAGGCTGATAAAAACAGAGGTGCAGTTTTGCAACCCCAAACCAGATATGGATAGGTGATGTGCAGAAGCAAAGCCAGCCAAGAGAGGGATTTAAAGAGGGAGGTTTCATGGTCAGAATACTGTTATGTCAGCATACCACTATTGATAGGAGTACTGAAAGTAGAGGCACTGAGTCCCGAGCATTAGTAAGGCAAGCAATTCTTGGCTACTGCAGAACCAACTTGGTTTGGGGAACCAATACATGAAAGAGGACAGAGAAAGGGAAAAAGAAATTGTGGAAAATGAGTTTAGGAGATGGTCAGAGTCTGAACAGGGCCCTAACCATTAGAAAGGAGCAGTGAGCATCTGAGATGTGATTCTGGTTTAGGACAGTCCATTACACAGTCCCTACAAGGTAGCGGAGGCAGGCACAGGGCTGCAGATCCAGCAGCAGCACTTGCTGTCCCCAAGTATGCAGCAGAGGCAGACTGACAGGCATCAGACTAGCAAGGTTAAACCACAGCTACATAAACAACTCACAGACAGCTCAGGATTTAAGCCACTTCCCTTGGTAACAGAAATAAAGCAACTGCCTCTTCATTTGCCAGAACAGAGGTGGAAAATGGAGGGAAGATCTAAACTTCCCACATGGAGTAGCGCAGTGAAGTTTGCTACTGAACATAAACATGTTGGAGCTGAAAAAAGTGACAATTTCACAAGCCTTCAAAATTACAATATTCTCTATTAACAACCTTTGATCAAAGACAAACATCGGAAAGGAGACAGGGATTGCTGAACGTAGGAAAGGCAACTTACAGATCCCAGCGTGGTATTTCAAAGTGCTAACGCTGTGTTTGTGAGCCTTGTACGTTTGGATTCGCTCCCCAGTGTCTACTAACCAGCACTTCACTGTCCTGTCCGCGCTTCCTGAATACAAGTGCCGATTCACTAGCTGAAGGGAAGAGAAAAAAACATCAACAATAGTCTCTCAGGCACGTTCGTGAGAGAACTGCGCTGAAGTGACTCATCCAAAGTCGCGGTTTCCAACTCAACCGCCTGTTACAAAGAGCACCAACTACACCTTGGAACAGAGGGACAATGAGCAAAACCAACCTTGCATTCTTCACCATCGCATCTCCCATTGACTTCTGGGCCTTAAAAAGAGCTCCCACATTTCAGAAGATAAAAAAAAAAAAAAACAAACTTAGCCCACCTGCTGGTGCAAGCAGGCAGGACTTCAGTGAGCTTAACAATGCTAACCCTACTTTCATAATTAGTTACATCAATACAGCCTCAGAAAAACCTCTGCAGTGTAGTTTCTGCAAAGCATATTTGACAAGAACTTTTATCAGATTGTAAGTTTCAATTACAACAAAAATTTCAGAACTATTTTGAGTAACAATAAAAAGTAAATTAAAAATAAAATCCTACACAGTGTAATCCAGGATTTAACATGATTACTCTGCACGAGGTCAGTACTGGAAACACTATCTCTTCCTTGAAACTGTTCTGTATCTGCTTTTCCACAAGTCTTTTTAGACTGTGTTATCAAATGATTCAGTAATTAACCATCCTCACACAGGTTTTTAAACATCTTCAGTCACGTTGTCTCCTGCTGTGTGTTTAGAGCAACTGGGCCGATAAATCCCAAAGGTGCCTCATTACACTAGTCACCCTGCACACTGTGTGAACTCACTGGTGGCGGAGGCTCGATTTTATTTTACACAGACAAAACAGAGAAAGAAAAGGAAGGACTGCAGTTGGGAAACCAAGACAGAGAGAAAATAACGGACCCGTGCAAGCCTTTAAAACTAGCCAGTACACAGTAACAAACTATCCATAGCCTGGCAGCTCAGCAGGGAAACTCTCCACAGTGCAGAGAAAAACTTGTATTCTATGCCCATCTAATGAAAACAAACTAAAGGTGTTAACAGCCATCGTTACGTACAGCTCTGATGGCACGCTGCTCCAAGCAGAGAACTGGCCCAACACCTGCCATCTGAAGGCAGTGTAATGAGGACAGGCAGTCACTGCATGCTCACAGTTTCATGGACTTACAGCAATCTCTGTTTCAAAAGGATGGAGAGACTCAAGGGAGAACCCTGACCCACGCAAAGAAACAGATTTTGCATAAGGAGTAATAACACCTTGCTTGCCCTCCAGACACACAGACCAGACTGTTCAAATGACCAGCAGAGCACTAACCCCTCACGCTACTCAGGTACCTCCAATAAACCAAGTGCAGAACAAATGACAAATCAGCTTGACACGGGTCTTGCTCTTAGGTCACTTTTAATAGTCTAAGGTGGCCGAAGCACCAGACCCTTACAAACCTTTGGTCCCCTGTCTTTGCACACTCTATATCTGTAAGGCTGGAATGTTTTTCACACTTAGCCATCTCCATTCCATTCCAAAACGGAATCATCCCATTCCTAAAAGGCATCATAAGTGTGCTTTGTGCATAAAAACATTTGCACTGTGTTACAACAACATAAAACAAAAGGCATTTTAAGATACAAAGCACTACAGTGATGGGACTGCGCTAACCCACGTAAGAAATGTATGCAGGCAAAGCGAGATGATCACTGGATACAGCTTCCACCAAGTCCAGCTGGAGCAGTGCATGCCACGCTTCCTACCAGCAGCACTTGGCCCATGGGACAGTTTTCATTGCTAAACATCAGGAGACTGTAAAACACATACCACTGTTAAAAGCCAGCAGGACTTTGAAATGTCACATCCTATCACTTTTAAGCTATTTTAGCAATGGCATTAATACTGTATCTCAATGAAGAAAGAGAAGGACTGACCAGCAGCACTAACAAAAACTGAGAGCTACTGAGAGCTAGCCTGAGGAAGGTAGCCTGACTTTTAATTTCCAGTCTCAACCTGAATGGGCATGAAGAGCATTATCACATCGTACCTGCTAAACGGAAGAGGATGCTCTGAGCTGAGATCCTGCTGCATTGTTCTTGGTCAAGTCATTGCATTTCTTTTTCAGACCTCTTGCTAGCAGAACAAGGGAAAACACTAAGTTATGAACTCCTGCAGGTAAATGCCACACTACATTAATGGTACATTAGGTTATGCTGCTTCATTTCTACGTTTAAGTGGGCGTATACATGCAGAAGTGAAACAGAAGAGCTGCAACTTGTCTAGATTTGTTAATTTGCTAGATATAAAAAGGTTTTAAATGATGTGGGCTTACTCAGGTGATTTAGAGCACCAGGATTGTAACAGCCATAGAATCATAGAATGGTTTGGGTTGAAAGGGACCTTAAAGATCTTCTAGTTCCACCCTCCCTGCCTGTGGCAGGGACACCTTCCACTAAACCAGGTTGCTCCAAGCCCTGTCCAGCTTGGCCTTGAGCGCTGCCAGGGATGGGGCAGCCACAGCTGCTCTGGGCAGCCTATGCCAGTGCCTCACCACTCTCATAGTAAAGAATTTCTTCCTTATACCTAATCTAAATCCACCCTCTTTCAGTTTAAAGCCATTCCCCCTTGTCCTATCACTACATGCTCTTGTAGAAAGCCCCTCTTCCAGCTTTCTTGTTGGCCCCTTTAGGTAGTGGGAGGCTGCTATAAGGGTCTCCCTGGACCCTTCTCTTCTCCAGGCTGAGCAACCCCAACTCTCCCAGCCTGCCTCCATAGCAGAGGTGCTCCAGCTCCCTGATCATCTTCGTGGCCTCCTCTGGACTCGCTCCAGCAGGTCCATGTCCTTATGTTGGGGGCCCCAGAGCTGAATGCGGTACTGCAGGTGGGGTCTCAGGAGAGCAGAGTAGAGGGGGAGAATCCCCTCCCTCAACCTGGTGGCCACACTTCTTTTGATGCAGCCCACAATACGGTTGGCTTTCCAATGCCCAGTAAGAGATCTGACAAGATGGCTGGCACATCAACCATCTTCGTTAAATTCAAAGCCTCTGTGCTACCCCGGCTGCCCCATGCTAGACTTTTATGCACCTTCTTCTCCCTCACCAGTTTAAGCAGCTGAGCACAGTAGCAAAGGATTCTCAGCCTTGCATGGAAACAGAAATACTTACAGGTTAATCTACCAGATGCCACAGACCAAGCCTGCAGCACAGCCAACAGCAAACCCCAGTACAGGCTCTGACTGTCACACAGCCTCTCATTTCCATGGTATTTTTAAAACACAGAGCACGAAATAGCTCTTGATGGCTTTCTCAACTAATAGCTATCAGCTCAGGTTGAAGTTGCAAATCAGATCTCCCTTTAGTCATATGATGCCAGCATCGTGCCATCTAAATTGATGCAGATTATCTACAGCTAATATAGTCCCCTTATAGTCACTGCAGTCTAGGGCACAATTTTTCTCACCCTGAAGCAGATGCCTGAAACAGATCATGTCTCAAAACTCGCTATTTCTCCCCCCAACAAGGACAATCTTCTCAGCTACAGCCACCTATATCAATTTAGGTGAGATGACTCCTTCACTCAACTAAAGATAGGTCTAGTTTACAACTCCAGCCTAAGCTACAACCTTTCAGATATCTATATTTAATCAAAACAATAATAACCATCACATACTGTTCCCCTAGCCAGAGCAACTTACAACCAGGCCCCACACCGTGTAATACAAAATAAATACCTTCCCTACTTTACAGATGGGGAACCATGATATAATGCAACTGAAGTCCGTCCAAAAAAAGGACTTGAAATTTGTGGCAAGTTTTGACTGCCTAAATCCCAGAGTGCACCCCTGATTTGGGAGGCTGATCCAACCTGCAGCCATCCCTTTTCTACAACACGGAGGAAGCATTACGTGCTTCAGCGCAGCTGTGACAAGCAACAGCGCGCAGTATCCCTGAAACTGGTCAAAGGAGTATATGAAAACCAGGTGGGATTCTGTCCGAGTAAAGCAAGACAGAGGAACCAATCTCAATATAACCCATGTCAAATTGGTATTTTCACTCCAGAGCCTTCTTTCAGAGTTTGCATCCAAAGGGTGTGACCATGCTCCAACAACGCAGACATGGCAGCCCTGGCTCTAACTCACCAAGGCTGGACACTGCAAATGCCCTTATGCTGCCTGGGCACAAGCCACCTTTGCTGTGGGAGCAGTGGAGGTCCTAGGGTCCGCCAGCAGCACAGGTCCTTGGCTCCTGTAATCATTTTTCTTAAGTCATGACTGTATTGAAAACTAAAAAGCCCAAGAAAGGAGGACTGTAACACAGTTCCCCTGCCCACTCCAGACAGGTCCCCAAAGCATTGATTTCTAGTTAGGCCATCTTCTGCTGGCTCTCCCTCTAGCACTCTTGCTGACCTCCTTACACCAGCTCGGCTTCTCCTATCCAGTAGTTATGGGACTCATCAAATGGCTTCCAGTTTCTTCAGCCTGCAGAGGCTGCTTAATCCAGATCCACCGGTTTTGTTAGACTGCTGGGCAAAACCGTACATTGCCATTCCTAAGGTTAAACATCTCCACTAACATGTTATGCTCAGCAGATCTGTCCTCTCTCAGGAGCTGGACAAAGTATACAGACTTCTCCAAAATGCTGCAGCTTCGGTGGAATCTGAGCCTCCCTGCTACCAAGACTGGCACCCATTTTTGTGTATGAGTATCCAGGCGCAGTCATTTTCAGCAAGTACTTGTAAGCTAGGTCCCCAGGTCCGTAACTACTCTGTTTTTTCTAGCCCAAAGCCTCCAAACCTTCACCCAATTCCTGAGATCCCAGTCCTATTTTTATTAAAGAATTTCATTTTCTTATGATTTAGAAGGAAAAATGTAAAACTTCACTCGAGAGATTTTTCCAGATACTCAAGTCTGTCAACTCTTGGTTTAAAAAAGATCAGTAGAAACAGTTACATATTCTGATCTGCAACTGCCTGGAGAAGCAGTGATATTTTCAAAGCTGTATTATCCTTGGCTGGCTTTTGAGCACTTCGTTCACTTTGGCTAACGGCCCAACAAAGCTCCTGACAAGGAAAATCATGGCAAGGCAAGGACACCTGTAGCAGAGCAGGCAGCACAGAACAGATTTGCAGCTCAGGTACTAACGAGCTGACTGGACATTTCAAACCCAGGTAGCTTCAAAAGAATTGAAAACCTGATGACAGTCAGATGCCCAGTTCTAAAGCCTCAGCCAGACAGTAAAAAAATCACTGCATTGATATCTGTGATTCTGGATTGTTCATATTTCTCATTACTCTGAGAGACTTTGCTTTGAACCAGATGAAACACAGAGACATGAACGAGGCAAATTTGTCTTAATTCTCAGCCCAAAGTACCAGAAGTGCCATTCCATGAGAAGTTCAGTCAAGACTCCTTGTGACTAGCAAAGTGGCAGTAGCAAAATACAGGTTGCGAACACTGAAGTAGTTACAGGTTTCACTATTCAAAAATATCAGTTTTATGCAATCCTGACCCTAATTGTTGTCCCCAGACACACCACAGTTTGAATAAAAAACCCTAAACAATCAGATCTAGGGTTGGTCTCTCAAGAGTCACAACCCTATTGCTCCACAAATTTGGCTGAACTGAATACATGCAGCAGCTTAAGACAATTTCAACTTGTACGAATGCCAAAAATATCTGCCAAAGAGCTGTTTAGTGTGTATTTCAACCTTATAGGAATGGACTTTGTTCTCCCAATTAACCTTTCCTATAAGAAACAATCTAACCCTCACCCAAGGAGATGCAGTCTGCATTCCAAACAGATTTGGACACATCCTCTTTCTGAAGGTCACTGCACTCAAGACTGGCTCCCAGGAACTTCGTGATGAGTTCACATCAGCCACCCATATGTCCCATTACCAGCTTAGGTCAGTATTGCTACAGTCTGCCAGCTGGGTCTTCTGTTCACAGCCACTTCTAAGTCGAAAATCACCAACTTGGACCAATCTCAAGTTACAACTATGTAAGCCTTCGGCCGAGTTAGACTTTCAGGATCCCATTCAAACCACATTCATTTTAACGAGCTAACAAACTCCCTGTGGGCAAGAAATTAGTTTTTTTCCTGAGAATCCATCTCAAATGAGCTCTCTGGTCTGGCTGTTAGAGAACATTTTTCAACTTTTTTACTGCATTGCAAAGTAATGGTACTAGGAACATGTTTCTTTTCTACAGGTGGTGTACACGTTCATATTCCTCTAATTCACATCTTCACCCTCTGATTAATTATACAACAAATACAAACACAAATTACAAAAAATATGTGCACTTAATTTAATTGATGTGACAAGAAAAAAATTCTGTCCCCGTGATCACAACAGTTAAGCGTATTAATGGAGTTCAGGCAATGGCTTTGTTCAAAGCATTCTTCTAGTGAGCTTTAAAAGGCAGCTAAAGGGGATGGTCCAAACAAAGGATCCTTTGCAGGAAAACCAGAAGCAAGTCCTTGCCCACTTGTTCATTTGAAACCCCTTTTGCAAGAAAGGAGTTTTCTTGCAAGAATGTTTGCTATAGGATCCAAGCTAAACGCCAAGCTGGATCATTTCTCTCTGCCAGCTTGTGGCAGCACAATTTTAATAAATACTCACAGGCAGAACAACCTGCAAAGGACAAAGCAATCCTTGTGAACAGTTTGCAAAGCTACTTTGGAGACACTCAGAAAAACATACACAAGTAAATATTTAAGTCAGGGTTATTCAGCCTATTGCAGGCAGTCACATTAATGAAAATGCATGTTTGATTATTAATTGCAAATACTGGTCTTTAGCCAGCCCTGAAATTTTTGAGTGGAAGAACTAGCATGGGCCGTGTGATTACACTCAGCCCACCCTTGCTTTTTCCCATCGCTTCCTATAAAATCTCATAATTGGCTCTTATACGAAGAAGGAGCACTCAAAACAGCTGCTGTCCCTTGCCTGCCAAGCTATCAATGTGCTGCAGGAGAAACAGAGTGAAGAGTTCTGGCTGCTCCTCTGCTAGTTACCTTGCCTGACTATGCAAGCGAAGTGGTCAAGGCTGCCAAAGCACCTAGCATGCACACAATTCCCACTGCAGATAGAAAGCCTCCTGGCAAAACGTTTGTCAGTCTAATTTAAAGTGGAAGGAAGAGAAGAACAGCGTTAGAATAAGCTGGTACCTGCAGCAGAACTACTTGACAGCAGACCACATGCAGTCAGTTCAGCTGTTAAATCACCTTCAACAGACTGACCCCAGGACAAGCCCTGGGGAAATACCTGAACAGCTCACCCTCTGCACTCTGCCATCCAGGGCCACCAAGGACAAGGGAAAGGCGAAAGCTAAAAGCTCACCAAAGCTTTCAGCTCTGCCGTGCTCAATTAGAGTCAGTTTCAGGCTCCTCTAACTTATGCTAGGGGACAACACCACCTATAAGGATCTTAGAGCACCTGAGGGACCTTCAAAATCTGAACAGGCCTGTGGCATCACCCCTCTTGCTTTTCACATGCCAGCACTGCAGGAAGCGAGGTGGAAAACATGGGTGTGCTTTATGAATATCTACTGCTCCTTCAAGAAGTTCCAGGAATTTCCATTCACTGCTACAAAGACACTATTGGTATTACTGGAAAGTAACGGGAGACAACTGGAACAGTCCAGAACTAATTTGCAGCAGTTGAGAACATCCTGGGGCATTCTTGTTAGTAACAGTACTTTTTAACGTTGGGGAAAATATGGTCTCAATATCCAAATTTTTCCTGATCCGTGTCCAGGATTGGGAGATCACACTGAGCATTTCTCAAACTTTTTGAAAGGTCACCCTCCCTTAGGGATCTTTACTTGAATAAATAAAATGAAAATAAGTCTTTATTTTTTTCCCTTTATTCTTTCCACAAAAGCATTATACCACCTAGGGAACAGGTAAAACTACCTTTAATTGCTGGTATCAACTCAGCTCCTCCAGGACAGGGGAGTGAAAATCTGGTGCTCACTTTTGCCCTGAAGAAAATGAACTATTGTCAACAATTAAAACCGTCAGCTGGCTACAGTGAGCAACTTACAACTACCTCCGAGTCATTCCCGACTCATGGTTTGAAAAATACTGTCCCAACTCACTGTCATAGACTGCAACATTGGCACTAAGAAGCCCTAGGCAAAAGAGGCTCCAAGAGCTTTTTGAGAACAAAAAATAAAAAAATAAATAAATAAACACACACCTCTATTCAGGAAGTTTCCCTTCTGTTGTAACATCTTTGTACGGATTCTGGTGATTGACCCCTTTCTAAAAGAACGAAAATACCATGTGGGCTGTGCTGAGAGGCAGCCAAGTGGAACAGAAGGGCTAGTGTTGAACCCAGTAAAGAAGAGGGAGGAATTAGGAAAGACCAACAGCCTAAAGCTATTCAACAGCAGTACAGTGACTGCTTAAGCTGGGATAAGTTTTAGAGGCCTAGAAACTAAATGCTGTCTGTGAAGCAGTATGTACCTCAGCTGGACTCTTTTAGCCTCAAACATCAACTGGTGATGAGAGAAGTGAGAGGCTACCAGTTACTCACGGCTAGAAGATTTGGCCAGGACTGTTGCCAACACAGTCTTGGCAGCAGTAGTCTTGTGTACTTTGAATTGTTCAGGTTTTCCAAATAGATGTATTGGTTTTGCTTTTCTTCTCCCCTACAAGAAGTTCTGTTTATTTAAAACCATTGTTTAACTCCATGCTCACAAGCAGAGAAGCATTGCTCATTCTTGAGCATTCTAAGAGTGCAATTGAATTTCCCAGGCTTCTGGGAAAGGGTCAAGCCAGTTTTGTGTAACAATTTTAGCAAGAACCCAATTAAATTAAAGCAAGCTCTGTTGTTGCCAATCTGTGCCTTGGAAAAGGGTTACAATTAAACAGCAAAGCATAGCATGACACCAAGAACAGCAACAGATTTACTTGAGCATCCACAAAAACAAGCTTTAACACTAAAAATTTACCCAAGCAAGACAAACATTACTCTAGGGCAACGTGATTTTGTGGGTTGGTTGGTTTTTTTCCTTTCTAAAACTGAAGGAAAATAGAACTGCTTCAGTACTATCAGGTTTTTAGTTTGCTAGTGTCAGCTGTGACTACCTTCTTTAGAAACAAAGGCAACATTTACTAAACAGCTATTAAAAATACATACTGTAGCCTTTGTAAAGGAAAAGCACTTACGGGCAACAAACACAAACCATGAGAGTAGTGAGAAAAACTACTGTCGTTAACTTCAGACACATACATGAATAAATCAGGTTTGCTGACCTGAAACTAAGTCACAGACCATCACACACCTCTATTAAATATACCATTAGCATTTTCTGGTGGATAATGCAGTGTACAGGACAAGTGCTTGTGCCATAGCTCCTCTTCCCCTTCATCTACCTAACCTTCTCTCCTCTGCAACATTAACAAATCTGGCAGCGTTCACCAGAAAAATACTGCAAACAGAAAAACGGAGTATAGTTTTTCAGGTTACGTTAAATTGTTTCCTCTCTGTCCTTCAGCATTTCCTGATTTTTCTCCCCCATGCTCTACTTCTCTTTTCCATTTCCCTTGCCCATTTTCTTGTCTTGGCCATCTCTTTCTCCCTTTCTTTCCTCAAATTATGTCTGTGTGGTTTTTAAAGCAGGATTCCTTTTAGCTTTATGACTTTCTATTACTGTTTGCCCACAATTCTGGGTTGTTGGGGTTTTTTCATCCTAGTTTAATCTGAATTTTTTTCCCCTTCCCTTTTTAAGTTACCTGACCCTGTGTCTGTTTACTTCCTCAGATTATTTTCTTTCAAAGTCTAGTGATCCCGTGTAACAATCCTACTCAGGTGAACAGCCTTCCTAGCAAACCCACTCATGAGTTTCAAGACCTAAGCGGATTTAAACAGATACTGAGCTAGAAGTTAGACCAGGACAGCCAGTAGAAGCCAAGAGGATATCACAAAGCGTTTTAGGGAAAGAGAATTTGTCTCAAGGCCACAGAGCACTATTATTTTGTTATGACATGAATGTTTAAGATTACCATTTATAACCTGTCTTGGGAGTGCTTCTTTATGAATGAAAAGGTAACTAAGGCTCACATGAGTTAGGACACAGATACCCCCTTTGGAGAGCTCTTGAAGAAACCTCTGTTCTTACCTCTAGGCAAATTACTGATCCTTGATGCTCTTTGAACACTTTCAGCTGCTCACCAGTGACAATATTCCATGTTCGAATAGTATAATCCGTGCTGCCAGAAAACAGTTCCCTGTTTGGTGCATCAAGTATAAGGCATAAGACAGCCCCAGTGTGTCCCAGCAGAGTCTGGTAACAGCGTCCACTGGACACCCACCAGACCTTAACAGTGCAGTCTGTGCTACCTGTCACCAGGAGGTCTCTGCTCACTTTCTCTTCCTCCTCCTCTTCCTCCTCCTCTTCTTCAAGAACATCCCTGGAGGAATAGTGAGCTAGAGTCAAGACACAGTTCCGATGGCCCCGGAATTCCTGGATTTGTTTCTCTTTGTCCACACTCCAACAGCGGGCCGTCCTGTCATAGGAGCCACTAAAGAGATAGTCTTTGGCAACCAGGATCCTGCAAAAAAAGAAAGTTTACATGTAGGAACAGTATCATTCTTTTTAATAACCATTTTTTGTCACAATTTTGACACCAAGCAACCTGAAGTTAGAAACAGTAGCATGAATACATCTGTACAATAGTAGCATATAATACATCTATAACCCCAAATCAGCATCACTGTTTAATACACATTATTTATGAACCTTTTTGTTGGGTTGGTGTTTGGTTTTTTTAACATTTCCCTGTTTCTACTTTTAAAATTGAGACCCCTTCTTCAGATATAGTGATGCAGATATTTCTGCACTAAAGCACTGTAACTTCAGGCATTTGTGTCTTTCTAAAATATTTTCCAACAGGACTGTTATGTACTTTTCAGAAGTTACATATACTAGCTAAGAGTTTGTTGTGCTTCCTTGTTTCATTGGTTGGTTTTTTAAGTAACTCATTCTTGATAATTATTGATTAGAATTTTTTTACAAATAATTATTTACAAACTCACCTATGAAAATAGCTCAGAATTAAAATAATAATTTAAAAAAATACATTCCAGGAACCTGAACTGTAACTGACAGTGTACAAAGATAATCATCTTCCCATCATCAAGCAGAGAGAGTGCAAAAAAAATAAAAAATGCACCTAATTTCACTTAGTCCAGGACCTCAAAAAAGGTATAGCAAAATCACCCCACTTTTATAACTGAAGAGCAAATCAGAGATTACAGCTCAAGAAGTCAACTTACTGGGCCTCCAAAATAATGGAGTTGTAGCTACACAAACATACAATAGAAAAATCTCTTAGTTCATATTTCCAAACCAGAGATAGGGAACATCATAACCTGTTGTCTTCTTCAGCTGAGTTTGGTCCTCTGGAACCTTTCAAACTGGCAACAAAGTCATATGAATAGGGAACACATTTCCTATTTGCTGATTCAAGCAAAAATCAGGCCAGTGCCAAAATACAGACAGAGCCAGCTTTCCTAACTATTTACAGAATCTAGTTACACTTTGTATGTGTTTTGAGTTTAGTAAGGAACAAAAAAACCCACCCACCCAAAAAAAAAAAACCCCAAAGAAAAAAACCCACACACCAATCTTTGACTGCTCTATTTGTCATTAATTAAATCCAGTCCAACTATGAAGAGGCACTTTAAATTGACAGGCCGATCCGTAACACACAATCGGTTTAATATTAAACTTCATTTGCACAAACAGAAATAGTATTTCCAGAAAAAAGCCCTGACTTTACCCCTCTTAATGATGCTGACACAAAGGCTTGACGTGATGTTTTTAAATCTATTTATCAGAAGCATCTGTTATCAATTGAATAATTTCTTGTGGAATTTCATTCCTAGCCCTGGATTCAATTCCCCTGCTGTGTGCCTTTCATTTCTCTCCTATCTGCTGTCTATGGATGTGTCAGCACTGTTGCTAGGAAAACTAATCATTACAGCACAGAACATGTGTAGCATGAACTCCAAGGTTTACACAACCCACTTTATTAGTGTAGTAATGGAGAATTGTAGTAAAATGACAATATGTGCAATAATAGATTACAGGAACACATGGGAAGAACTCCACAGAACCAACCTGTTAACTATTGATGTGTGTCCTCGGTAAATGGCCAGGCACTGACCTGTCATCACATCCCACTTTCGAATGGTATGATCTGCGCTACACGTGAAGGCAGCCTCATTTTCTAAGTGGCAAAAGGTGATGTAACTTTCATGTCCTAGGAATAACAAAGGAAATAAATTCAAGCACTGTGCATGCAAGCAGGAGACTAGTCAAGCTTTTCACCTTAACTAAAAGAAAAATAGAACAAACAAACAGACTGAGACTCTAGTTTTAAATGCACCACCATGTTCTTCACATTTAAAGATTTAAATACAAATGTTGTGTTTTATACAACAGCAGAAAACTCTGCTTCATTGATATAAAGTTAAGTGATAGAACAGTACAGTTCCACCAATCAGGTAGATCAAAAAGTATTGTAAAACCATAATGAGCTATATTAATATCAGTATAATAAAACTCAGATTACTAAAGTTTAAAACCAGTTAAAAATTGGCCTTTTTTTTTTTTTAATGAAGAAATGTTTTTGCTTCTTTCTTCAGAAGTCAGGAAAAAAGGCTGCATTTCAACCCAGCCCAGTGATCGTCAGGACACAAACAGCCCTAAATTAAAGTACTGAAACTATGAAAAAAGGAAGCAACATGAGACTTACCAGCAAGCTTAATTTCATTGTCCAAGCAGAATGAAATGCAAACAAAAAAACATATCTGCTAAAAAGTCAGCCAATACTTTCCCCATTATGACTAATAACATTAATAAATCCTACAATTTTCAAAATGCCAGTATACCTTTAAGGAAATGACACAGAAAGAAAGAATAAAAGCACAATTATTTATACAGTAGTCACAGTATTTTGAGATTCTACAGTTACAATAAAAAGAGACACAAATGCTACTCTAAAAATTTCATGCTGAAAAACAGGGTAATGCTAGCAAAGAGGAATCAATATTACAACCTTAAGTTTTGTCATCACTTAGCAAGGTGTGTCATTTTTCTATTGTATCATTATATGCATCACATTTAAAAATCACCTTAGGATTCAAGTCTCAGCTTTGTCCAAGATACCTTGTATGAAATTGTTGCCACCTATCTAATCATTGGGATAGTATTATCTTGCACTCTTCCATTTTAGTTTAGACTGTAAGCTTTCAAGATCAGAACTGTTTCCTCTTAACTATCAGAAGAGAGCCCCAGACTTTGGTTGAAGCTGGTGGGTCCTACTGTGATTTAAATGACAGTATTTTTTGACAAGAAAAAAAATGTAAAAAGGACACATATGATTAAAGAGAATTAGATGGACAGACGAAGATATTAGAAAAACAGAATCATGTTGTAGAATAAAGATACGGTAAAAAAACTGAGGGAAAGCAGACTCTCCAGTAAAACAGTTTGTTTCACTGACTGCAAAAACCAGATTTTAATACAACTCCTGTAGTTCAAGAGTGAACCAGAATCCACGTTATAAACACACGTTTTGGTTTCCTCATAAGCAAATTCACCACATGCCAAAAATTAAACATATCACCAGGGCTATATAAGCAGAACTACACCCACCTTCACAGTTTTGTAAAAACTTTTTGCTAAGCAACTTAAACAGGACAAGTTTCAACCAACTGGGATTTTTCTCACAGCATCCTGTAAGCTTGCTCTGAGAAGATCAAAAAACCATCTTGGTTACTGCACAGTAACTAAGTCTCTCAGTCAGATTTTAACCATCAATAACACTCAAGCCACGCAAAGAATGCCAAAAGCCCTTGTGGCAGACAAGGTCTGGTGCTGGTCTGGTCAAAAGCAGCCACCAAAGAAATCTTTTGGTTATGCCATGGTGGAAGCCTGAGACTGTGTTATAGAAGTTTATCAGTAATTATAGCTTGCACGATACAAATTTACACAACTGTGTGCATGCATAAACATAAAATAAATTACCTGCTTTGACTGACAGCTCATAAACCATCTAGCCAACCTTCTTTAGAGTTTAACCCAAACGCTAGCAGAACATAGGCCAGATCCTGAATATCATCCAATACATTTCTATTTCTAGTTAAAACTTAGTCAGTGGTTTAAAGGGATTTCTAAGCCTAAAGCAAATGCAGTGACTTTTTCAGGAGCTAGAACCATGGCAGGATGTGGGAAAACCAGAGAATACTCAATAGTTAAAACAAGCAAGAAAATAAACAACAATAACAAAAAAAAATCACAGCAATGTGACTTCTTCTTTGAAATAAAAAAGGATTAGAAATTCCAAATTTAGGAGTTTTTCTTTTTTTCTGTATTAAGAGAAAAGAACGTGAGTGAGGATACAAACATCTTTAGTCCACATCTGACTCATGCATGACTGTACTTTCTACAGAGTTTTTCTTTTCTTTTTAATTCTTTTGAGATGCTACTCTAAGGATAATAAACTTCGTTTAAAATGCAAAATCAATTTAAAATTAGGGGGAAAACACCCTATTTCATAAGGTTTCTTTCCAGACTTCTGGGTCGAGAGTTTCTAGATACAGATTGTCTGGAAAATAAGATGATTAAGGGCGGGTGGGGTGGGGGGGGTGGAGAAGAGAGAAGAGGCATAGAGAGACCAAAAGTCAATTTCATCAGGGTGTAAAACAGACGGTTTCTAGAAAGAGACACAAGTTAAACATCTGCTAGGTTCCACATCCTGAGATAAAAGGATCCATAAGTCAGTAGCACTGGTAACCTGTTTTGGGTTGCAACAGCTTCTCCTTAACATTCCTGTAACAAATACTCAAAAGAGCACAAAACAAAACAAGCAGATTTTGGCTGCCCAGCAGGCTGCAGGGACTGAAAGAGCCCAGACCATGCTGTGTGGCCTGTACCATGCTTTAGAGTCAAAAACTAGGTGAAAAGAAGCTACTGTACCTTGGAAGTGGCCATGGCACTGGCTGTCGGCGGTGCTCCAGAGCCGCGCAGTGCCGTCCTCGCTACCCGTGAGCAGGCGCTGCCCGTCGGGGCTCAGGCTCAGCCAGTTGATGCCTCCTTGGTGATCGGTGCAGACCTTCACGGCTGAGCCGCTATTCCCCATCCCGGCGGTCCCAGCGAAGGCAGAGGCTGCGGGTCAGATCACAGGCACCATGCAACCCCCAGGCCGTGCTCTGGGCCTCCAGCTGTCTCCCACCGACCAACTTCAGCCATTACCTCAACTCCAAAAAATCAGCTGGGTAGTCCACACTCCTGCACAGGGACACAAAGGAGGAAGAGAAGTGCACGTTAAATATCATTTCATCTCCCCCGTGGATACATCACTTTCTGGGTCAGGGCGTGCTGAAGCCACCGAGCGCCTCCCCCGCAGGAACCGAAGCCCTACGGTGGAAGATGGCTCTTCAGCCACCCGCTCACTCGTGCGCCCTTCCAGGGGCACAGAGGGGAGTCCAGCCCCCGGGAGAGCCGCCAGCCCGGCCACCCCGGCACCGCTACCCGGTGCCCCGCGCTGAGGCTGCCGCCGCGCCGCTTCTCCTCACGCGGTTCCAAGGCTGACCCGGGACACGCTGAAGAGGCGACGAGAGAGGGAAGCCCAGCCTCAGGCCGCCCCCAGGGGCCGCCTGCCCCCTCCCTCGGCCGCCGCGGGATCCCCTCAGCGCCCCCAGCCCTCGCACACGGCCCCCGGTACCACAGCCCTCGGCTTCCACTCACCGCCCCGGACACGGCCCCGGGTGGAGGGCGCGGGGCTCGGCGCAGCGACCCCTCACTCACGCTCTGGGGAGGGGGAACCTCCTCCCGCCGGGGCGGGGGGCCCGGAGCGGGCGCTGGGCCGAGCGCGGGGTACCCCCCGCCACCGCCCTGCGGGGAGGCGGGAAGGGCTCCCCTCCGCCCCCGCCGCCGGGCCGAGGCGGGCGCCCCGCCGCCGTGCCCCGCTCAGGCCACCTCGGGGCGGTTCCGCACCCCCAGCGCCGGCCCTCCCCCCCTCCCTCCGTTACCTCCCCCCCTCCCTCCGTTACCTCCCCCTCCATGTTAGCACCGCTCCCAACCGCGGCAGCCCCCTCCCCGAGGCGGGAAGCCGCGGCCTCCCCCTGTCCGCGCTGCTTCCACGGGGCTGCCGCTCCCCGCCTCGTCCCCCCGGGGGCTGCCCCCCCGGGACAGCCTCCCCCCGCAGCGACCCCCATTTTCGGGGGAAAGAGGCATCCCCCGCCCCGCCCGCCTCCCCAGGGCTGAAGCCGCCCTTACCTCATTTTAGTCACCCGGCGCTGAGGCGGGGAGCGGGGGAAGAGCTGAGGGACGGGGAAAGCCTTTCCCGGCTGGGGACCCTTTAACAACCGCACTAGAACCAAACCAGCCCGAGCGCTCCCGCACCCCCAGCGGAGTCCCCAGCCCTGTCCCCGGGGGAGGCAGCGCTTCCTGCGGCACGTTTCGCCCCCTCAGGCTGCCGGCCGGCCCCGCCGTGCGGCTGCGCCAGCCCCGCCGCCTCAGGGCACCCCCCGGGGGCAGCGGCCCCGCGGCGGGCTCCCCGCCGGGCAGCCGCGTTCCTGCCCCCTCACCCGGCTGCTCAGGACGGTGCCTCCCGGGGGGACGCGCACAGCTGGGGGCTGGCTCTGAGGGAAGCCGTCGCCTTTTGTTCCTCTTTTCGCCCCACTGGCGGGGCAAGCTCCGGCCAAACTCCTCCTCAGGAGCCCCAAACCCCCTCTCTCACTCTGCACATACCCAAAGCCTTTTGAGCCGTTTTTGTTAACGCAGCCCCTCGCCCCATCCACCCCCAGTACCCGAGGGCTGGGCTGGTGGCAGAGCCCCAGGCTCTGTGCTGTACCAAGCCGCATGGCCCAGGGCTCCGACTTGGTGGTGAGGAGCTGCTCCAACGTGGGGCTCCGCTGCCTCAGGAGCTGTGCGGAACACGGGCTGAAAGGGTCCTGTCCCACCGTGGCATAACTAAACATACAAATGATAAATCCACCAGGCAGACAAAAGCGACGTGAGGAGGCCGAGAGCCCACACCAGAGCCCAACATGGATGCCCCCCATAAGAAATAGGGAGCTGTGGCTATTTGCTGCTAAAAACATGCTGCCAGCGGTAGGACAAATCAATAAACCTGCTCCTCCCAGCTGCGGCCCCATTTGATCAGAAAAAAACCTTTTTGTGTCAAATCATCAGCGTCGAAATGAGCCCATTGGCTCCATTTCACGCCATCGTGTTCAGTAGAAGGGGCCCACCAGGCGGGCGCAGACGTTTAACAAGGCATCAGCCCTGCTCCAGCGTGATGTATTTCAGTGCGTGGGCTGTGCTGAAATGAACGCGTTAAATGGATACTTCATGGGATATGTCATTTTGCACAGCGCATTCTGGCAAAGGCCAAACAGGCCTAATACGTCACACCCAATGCAAACACAAGGTGATCCCAGTTTGGCTGCCGGCTGTAACCATACGGCCGTGGAGAAAGGTGGCAAGACGGAGATGTCGAGCTGCATCGTTGGGTTTTGCAAGGATCGGGTTGAGCCCCATGGCATATCGTCACCAGCCAGCTCTTTCCTGAAGACAAGCATTTCCACACAACTCCTGCGCGCTCAAGAAATGGCCGAGAAGTTTTGATGTGAGACGTGAGCGCTGAATTTCTTCCCTCTGAAAATCACATTATCCATGGAAAGATACTTTTTTGGACATGGAGGCCTGGGAATCGGCTGCTCTCAGGGAGTGTCCCTCACCATCTGCTCATACATCTGTCAAATCCACTCACAAACCCCTGCCCAGAGTCCTTGTTTGGGAAACTGTAGGATAGATTAGTACTCCTTTTCATTTTCCCACGCTGCTATAATGTGAATGCAGGGAAAAAATCAGGCAGAAGAGGTATTTTGTTAGGTTTGAGGCAGGTATGCACATTTTAAACGCACACAGTTTACATCTCATGGGGAGGCTGAGCTAGAGGGGAAACCCTTGGCCACTGCTCAGCCATGCATCAGCTGCCGGAGCCCATGGGAGCAGAGGGTGTGCTGTTCCTTCCCCCCCTTTTTAAAGCCTTTTCAAGTGTTTTTATTATTATTTCAAATTAATTTTTGCCTCCTGTGGTGACTGATGAAAGCATCTGAACTTTTGAATATTTTCATGAAATACTTTTGAATATTTTCATGTTATTTTCTTGAGGGTTTTTCATTATTCTTTTTCTATTGGCTTTATCTGCCTGAATTTTAGAGCATTTTTCTTTATTACATTTGTGTTCTTTTTTAAAAAAAATAAATGTAGTCCAATGAGGAAGGCAAAAGAAAGTTATCTGCTTTTTGATTTTGCTTCTCAGGGCCCAAATCCTGTAATCAATCCTCCTTCATCCAGACACTTGAGGATGCACAAGTACTAATCTCGGGATTGCGGGTACATGTTTCACGTGCCATTCTCCAACAGTTTTCTATTGGCTATGTACATAAATACAGCTATGTACATACACAGATCCACGAGCTACTCCCATAACATCCAGATAAATATAAAACCTTGAGAGGGCATCTAGATATTAATGGCTAGATTCATAGTACATGATTTTGCAGGATCCAGTGGCTATTACTATGTTTGGAGCCAAGTTTAAAGTCTTTTGGCAGACACCAGGAGTAAACAAAAGCTGTGGAGTTTAGATCAGCTACATTGTCTTCTGGAAGGGGAGAGGGGTGCCTCTATCCTTCACCATGGACTATGCCAGGGATCCAACATCAGCAGGTTCCTAATTCTCTTCCATTAGGTAGAATGAATCAGGACCTTTGTCTTTAAAATATACCTTCATTCCACCAGAGGTTCAACCTGCTCTCACATCTCCTATCCAGAGACAACACAGCACAGGGAAACTCCTCCAACTGCTCCCCACCCCAGCCCCAAGACGGTAAGCCTCTACTAAGTAAGAGGCAAAAGCCTCTACAAACAACTTCATCCCAAATTCTTTGTGTTTAGACTCACTTGACAGACCTTCAGGCATACAGCACGGGCTCCCAGCCCTGCTGGAAGTCTTACTTAAGTCAGCATTTACATCAGTAGCTGCTGCTGAAGAACATTTCTCTTGAAAAGATTTCAATAACAATGCAAATGATTTCAGTAATTTTATTGATGCTGTTTGTGGGGGAAGGAACACAGGCAGTTCCTCCATGTTCACCTCCCCCTCTGGGGCCTTGGGTATCTGGATGGATTGCAATGGTCTTTGATGGACAACAAAGGCTCTTTTGTTCTGTCAAAGAAGCAGAGCCAATAACGCCCCAAAGAAGTCAGCACTGAGAGCTCCACTCACCCGATCAAAAACAAAAGAAGAAAGTGTGCAGCAATGCAAATTATCTGTCTTAGAGAATTAACCCCTTCCATCATCCCAGCCCCTCCGCATTCCTACAGAAAGTCCTTTCTGGCTGCCAGCATCTTTTCACTTTCATCTTACTGCTCTGCTTCAGGCTGTCACCCCCAATCACTGTCAGAATTCCTGATAATTAAATATTACCTCCTCTTTCTTCACCTCAGAAAATTGCAAAAGCCAACTAACACTCTGAAAACTACTGTCAGGGGTCCAGATCGATAGTAGCATATCCTGCGCTGACAACAAGCCTTGGTCTTTTTTGAATCAACCACATCATTACAGTCATTGAGAGCTGTTAGCCTCAAAACCGTGTTACATGGTGTCTTCAGAGGCAAGGTTCCTCACTGAGCAAACCTAGTCTATGCTAAATTTCCCTGGTAAGGTTAAATTTGATTTAAAAATCAATCCAGTTACACTGGTACAATGTAAATAAAACCTAACCTAAAATACATTTAAATGTAGCTTTTACTGGTTTGATTTAATTCAAAACATGGACATCTAAGTAGCTTCACTTGCATTAAGAGTTGGCATTGGTGAAGGCAGATTCATTTTACATGGATTTAATGATCAAAACTCAAGCAGAATTAGTCTTACTCTGAAGTGAGGGTGGAGGAGCAGAAGTCAGCAGAGCTTCTGGATTAGTCCATGGCCAGGCCCTGCCCCACAGACCCAGCAAGTGCTCAAATGGAGGGGAGAAGCTGCCCACTCCTTCTCTTCCCTCCATCCTTTGATAAGTCCAGGAACAGCAATAGTCAGCTTTGCCTGATAGAGCCACACTTCTACTTCAGCTAAAAGATGGGCACAGAGCTTTGTTTTAAAATGCCACAGCATAGCTTTGTCGGATAAAATGTCTTGCCTTCCCAGCCTGATGCCACAAGTATGAGGGCAAGTCAATGGAAGCCAGATAACTAACAGTCCTGAAAGGAAATACCTTCCCGGCAATGTGTAATCAGCCTGTGGAACTCATTGCCACAGGATGCTGTTGTGGCCAAGAGTTTAACAAAGAAATTCCCTAACAATTCATACCAGTGGGACCTCACCAGCCCTCAAAATTTATCGTAGACCACTGTGTAGCTCTGGATCCACGTGGGGCTTTGCACCCCAGTCACAGCGCTGGGGAAGGCTGTCACCATGCATTACATCGAGGCTGTGTGTAATACTGTTTGGGGCCTCTTTGAAAGCAAGGGTTGGTTTGGTCCATAGATCAGCCGCAGTCTTCTTGTTCTACATGTGGAACCACATGCTCTTTAAAAGCAGTCCTCTTGCCACCCAGATAGACCTGTTTGAGTACACCGTGGTTCCCTTCCAGCCTGCGAGCTGTGGCTGTCCTCCTGTAGGCAGTGCAGGAGGGATGGTTTGTGCCTGTACTGCTCACCATGATGCCTAAAACAGCTGTAGCTGGAGTGCAGAATCGGGCTTCACAAAACCCTAACCCATAGAGCGCCAGTGTATGAGACTGGAGAAGCACATGTGGAGGTACACAGATAACCGTAGTATTGCCAATGGTATTAGGAAACACAAAAAACCGTTTTGGAAGGCATATAGACCCTCCCCATCTGCCTACTCTGGAATTTCATGCATTCTTCCAGGGTCATCCAAAAGCCTTCAGAAGCCCTGGGCAGAGTGCCTGTACGTGCAGTTCTGCACACCATCCGAAGTTATCCTTTCAGACGTCAGACCCATGCTTCATGACATAAATCAGCATTGTAGTTCCTTCTGACCCCTCTGCAATTGGTTTCTTTTGCAGGTAACACAGTTCTTCCTTCCCTCAGAGGAGTGTGGATCCTTTGCAGCTTAAAATGTCCTGGAGTGCTCAGAAGTCTAGCTTGGGTTTGGCAAATTCCCCTACAGGACAAAAGATTGTTGGAAACTGTCACTTACCCTAGGATTTCCTATAAACATCTATAAAGTCCTTTTGGTTTTTAATCAGATCTGAAGCAGCGTTTCCAAAACAGTTCTTTTTGAAAATATTTGGTTTTCTAGCATTCCTATACTGCTGTAACAAGAATACCTGTCTGCAAAACCCATGTACATCTCTGCTGCCCACTGCTGCTTTGCCTAGGTGCATGGACTACTAATCAATGGAAGGAGTCTAAAAGCTGAGGACCTGGAAAATCAAGTGGTATTCAATGACCTAATGAATGGTTAGGTGGTGGTAATATGGCTGGTTGATACAAATGGGGTCTTAGTACCTAACCCCAGTGTCAGTCCCTGGCAGGGACAGGAATTTAGCCATGAACTCAGAAAAGGCAGGGAAATCTCATTAACTTTTTGCTGCGATGAAAAAATTACTTAAAACCACTGCTGTGAAGGCATCTTATCTCTGGCTAAGAAAGCAGTCACAATTTCCTAGAAATTTTTAAGATGCTACACTCCAGGAAGTGTAAGATCTCACAGCAGCTGTTTCAAAGATTACTGTAAACAGGTTTCCCCTCGCATAGCCTATAGATGGCAAGGCCCTTCCATCATGTCACTGCATAGTGGGAACTTTACTGCATAATTCAAAATTACAAATATTTACAAAATTACAAAATAATAGTCAAAAGCTCATTTTACCCTGTTCCCTACTTCGATGGGAGCCCTGCTGTTTCTTCCAGACGGTAAGCTGGCCTCTTGCCCAGACCATATATCTCTTATGACAGGCTCCTTAAGGACCAAATCTAAATGGAAGCCAAAAGAAATATGTCTTACTAAGTGACACAAGGGTAACTTGCTGAGTCTGATTCTGAGCCTGTTTTAACTGATTTTGCACGGATACAACTCTGCTGGCTTTAACTGCATTAATCCAGATTTGTACTGATGCAAGCAGAGTGCCCCAGTGCCTTTGACATTGGTACAAAAACAAATTTCTAAAAATGCTGAAGTTGCAACCAGTGACCCAGGCAGTATTTTAACAATTGCATTCACATCTGGCCCCTGGAAGATTTCTCAGTTGTTTGTCTGCCTCATCGTTAGCAGAGCCGAATCATTGTGTTACCTTAGGTAAGGGGGGAACATTCACAACTTCTTACACGTCATTGCTGCTAAAAGTTATATGAACAACTGATACCAAACCCATGAACCGAAACAGAATAATCTTCTACAGCCTTCGCTGAGCTTTGTGCCAGGCTTCCAGGGCTGCCCCCACTTCTGACAGAGGGAACACAGGAACTGTAAACCTTTTCCAACAGGTCTGAGAACGACAGGGAAGGACTTAGATGGGTGTTTCTGGCGGTAGGAGTAAATAGGACCATCCCAAAGGATGTCAAAGCTTCTGCCCTTTTCTGTGCCCCTGCCAGAGCTTGTTTAGAGCCAGTGCTGTTCTTCATCATTTTTTCTATCAAATACCCCACCAATCCTTGGTAAACAGAAGGACACCAGGGTAAATATTCAACTTACCGTGAGGACTGCAACCATCTGTGCATCTTGAGCTGCTCAAAGGCAGCATCCCAGGTTGGATTTGTAAAGAAAATATTCCCATGACACACCTATACTTTGCTTTTTCTTTGGTAGTTTATGTTATTTATAAGGTGCATTTCTCATGCACCTCACAAGATATGTGGCTTTGCCCTCTTAAATACTTTCACCCTTAGGACTGAATTTTACTTCTACCTGATTGCTCAGGATAAGCGTGCGCTGTGGAGTTTGGGCTCACCAGTGGGCACAGTCTGTCTCTCTTGGTGCTCTTAGGCTGAATAGAACTGGGACGTGCAGCAGCAGCAGCAGCATTGGGCCCACAGTGCCATTGCTAAGAAAATTCCTGCTGAAATCGATGGCACAGTGAACGTGCAAAACACTGGATGGTGACTGATCTTTCTGTTGGGGAGGCACAAAAGGGCAGCTGTGGAAGCAAGGGCAAGGAAGCCCGATGCCATGCACTGATAGCAGCATTGCAGATAAGGTAACAGGATGTCAGTCTGCTTTCATTTCCCGAGCACACTCCACAGTTTGTTTGATGAATAAATCTTTTCTCATCTCTGTTCTCCTTTTCACCTCCCCGACCGAGTTTGCAGCGGTGTTCGTCCCGTTCCTGTTTTAGGAAGGCACCCCGACTGCAGTCCTTTTCTGTTGAGAGGAGAGAGTGCAATTTAGCTGGTCTGTAACCGTCTGTTTCCATTCATTCCTGAGGTTTTCCAGCTGCCCACAAAAACAATGCACTGATACACTCTGTGCGGACTTGAACTGCATCCAGAGCAAAGGGTTAGGTGGGGCCGGGAGATTCGGGGAGTGTTCTTTGTCCTGGAAAACAGAGCGGATACCGGCACGACACGGTCAGAAAGATGATGGAGCAGCAGTCTGCTGATTCCTCAGCCCACGTGGTCCACATGCCAGACTTCGGGGTCAAGCATCCGGCTCCTCGCCAGGCAAATGTCAGGGGTACCAAACTCAAGCATCTAAGTGCCGGGAGGAGGAACAAACTGAGTTCCAAGGGGAGCTGATGCTGCACTTTCATGGGTGTAAAGTAGACAGATTTAATCAGAAAGGGTGTAATATTTAGTTAATTTTTCAGTTAAACTCTCTCCCTCTCCTTTTATCTTCCTTCCTTTTCACAGAGAGGCATAAAGTGAGTAATAAAAAAATGCTAACAGCACAACTTCTTGATTTATACCCCTAGCAGACCTCAGGCAGAACTCCCTGTTGAGTTTGAAGGAACAGCCTGATTAAAAATTGATGCCACAATATGGTCTGTCTTAGCAACAACACTGACAAGTGAAATTCATCTAGGATATAAACCGTGACATTTAAAATGCCTGTTGGGTGAAACTTGACCAAAAAAAAAATAAAAAAAAAAATTGGTGTGCTTGGCTCTGGGGAATAAAGGCAATTGCCATGCCATTTTACGGAATATTGTCTGTGAATCACTCAAGCTATTAAGTCTTCTGCTGCCTTTTTCCTGGCCTTAAGAGGTTAACTTCTTCCCAGAGCCGTTCACTGGGGTGGGAAATAAGAACCGTGTGCGTGCCACAGAGCTGTCTGGTCTGGGTATGCGGGTGATCCGGATTTCATGTTATTTGCTTGAGAGACCCACTGAAGAAAATAATGAGGGGGTTCAAAAGGAGAATATTCTTCCTGCCAGAAGTGGTCTTTTAACCAGGCCTTTGCTTATTTGTTGGGGGAGATTACTCACAGGGTCACCTGGCAAAAATGACTGGAAGTTATGAAAGAAAGGGCCTCCTGCCAACTATTTAAGAGAAAGGAGAGAAATGGAGAAGAAACAGGAGAAAGAGCAGTGAAGTTGGCTGCAGGGAAAGGGACATTTTGTGATTCAGAGAAGCCAAGAACCAAGGCTGTAAAGGGAGGGAGAGGACCCTGGGCTCCTTAGAAGGCTCCGTGCTATGTTCTGGTGGCATTCAACCATAAATTGAAAGCTGAGGCAAAGAAGAAAGGCACAGGCACTTACACATGCTTTGCAGAGCCCTTACGGCAGAGATGGAGCTCTAGGAAGGGATTTGCATAAAGCACTGGAGTGACCTGGGGCTCGGCACTGCTTCTGGGGCACTTGGTCTTCCCCATCCAGCTTCCAAAGAGGGGCAGAGAGAACCTGTGCTACAAAACCAAGACCAGGAAGCTTAGCCGAGTCACTCGCTGGTTGTTGGTTGTTCACTGTGCCCAAAAAGGTGCTTAAAGACTGATGAAAGGGAGGGTGCTTCTGAGATACCCCCATAAATCTCAGCTTGGGCTGTTGTCACGCCAGCAGGGACCTTCTGGGGCCAAAGCAGGGTGGGATCCCAGAGTATTTGGCCTGGAGCATGCCAAAAAGGAAAGCTGTCGCAAGGCAGCAGCGATGCACCCACTGAGTTCCAAGGACAATGAAAATATACAGACCCAGCACAGTTCCCTGCAGCTTACATCACTTCGACAAAACATCTGCTTGCCCGGAATAAAATCCCTCCCCTATTCTAAGCAGATACAGTTCCCCCTGAAATAGCAATAGGAACTGCTGCATCTGCTCACACCATGGCCAGGCTTCAGCCCCAGGAGAATGGGGCCTTAGCTAAATCAGGCTGAGCTGCCTGCTTTATCTTACACTCTCCTGTGAATAACTTTTCTTATTACACCTCTTTACACAAACGCCAAACCCCAAGCAGGCAGGAAAGCCGTCCAAAATGCAGAAGAATTATGACAGAGGCTCAAACATCACGGGGTTTTGGAAAGGTTATTCATTTAGTGAAAAAGTATAAATGTGCAAATCAAACTCGCTGGCAGCATTTGTGTAATGATAATCGTGCTGATTAAGTGTTCAAGCCTCAGGATATGCTGGGAATGGCACTAGGACCTAGCAAATAACTACCCCATGCTTTTGGAAGACAGCTGCAGGCTCTTCCTGTTCTGCTCTGTAAGTGATCCATCTCCTCTCACAGATCTGTTCATTTTGGATGCAATTGCTCAAAATATGCATTACTTATGGTCATACAGATAAATACAAAGGGGACTAGCAGTTGTGCTGTTAACCATTCACATCCTCGTTAGGCCTAGCCATGCAGTGAGAAAGCAAAAGATTCCCAGCCCAGTTTTACCTACAACTGACTCCGATAAAGCCACATCATTACATTAGCTGAGGTTATTAACCTTAGGGAATATGCTTTCCCTCTCTCCTCTTTAAATTTGGCTATCATCTCCATTACCACCTGCTAATGAGGAAGGTGCTCATTCTCTTGATTTCTCTGTTGGTGATGGAAAGGAGACGCTGATCAAACCAATGGCCTTGATTCACTTCCAGCCTTGAATTTGATATATCATTTTCATCTCATCAGTTCTCTACAAGGGTGTTAGTGAATATCTGATGTTTAAGGCATGGAGATAGTTTCCCAGGGAGTTATAATGGCACAGAAGTGACAGCAGGAAAGAATCATGACTGAGGAGATGCTGTTCACCTTGGTTGGCTGCTTTGGGACTTTTCTCCCTTCCTCCTCAAGCATGAATTTCACAACTAAACCACTGAAACGATAAAAACAATAGCTGCTTTGCAGAGGCACTACTGAAATATGCAGTCTTGGAGCTCTCAAACAGGAACAGAAATGTGAAGGGTGACTTTTAACCATCCAGGAACACAGACATGCTGTGGGCCAGCTATTTGGCTGCAGTAAATTGGTGCAGTTGGGCTAAACAAACTTGATTGAACTACCTGGCTTGCTTGATGAGCCAGTTCCGCACCAGGCTTCTAAACCAGGCAGTGTCCCTCTGGGACAGGCTGCCGTAGCCAACGCACAGCTCTGGGCCTGCCCTAATTCACGCTAATTGGCACTGACTGCCTTTGATGCTGAGTAATCACACTTTGCAACTGGGAAATCAGAGCTTCCCTGTCATTGCTGCACCCAGCAGAAGTCAAGAACAGCAAAGGACTGAGCCTGACATCTCCTGACACAGTTTTGGGTCTTTTCCATACAAGCTAAAACACTCTGCTGCATCTTTTAGGGGTGATTTGGACCCAAATGGAAAAATCACGGATTTGAATGTTTTTATTATTGTTGTTACTACTATTATTCATACTATTGTTGTTCATTCCTGCTAGGAAGGTGCTGGGGAAGGAACACCTTCTGCAAGAAATCAGTGCAAGCTTTGAGAACCTGGCAACCTATGCCCTCCCCTGAAGCTTCCATCATCTTGACAATAAGTGCCAATTTAAAAGAAAAAGAAAAAAGAAAAAAAAAATACCCCAAGAACTGGAACAAGGGAAACTCTGCCTGGTACTTCTTTCCAGCCAAAGAACTCTCTAATAGCAAACTATTAGACAAATCCCAGGCCCGGGGGGTTGTTACAGAGGTTTTGGATTCCTACCAGATTTTTTTTGTGTCTCCAAACCTGTGTTGTCTGAATACAGGTGAAAAGAAGAATCATACAGTGTAATCAGAAGTTTTCCAGTGTCATGAAAGTCCCTATTTCTGATGGGATGTGTGATCCTTAACTGTCAAGGGAGATGACTGTTAAATATAATTTACTAAGAAACTGTGAGAAGTCTGAAACCTTTGAAATGCAGATTGTGAGTTCTGTAGTTAGACCTGCACTGAAATGATAAATTCCAGAAGTCAAAATGCTGATTGCCTGGCTTTTTTCCTCTTCCTCTTTTCAGAAGGTAGAGGACAAATGAATCTGGCCCCAATCCCCAGCGAAAAAAGAAGCTCTATTATTTTCAGAAAAATCATTTCAAAGGACAAGTCAATAATAGCAGGATACACAAAATAAAACCTTTGGAATCCTGTTATTATTATTATTATTATTATTATGGTAGGTTCAGATGACTCAAATGTTATTATTTTCTTCTTGCATTACCAGCCAAGAAAACCAATGACAACCACATAAAGCTCTGCAAATCTCAGCAAGTTTTGATTCCCACTTACATTACTGGAGCAACTGTTGCACTTGCATAGTTTAGCAGGTCAGCTCTGCTTGTGGACTGGCCCACACTGTGCTTTGTCTTCTTGAAAACTTTAGCTTGGTGTAAGAGCAGGATTCATGCACAGCCTACCCTGTAGAACTAAACTAAGCTGATAGCATTAGGCATGTCACGGTGTCACAAGCGGCTCGGTTATGTGCTAGTACCTTATAGTTTATACAGCACATTGCACTGGTTTGTGGACGGGTTGTTTTGGTGGTGGCCACGTTCAGTAAAATATGCAAGGAGGAGGTCTGTTCCACAGACGCTCTTCTGCTGTTGCTCTCTCTGTTTGTTTCCAACAGCACAAAAAACGCAAGGGGAAAGTCAGCTGAAACCACAGAGTCTTGCCCGTCTGTGAGTCAGGATCATTCACCCACCTTCCCACCACCATGATTATGGGGCAGCAACGTCAAAGCTTAAAAGCACCTCTCCCAAAACGTGAATAAACCTGTACTGACCATGAGCAGGTTGTCTTGCCTGGTGTGCTGTCTTGTGGGGAAGGAGTTGCACTGCTGTCTTACCCCATCATAGATGATGAACAGTGCTGGTGACCAGCAAGAACTACTCACATGAGGAAACGGCTATCTTAGTTTACATCAGGCCAAACAAACTGAGTGGTGGCATACCAAAACTGCTGCAATGAGCTAAACAAAATTTTTTTAAATGCATTTTTTCCATGGAATAGCATGGACTGATCCTTCACTATCCCAGACGTTGGAGTATCCTAGCAGGAGCGCATGAAACCATTCTGACTGAGTGGAGGCATTCAGTGCATTTTGGACTATATGAGTGCAGGTGTGAATGCCTACGCAAAGTGTGGATTTACCACAATCCACTAGAGATCATCATATTTAAAGAAGGAATTTACATTAACAATTTCAATATGATTTCGTGTTTGCTTCACGCACAATTTAACTGAATACACTGGTACATTCCTCCATATGTTAACATGCTTAAACCGGGACAGCTTGACTTAATTACAAACTGACTTATGCTGAACCACATAAAGATGGTCAGCTGTCCATGGGAAACATGGTGCACCCATTTGCTCCTTCTTTGGTGTTTCTGTTGCTCCATGGAAAATTAATACACATTTTACTTCTGTCCTTTTCCATTTCCCTCTGTGTGTGTTTGGTTTCCGTCGTAGCCACCAGTAAATACCAGAACAGCTCAAATGTCGTGAGATGTTATTTCACCTCCTCTGCTGACTGAATGGTTACTCTTGGAGCAAAAGGACACCAAGCTACACGAGTCCCAACCACCGGAGGTTGATTTAACTGAATTTCACCTCTCCAATAAATCAGATGATTTAAAATTAAAACCCAAAACTAGTCACCATTTGCAATGCTGAAGATGCCGACAGCGTCAGGCAGATATCATCTGATGCCAGGACTCGTTAGCTTTATCAGATTTACTCCTGGACAAGAATTTGAGTCCACGGATAGTAAAAATTTCAAAGCCAAACCTGTTTTCACCCATGTTGATCTTCCCTTGACTTTAATACAATAGAGAAAAGAAAGCTAAAACCAAAACGAATGAAGCATCAGAGCCAGGATATCTGTTCAAGGCTCCACAGTACTAAAATGTGTTCTCTCTACATTTTAACCCTGTCATTGCTTAGGCTTTGGCAGTGACCGTGGCTCTCCTCCTGGTGCCAGAGGTCAGAGAGATCCTTTGAAGCTGTTCGCTTCCTTTCTGCAATCTAAGAGGTCACTGTTGAGCAGGAGTTTCTACTTAACTAATAAAGCAGCTCTAGCAGACACCTAGGAGTGAATTCATTTTTACCTGGTCCAGAGAGGTGGCTCGGGAGGAGGACAGAAGAAAGCACAGGAAGGTGTGAGCATTGGGCGCCCTCAGCAGCAGGATAATGCCTCTTCAATTCCCCAGGGAAGGGAGGTGGCTGTGCAGCCCTTTCGCCTGTGTAAGCAGTTAGTAAAGATTCATTTGAGCTATGACAACATCAAACACGCCAACAGTGGATCAGTAGGCAGTTTCCTCCTTACCTTCACTATATATACATGCACTGTATAAATAAATAAATAAACAAATAAATATATATAAATGCAAAAGTACTGCAGTTGCTTAGGTATCTTCCAAGGATTCATTTGAAAGAGATTCCATCAAATTCCCACATTGTCCAGCTACAGAGAAAGGACATTTGTCTATGCAGGCATTCTGGCAGGAGCTGTGTGTTTTGGGGCCAGATGTAATTCAGAGTTATTCTGAATATTACACTGCAGCAGCCTGGCCAAGCCCAGTAATGCTGATTATTAGGGCTTTCCTGGTTTTCCAGATGGAGCCGATTTCATTTAGCTCTCTCTCTTGTAATTAATAACTTGTCCCTTTTGTTCATTTTTGAAGCTTTGTTTTATCTCTGGCATTTTGTAGAATAGTTCCAATTTACTTAATCCATTGCTTGCCTCCTCGGTGCACGTAGCAGAACTCATTCAGCCATACAGTTTAATGACGTACAGCTCCAATCTCTGCTGCACAGTCTCACATCCACTTCACATCAAGCTGGCATTTTTGTCATTTATATTTTATACCCTATAAACTCACAAATCATACCATTTCATACTAAAGCAATGTCAATAATCGTTTTTGAAAAAAAAAACCAACCTAACCGCTAACAAACATATGGGATCTGTACATTCTGTCCTTTAAACAAGTGCAGATTTAGCAAGGAGGGGGAGGGAAAAGGAAGAGAACGAGAGCCACATCCCCCCGCTGCCAACGCAATGCATGTTCCTGCAGCATCAGTGTTTGGATTAGGCCCGTGGCCACCCTACTTAGGTTTCAAATCAAGAAAAAAATAAATGGAAGCCAATTCCTCGCTGCCAGTTCTTAACGATATTAGACTTCTGCATACAGAGGGGTTTTTTAAATAGCGTTCGCATGAGACTAGCTCTTTGCATTGAGAGTGTGTTTATAAATGGGATATCAGATGTTAATAAATGATGAATATTTAGTCTGTAGGCATATTACGGACACGTGTAAAATGTGCTATAAGTGGCTAAATGCTAGCTGATTGCAAACAGGGTTCCACGCAACAGCATGGATTAACAAGACTACCTTTTTCCTGCTTTTAACTCCTAGCACACAGCAGGGTTCAGTCCAGGACTGGGGCTCCTAAGTACTTCTACAATTTAAATAACAAATATTAATCTACTAGAATGTATAAACAAATGACGAGTTTGAAGCGTATGGATGAAGTGGGCTCACACACAGTAGCTGTATGTTGGAATCAGCCTGTACATCTGTGTGTACGTGCAGAGTCCCACGTATCCCATTAAGGATGAGGAGGGAGGTCAGTGGGTCCCTCTAAGGGCTGGTCTGCACGGGGGGAGGCTGAATCACCAGACACTGAAAGCCACACAGCAGAATATCTGCGATATTGCAGGTCTGACCCCAACATCAGTGGGACAGTCACCTCCCCTGGCTGTGTGCACCAAGCGTCCAGAAACCCAGGTGTGGGGATTTCTAGGCTTATGCTCTTGTTCTCAGGGGAATGTGGGTGGATGGTTGGGTTTTAATTTCTTTTCTTTTGTCCTCCAACTATGTTGAGCATCTGGGATCCCAGTTAGTATATATTTTAAAGCTTTTGTTTCTTTATCCTTCATGCTGCACCGTGGCATTGAACGTGCTTCAAATGAATGAAAAGGCTCCTTTAAATCTAGTCACAATTCAATGCCTGTCTTTCTTTGGGACCACATTTGGATTTTTTAACAGATTAATGGCCAGAAGGTCACAACAGAGAGCAATGCATATGACTGAATATTAACTTTTAATAGAGTACATTGAGCTCAGGAGCCGATTAGAGCTTTCATGAAGCAAGAGCAACACTAATCCTGGAAGGACTCTAAAATCTTCTGTAAGCTGCATTTAATTAAAAGAAAATGAAATACGCAAGAGTTGTTGCATGAGTTGTACATTTGTGCATCCCACTCGGATGAATGAATCATTTCCCTGCCTTCTTCTCTGACGCTGAAATACCTTGCAACCCATTAAAGATGCTTAAATATTTTTAAGGCTCTGATGGACCACATGTCACCACAAGCCACCCAGGACATGGCCACTGAAGTCCAGAGGTGATGTGGTGTAACTATAGGACTTCTGCAACAATCTGAGTAGAGGACATCATTCAGACCATAGGCTATCTACAGGAGGACTTAAGTGCCTGTATCCGTGCTAAGGCAAACATAACACAAACTATTGTTAAATTCATAAAGTAGATTTTTTTTATATATATTTCCATGCCCCTCATAACGCATATGTGGCATATGTGCATCTGGGTGAAATCTCAACTGACGCAACTCTACCAATGGTGCTGCTTCATCACGGGAGCAGTATGTGTCCTTCTCACACAGGCACAGGTCCAGTTGTTACCAATTGCCCCAGTTCTGTTACTGGTAGAGAGCCAAGAAGCTCTAACTGGAAAGACAAGGCGGATGAGTGTGAATTGATTGAATGGCAGCTGGATCCGGTGTCAGACCGGGATGCAGTACGGGGCCAGCCAGCCCCCTGCCCCGGCACAGAGCACGGACCTCGGCTCCTCCGGATCGCTCTGCAAAGGGCAGGATCCCATTGCAGGCCTGAAAAGCAGAGCAGCCCTAAAGGTACATGTGCACCTCATGCTCCAGTGTGCTGGGGACCTGTCAGCCTCACTCATGTCCCCTTGAAGGGCTGGGGACGGTAGTTAGATCAATTCCCGCTGGATTAACACAGAGCTTTGCAGCTCTGCCAGCACCATGCCCGTGCCTGTCAAGATCCATCAGACAGCCAAGCCTTAACAGCTAGTAGAATAATGGAGTGAAAAGAATAAAATTACCTCTTTCTGAAATAGCCAGAAACACTCTTCACTAATGCTGAACACAGCTTATTATCTCACAGAAAGGAGGCTACTCGACTTTTGGGTCCTGAATGCAAGGGGATGCACCCAGGCTGTACTGGATGGTCCACAGCTGAACGGGCAGAGCTGTTCCCAACCTGGCTGCCAAGCATCAAATGGGGTTCAGGGGCACTGAACTGGGACTGGGAGCACCAAAGGGGCAGAAGGATGGGAAGAGCATTGTGCAGAAAGTGACAGTGCTGTGACTGCTTTTCTTTGCTGCTGCCCCCTCAAAATGTCATTGGCAGCTGAAGGACTTACGAATCAGGGAGCATAAGAGAAGATTGCTCAGGTTTTGTGCCTTCAGGGAATTTTTTTCTAATGTATTTTTTTTAATACGTGCTGATCTAAGGTCAAAGTAACTCAAGATGAATGATTTCTACCACATTCGCATCAGGACCACTATGTCATGCTCTGACAGACCCTGCGAGTTGGTCAGATCCTGACATAATTCTCCTGTGTATCCTCACACGGCAGGAGCAGACCCTCCAACAGCTGCGCACCTGGCGCTTACAGTGTACATGGGCAGCAACATGACCCCCTCTGGGCTTCGAGAGTCAGCTGGGCCCATCATGTGGTGGCCCTGGACAGGGAACAGACCACAACTGCACCAGGGAGCACGTTCCTGGATCTGCTTGTCACCACCAGTTCTGGCCCTTTGCCCACGTGTCCTCCTTATAAATCACTGCAGAATAAAAAAGCACATTCATGGCACGTAAATCAAGCTTGGAAAGTCTGTAAGTCCATTCCCTCTTGAAGTCATGCAAGTGATGGAAAAAAAGTACTTAGAGCCAAAAGCTGGTGTTTAATGATTTATTCCATGGTCGGTGAGTGGGAAGGAGGGTGATGCCTGGTCTCATCAGGCCATCGCTGGTAGCATGAAAGCTCAGCTAGAAGTAGTTGACGACTCTTCTGATGGACTGGACACTCGCGTTGCGCGCCTGCCATGCATTGAAGCTGGTGAACTCACCCCGCTCCACCACGTACATACGGCCTCGGTAGTTGGGCTCCTCGTACAGCACCCACCTGAGCAGAAAGGGAGGGTTACTTGGGTCCCAGCAATGTGGTCACACCAGGTGGCCTCGTGCCCACGTTCAGTGGCTGCATTTAGGCACTGCACTACTGCAGACTGTCAGGGTCCAATGGTCCCTCTACAGTCCCGGTCCCATCCTGCACACAGAAATGCCCTGGGTGGAGTTAACTGCTGGTGCTTCTCCCGTTTCCAGCAACTATCCACAGCCAGATTGGACCTTGTGTTTAGAAGTTGTTTTGGGTTACACCAGCGATGAAGCCTGGGACCAGGGGCTCCCTACTTCACATTCCTGTAGGAATGGATCTCTCTGAGCTTCACCATGTGCAAAAGAAATGTTTTTTTAGCACTCAATAGTGCTAAAAAAGGACATGAGTCCCCTTAGCCCCTGGATAAACCCATTTTAGACTGTACGGAGAAACGTGCAACATTTTAAGGATGTTTTACCTCTTTGAACTGACTCATTAGCTATCATGGGAACCATATTTTATCATTTTCCCCTTTACTAGCAATTCTCAATGGCCTCTCTTTGATGTTTTCCAACAGAAAGCAGAAGTTGGCTCGGTTATCTTCACTTCATCTCCACATTCAGAGTTAACAGCAACTTTCCCTTGGAATACAGTCAAACAGATACAACACTCAACTACCTTGGTGACTTTGGTATGCCTGACTTGTTCACCTAGCTCAGCTACGTCTTTCTCCATTCGAAGGTCTTCAGGTCAAGAGCAATTCTGATGGTTGAGGGACAGTTTTTGCTGCTCTTCTCTCCCTTCAACCCTTTAGTGCACACTGTGTCATGATCTTAACGTGGCCACAAGTGTCACCTCTTTCCTCTGTCTCCCATGCTTTTTAACAAAGTTTTGCCATTTCTCTGATCGTTTTACAGTCAAGTTTCCACCCCATCATTGCTGAACTGATTATCTCTGCCTTGTTCTCTTCCCAATATTTTAAAGGATTTTATTAGGATCTCTGCTGCTTGTCCCATCTGTTGGCTCAGCAATGACAGCAAAGCACAAATGCAATCCTCCAAATAATTTGGTTTCTGTGGTCTGTCTCTTGCCAGGAATTCAGCTGTGACATCGGGGTTGGGACCTACTGTATGTGGGATTTCCAGGAAGAAAGTCCTTTAAGTACTGGTTGGGTCAAAGACTGCTGGGCCTCCAGGGTCAGATAATGGCTGGTGAATTCAGATCAGTTTGACCCAGACCAAAAAGCTGGAGGTCTAGGAAAAAAAGTTGTTTATAAAACCAGCCACCCATGGGCATTATTTAAAAAAAAAAAAAAAAAAAAAAAAAAAAGCAGCCAAAGCTTAGGGTATTTAGTTGAGCCACCTTACAGACTCCTTGACATATTTGGATTTATTTTGTGGTTCTGAGAGGACACGAGCTGGGACTGCTGTGGGTCCCTTCTACGTGTGCACTGATACAACCAGCATGTTGAGCACATGCCTGCCTGGTGCCCCTCTCTACCCTGTTGTCTGTGCTTGCACAACCCTCTTCTGCAGAATTGTTGCAATGTGCTCAGCCAAGACATTTGGATTCCAAGCATTTCCTGCAAACAAACAAGTTCATTCTTTAGCACTTTTTGCAGCCAGTTTATATCCAAACTGGAATTACAAAGCCATCCTAAGACTTTTCCTTTGAAGCTCGCTTCGCAGCTCATGGGGAAGGTTGCCCGCAGCTCACGTGAGTATAACGGCAGGTTGCCCTGAAGCCATGTGTTCCCCCCATCACACCCTGATGTGCACTGTCAGAGAGCACACTCAGTTCTTCAGCTTAATTAAGAACCTCCTCTAGATTGACCCCAGCCTTGCTCACAAGACATGCATGGTTTGCTTCCTTTTCTACCCCATCCCTTCATTTTATATGCACCTCTCCGTATTTTTGGACGATCATGGGCCTCTTTCTCCATCAGCTCACCCCCCTTCCCTCAAGGACTCCCAAAAAGAGCTCCAAATCCTATTTTCTGCACCTTCCAATCACTCCCGCCTGCTGGGAATACCTGATGCCATTGAAAATACTGCATGGTGGTAGGACAGGGATGTTCACCGGCTGTTGCTGGCCCACCAGGACATGGTGGTTCTTCCTGCTCTGCTCTGCGGCATCTTGCAACAACTGGTGGACCCTGGGAAATAGTGCAGGGGTAGAGCAGCCCCTCACAGTGAATGCCTTTCCCAAGACCTCTGCATTTCTCGTCAGACACTTGGTTGATGTGTCTGCAGAGTTGCATGGAGGGAATGGGACAGACCTTGGGGTAGATGGGAGCAGACTGCATGACCTGGTGTGGTGATAAGAACCCACCAGCTCGTCCCCTTGTTTAGGGGAAGGCCGCAGAAAAGAGAAAAAATGAATAGCAGAAAGATGGGAGTGAAGCCTATTGGCAGTGCAAGGTGATGAGTGAAGGCTTGTATGGCTTACTTAGCCGTTCCTTTATTGCCTAAAATTTACGTTCTCTGAGACTATCAGCAACAGAGGAAATCAAGTCAGTCAGGAGCCCAGAAAACAAACACAAAAAAAAGATGATCCTGTCCTCAAGCCCAGCATGGGAGAGCTGATCCAGGCACATAGCACACAGCCCTCAAACATCTCGGTGCTGTGTTTCATTAGCACTTAAACCCAGAGGACACGGGAATAAAACTCACATGGAACCAGCTCAAGCCCTATACGCCAACATTGGCTGCTCACACTGAAAAACTAGCAGGGGAGCGCTGCAGCTTCAGCCTGAACCGAGCAAGATGCTTTCAGCAGAGCTCGAGGTCACTCGTTCTCCATGTAGGACTCGAGCAGTGCCACGACCAGCTGTCGCCTCTGCCAAGAAATATGTAACATTTATTGAGCAGCAATGTTTAGGTACCTGTTCTGGTTGATATTTCACAGCCCGACTGCAGAACATCTACCAAATGCTCATAAATGCTTCAGCAGAATAAATGGTTGGTCTAGTTCCTTCAAATTATGTCACTGTAATGTAGAAAAGCCCTTTTTGGAGTGTTCTCTCCCGGACTGTAAAACAAATTCAGCTTTTTAAATGTTGTTATTCCTAAGCACTCCTCTGCGGAGCAGCTGAGGCACAAAGCAGGACAAGAAGCACATGTCTTCGTCTAAAACTAGATGATACCATATGTGATACTGGAGCTGGCTCTGCCCGTGGGATGGGCAAAGCCACTCACCACGCAAACCACAACAGCTTCCGAGGAGGTGGTAACATCTCGAAACTGCTTTGAAATAGCAATCTCATTTCCAGCACGGTTTTAACAGCTTTATCATCACCCTTTCTAACTGTGTGGGGTAGCAGTTGCCAGCCCCAAAAGGGCAGTGGGGAAGGTGACGGACACCCTCAGCCCCACCAAGCACCGTGCCAAAGGCAGACATTTCTCTCCATTCCCATATTTCCAGCTGGTCCATCATTACCTCCCGCAGGCACGGCCACCACTGCAAGTGCAGGCAGCAGCTTCTTAAACAGCACGTGACGTGACACCATCTGCAGATTTTGAAGGGGAAGCAAACGTTTCTGTATCCAATGGATGTCTCGTTGCGGGAATTAAGGGGGAAAAAAATCATACAGTGAGACTGTGGCGGGCAGGGAGCTCAGGAGGACCCTACTTTACACCTGCTTTCTGCATACACAGAGTAAACAGACCTGCTTTCAGGCTGGTGATGGGCTGGAGGCAGCCTGTGGTTGAAAATCCCTTCGTCTCCAGTGACCCCATCTCCTCCAATTCCCAAATGGTCAAGGACGGGTCCTGGGAGGGCTTTGCCAGGCTGAGCCCAGCACCAGCTACACCTGCAGCACCTCTGGGGTCAACTGGGCTTATATGGTCCATCCAGAGGAGAAGAGCAGTGCCATAGTGTCCCTTTCTTCTCCCTGGTCTCACGTCTCTGCTGCAATATCTCCTCCTGCCCTCCCTCCTCCGGCAGCCTGGGGCCAGCAGGTCCCTCTGCACCGTCCTGTCTTTTAATGGCCTTTACAGACCCTTCCATGCACTTGCAACGACTGTCTTCCCAGGGTCTCAATGTCATGCTACAAAACACGGCGAGTTCCCTCGTTACGCTCCTTTCAGTATTTTTTTCTTTTTTCTATTCTTTTGTCACTGCTCGAAACTTTTGAGAAGTCTCGTAATGTTAACATAAACAGTCTAGGCTTCCATGCGAGGGAAAGCAAGCTTTGTGCCCCTTATATACTTTGCTGGGGAGGGGGGAAAATCAATCTGAAAAATTTAAGTGCTTGAAGGTTTCTGGGCAGCTTCCCAATTTCTCAAGCTCCAGGCTCTGCTACAGGAACACGTGTGGTAAATAATTGGCCGTAAAGCCCTTGCCAGAGCACTCGCAGGCTCTCTTTTGGCTTTATAGTGTTGTACTCAAATGCCTTTTGCTTCATACGCTCAGCACTAACGGTGTCCCCACTGGGCTCCAGCCGTTTCATCCCACCAGGAGCTGGTAGCTCTGCTCCTTGGTTTTAACGAACCGCCACTACCTGATCATAAGGCTGCTTTTTTGGAAGAGGAGAGGTCTCAGCTGAGTCAGAAAGGGTCCTGCAGCACCCTCGCTGTCAGGATGTCACCGGCTTGGATGGCAACAACCTTTTTCCTACTCTGGGAAAAAACAGCTGTTGGACAGAAAGGGTCCAACAACCTACGCTGGGTGCAGGTGAGATGTGCAGCATCCAGTCCAGGACAGGTAGAAAAGAGTATTTCTGCACCCCCTCCTCTGCGGGGGCTCCCCTCTGCCTCATGCTTTGCTCCAGCCACCCTCTGCCTGGCTCTGGGAGGATTTTATAGCACTCCCCTGCTCCCAGCACGCTTAAGTGAAAACGCAATTGTCAGACAAAGGAAAGGGGAGATGACTTGCTAGGACCGACACTGTTGAGAAAACACAAATGCAAATTGCCACCCAACAGCAAGAAAAAGGCAAAGCTGCTGTCATGCAGAGGCTTTTAGGAGCATCCACAGGGGCAGGAGGATGGGGCTGGGCATCAGTAACACATCTGCAAAGCAGGTTCACGAGGCACCAAAGGTGACCAAAACCCCCCATTGGGGTGGCTGTGCATCACCGCTGCAGTTGCCCCAGCCTTTCAGAGGCAGGAATTAATTTTAAGGTAAGGTGCCACTGCCTCATTTTTGCTGTCCAAGGAGGAGGTTTCTGGAGTTGCAGCAAGCCTTGGCAAAGCCACTTGCAAAGCAAAAGCCCTGACCTGCATCACCTGGAGCCATCCATCCACCCTACCTGAAAGCCTCTGTGTGGATTTTGAAGAGGTGTATAGAAACATGCACAGAAATGTTCAAAAGAAAGAAAGAAAAAAATAAGAAAGCTGGGTTTAGGCTTCTTGTTTCAGATACCTTAAAAAGGTGTCTCAGAGCTCTTGTAGCTTGTGCCTAGCTGCCACCCTCAAAAAATTCATACCCCTCTGAAGCAGCTCTCAATGGGCAAAATTCACTTTTAAACCATAGGCTTAATTCACATTTTTAGGCTTTCTCCAAGTCGCCCCAGCATCAACAGGCTTTTCCACGATGGGGGAGCCTCTGCAGCCACCTCGCTCCCCCGCAGTACCGGGTACAAAGGGTGCAGGGCAGGGAGAACTGCAGCGGCTGCATGCCGGGACTCGTGCCGTACTTACGCGCCATCGCCGTACACTTTGAGGGCGTTGATGCAGGTCTTGTCCCAGCCTTGCCCTTGCAGGAAGGAGCAATCTTCTGTCAGCTCCAGGCTGGGACCGCTAAAATGGCTCCCCTCAAATATTTCGATCCTGTAATGCTCGCCATGCTGGGGACAAAGGGATTCAAGTCAACCGAAAAAAAAAAAAAAAAAAAAAGAAAAACAACAAATTATTTCCCCAGCTTTTATAAGATGAAGGGGAAAATGGAAGGGTCCTTTGGAAGGGGAATGTGAAAAGCAGTCCAACACCACCAGTGCCAGCATGCACAGAGCACGCACAAACTCATGCCACCTCCCAGCACACCATGCCAGCCAGAAAAGCAGCCAGAAACCCCTTGCCTCTGCACCCAGCTCCACCTTCCTACAGCTGCTGTCCACATGCAGTCACATCGCTTGGGGGCTGCATTGTGCTCAGGCACACGTAGCCCCTTGCCCATCTGCAGATCCCCCCCACTGGCCCACAAACCCTCCATCCCAAACAGCATCAGCTACAGCCCCAACTCTCCATGCGCTCACACTGCAAAAAAAGATACAAACCTTTTAGTGTACTAGTATCTAAAGCATACAAAGATGTCAAACTGTTCCCCTAAACTAATTTATATTGCCTCCAGTTCCACATGTAGCTGCTGTTCCTGATGGGAGATGCTGTGCTTTCCTTTAAGGAAAATAAAAAAAGGGAAAAGAAAAGGAAGCTTTCCCAGCATCATTGGTGCTGCATGTGCCCTTGAGGGTGACATGACATAAATTACTCCAGGAGATTTCTGCAGCCTGCGGCATAGGTATGTGGGACAGAGCAAGCTGAAAGGATATTTTGAAGCCAAATTCAAAGAATACCTAAATGCATTTTTCAAATAAACAATGTCAACGCACAAGAAGGCTGGGCTGCAATGCCAAACCCCACAGCAGGCAGCCGTCAGCAGCAGCCAAGCGGATACCGTGCCTGAGCAAACATTCCTCCGGGAATCTGCGCTGCAGAAATGCCTCGAAGCACTCACTGGCATCGCACGGGGAAAATCATGGGCTGGGGAAGGAGGAGCACATCCTCATGCTGGCCAGGCTCCAGGGCCTGGGGCAGAGCATCCCTCCATGTACAGACCACAGATGTGCTTTGGCAAGGACATTACAGACCTGAAACAAACCCATCACCACGCCAGAAAGCAGCTCTGGGGCCAGCAAAATACCCCAGCAGCTCCAAGTGGGTTCATCATTGCCCCGGGGGGTCACGAGTGACAGGAGTCTCAAATGGAAAAATGTAACCCACATTCATTTTTCTTTGCTACCTTTAAATCTTCCCAATTAAACCTTCCTCTGGGTGGTGCTTCTCAAAGCTTCCTAAGGGGAAGGCTCACTAGTATGGGGGGGTGGGGGGGGGGGAGGGGGGAAGGTTTTAGTTTAGGATTACTGAGTGTTTTTTGCAACAGCAGTGAATCCAGCTCAGGTTTGCTAGGAGCAGCCCAGCTGCCCCGTAGGTCTGATCTGGAGACCCTCAGGCTGCCTGCTCTCTGCCAGCGTGCGTGGGGGCCAGGCTGCCGCGGCTCGCAGCTCAACTCGCCTTGGGGTACGAACCTCCTGAACTCCCCCGTGACCATTTCATAGCGACTCACGTTAAAGAGGAAAAGCACGCGATGCTGGCAGGACCTTGCCACCTCATCTGCAAAACCACGGGAAGATCTCATCCCATCAAAGACACCGTGTTTGGTGCTGTGGGAGGAAGGCGATGAGCCTTCCTCCGGGCTGCGAGACGTGGGAAACCGCGACTCAGCTTTGTGGCCTGTGCAGACTACTCCAAGGGGGGAGAAACCTTCCCCAGGAAACTGTTTCCTTCTCAATGGGATGTGTTATTTCTAAAAAGCATAGATTTCTACTACCCTTATTCATGGGGCTCCTAGGACCAGGAGAAATAAAGCCCAATGGCAGCTCCATCCCACCGATGCTCCGGCCGGGAGAGCAAAATGCCAACAGCATCCACTCACCATCCCGACGGGCCGGCAGGAGCCCAGGTGGTCGCTGCGGCCGTTCCAGCGATAGAAGTCGGGGTACTCGCCATGCTCCAGGATGTACTGCTGCCCTCGGAAGTCGGGGTGGTCGAAGCAGACCCAAGCTCCGCTCTGGACGCAGATGGAATTGACTCGGTTGAGGAAACCTTGGTCCTGGAAGCTGCCACAGCTGCCGCAGACCTCCAGCTTTCTGCCCGTGAAGCATTTGCCTTCGTAGAAAGTGATCTGGTGGGGGGAGAACGGGCCGGCGGTGAGGAGCTGGGGCACAGCTGGACCCCCATTTTGAGCAGATGGGACTCTCTTGCAGATGCATCATTTCAGGGTGGTTTGGGGTTTTTTTTTTGCTGCTTTCCAGCAAAAGGAGCACGGCATCGCTGGCATTTTTTCCTAAGGACTGTATTTGTTTTTCTGGGAACACGGCGCATCCCACATTTACGACACTTCTTGCCGCCTCGTGCTCGCTCACACATATTTCCAGCAGGAATGTTTAAACAGGAAACTCAGCTCCTGAAACGCAGCTCCTTCTGCTGCACCCTCCCCGTCCCTGCTACCAAATTTGCTCCCGGTATTGTCACTCACATTGCATCCTCTGGGATATTTTCCTAACCTACTCCTTCAACCGGGAGGATGCTTGGGCTTTCTGGCCCCAGGCTGAAAGGGAAGCGGTTGGGTCATTACTTACTTTTCCCGAGTATTGAGACATTTTCTGCTGGCTACTATCCAAGACTGAAAGCAGGAGCCAAACCAAAACCACGATGGACAGGAACTTTGGACACCCCACTATATAGCAGCTGGTGGGAGGGGGGCGGAGATGGGGCTGGTGCTGCGAGGGCTTTTTAACAAAGCAGCGGGAACCGGGGGCTTTACACTTTCCTGCTTGGTAGGCAGAACCGCCGGTAACGGGCCTGCTGAGTCCGGGGTTTTGATTTTGGGCAGACGATCTGACAAAAGATTTGCTTGGCAGGGCTTTGGTCGATTAGCAGTGCGCATTTACTGCTCCTTTTTGGAGATTTTTTTTTCTTTTTTTCCTTCTGTTTTCTCCCCTTTCCCCTTTTATTTTTCCTTTCCCCCCCCCCCCGTTTTCTCCTTTTTTTTTTTCCTTAGATCCGCTAACAAGTCAATAAGGGAACAGCAGCATCTCTAAGCATGGCACATAGTTTCTCCATGCTGTGTTTCCTTCCTTTTACTATCAGGCTGCTGCTTTTTCCCAGCTTCTTCTCTCCTATTGCAGCGTGGCAGCCAAAAGTGAGCGTCCTTGGGAGACTCCTGACCAACAATACATTGCACTCCATCCATCAAAAAAACGGTTCCTCATTTAACCTGTGAACCTCTCGAAGACATCTCTGAAAGCCAAACCAAACCCCCTCCAAAGCACAAAGGCTGGGCTCGCGAACCCACTGATGTTATTTGCAAGTGTTGTTTTTATGAATGTTTTGATCTTTCAGCACTGAAGCACCAAGACAGACATGTAAGTCAGGATTAGAGAGGTTTTTAGGCCATACTGTTGGCCATAAAGTAACATTTCCCTATCGCTGCAGTTACGACTTCGGAGCCTGGCATCTGAAATGTCAGTGCAAGGAAAAGCTGCTTCATAGTCCCCTTCTTTTGTGCTAGAAGAGCATCCAGAGACCATAACTGTCTTATTCTCAGACCAACAGCAAGGGAAAGCCCCAGCCCACAAACCCCATCCGTTCATACTAACAAGCCAGGCTAGGAAGAGGGAAAGGCAAATGCATGGGGGCAGCCCATGGGCCAGCACAGAGACATAAACAGGGCACCACGTTACAAGGGGATTTGTTGTTGATGCTATTTAATAGCCTTGGAAGAGGCTTCACACCCAGCTCCTACTCATCAAATCCTCCTCTTCATCACCCACGAGGCCGCCATCACCTCCTTCTTGCCACCAGCACTCTGCTCCCTGAACTGTCAGGCACACGCTTTGAATCCGAACCCTAAAACCTCATTTCTCGGCAGGTCCCTCCCATCCATATGCATGCCAGCAGCCTGGCTTGGCAACCCGGCTCTGCCACCTCGGCTCGCTGATTTGTTTCAAGATTAAAGACCATTTGGGAAGAGAAAGGTGGCATTATTAAGGCTTAAACAGGTGCCACCCTTTCAATTAAGATGTAAAAATTAGCAAGTGCATGTGCACACACATGTAGGCTGAACTGGAAGACGTCGCGTTGACTGGGATACGCCGGAGGAGGAAGGAGGGAGGCACATTGTGTGCAGAAGAAACGCATCCTTCAGCTGACACAGGTAGACCTGCCCTGGCATCGCAGAAATGCTGTCGACATTTACATGTTCTGATGGGAGGCAAGAAATAATGAAGAAAAGCCTCACTTAATTAAACAAAAAACACCCTACCTCACTGAAATGCTGGTGTTATTTCTAGGTGCTAAATTAGTCACCACATAATGTAACAGCACATGGAAAATCCCACTTGGATGAGCAGCAGCCAGGGCAGGGGGCATTAGCGATGTCCCCCAAACCAGCCCTTCCCCGTGGCCTTGCACTTAGTGCCCTGGGAAGGAAGGAGAAGACGTGTCCCACTCCTGAATCACGGTGGGGAGCACCAGGGTGACAAGGTGGCACTGTTGCTGGCGTTGGGACCCAGTTCTCCCATCCACTGGGGCTGTAACAGCTCATGTGCTCTCTGCGTTGGCCATGAGCTGTTTGGTGCCTGCAGAGGAAGACCCACAGCATCCACGACAAACTGGCCCTGAAGTACCCAGTAAAAGAACTGTTACCGCAGGAGGAGGTTTTTATGGAACCGCAAAAGCCTCATTCCCTCTGGCTGTCTCATGATGGGATTTTCCTGTGTCTCCTAAGGTGCAAGCTTTAATTAAAATGCGCAGGAACTTGATGTATCTGAGACTTGTGCCCAGCTGTTAGAACTGTTAGAAGCTGTCCAACAGGTTCAAATGCTGTTCCAGCAGAGATGGGAAGAGGGCGTGACAACTTTGTTCTCATTTCTTTGAGAAACCACGTTAAAGATAGGAAACAACAAAAGACCTAGCTCTAGAAAAAAGGAAAATGATGGGGGGAAAAAAAGAATACTGAAGAATGGGAAAATAATTCCTGGACAAACCTCCTTAATTCCTCGCAAAGGATAAAAGGCTGCCAATGGAAAAGAGAGAAGAGCAGCCTGGGGCCACCAAGAGCCTTTCAGGCACACGAAGCTGGGGCAGAGCTCACCTCCTGCTCCTGCCCAGGTGCAGGACCACATCCGACCACGGTGCCCCACATCGACAGACTTACAGGCAGCCTTCCTCCGCTGTGGCTGTTCAAAGGAGGAAGCACTGGAAACACCAACTTCCCAAGTCTGAAGTGATTGGCTTTAACAGACAAAACCCCAAAGCCTGAGATTTTTTTGGCGCGCCTTGGTTTAGAGGGAGTGAGAAACGAGGCTTGACATCTGCAGTGGCGCCCCGGGGCTGTGCTCTCCCTGCCTGCCTTTGCTGCCACGAGGCCGAGGAACAAGGCAGGCAGAGACAATTTGCTCCAAATCCAGGCCAGAACCAGGGGGTGAGAGAACCAAATACCTCCACCACACAAGGTGACCAAGGTTGATTTCAAGTCCATTATAACCCTGCACTGACATCCCCAACAAAACCGGGATGGGAAGGACCTGATGTTGGGACACCACTGGTGTCAACAACGGTCACAGAGACAGACCCCAGCCACGCTAGGAACCAGAACTCAACCATCCAGGACAAAACCACCCTGCTTGGATAAGCGATGTGGCTCCTGATACTACCTCAGTCTCCTCCTCACCTCCCACCTACACGCAGGATCTGAGCACAGCTCCGGTCCTCTTACAAAGTCATTTCCGTTACATGCAAAGGGGTTGCAAGCAAGGTGATGCTGGCCTAAATAAGCCCGGGCTGGGTGGTCTTCAACATGCAGCTGTGAGATGCCACCACCTCTTTCCATGGCATTTACGGGGGTGATTTTTCCCCGCAGCTCAGCAGACGTGGCCATGGCACGTGGGCAGCCCAGCAATCCCCCTCACCGTAATCCGCGGTGTTAGGTGGTGCTGGCAGCAGGGTGCTGCTGAATGACCCGAGTTACAGTAGCAAGATGCCAAATTCAACCCTTCTCCGACAGATTTCAAGAGAGCAGGGTGTAACTCCTGAAGGTCAATCTTCGGCAGTGACCTTGCTAATGTCAACAGGAATATTTCTTGGCAGAGGCTGAGCAGGATTAGCATTCTGCCCAGAGGTACCTACTACAGCCAGTACAAGCCCACATAAACGATAATTAAGTGAACAACCACCACGGAGTTCCACCGCATCCTCTGAAAGAGCCACGCTCCGGCTTCTGGAGGAGCTTTTAGTACCTGCAAAGCAGCGTTAAGACCCAGCACAGGAGACATCTGTATCTCAGGGCTTTCAAAATGCTATCTCGCTTTAGAAAGCTCACAGGTTTCTTCACATAACTCACTAAGAGATACTTCTAGCTCATTAGGTATGGAACAACCATGGGTCTAGCTCCTTCCCATGGAAAAGTTTTTGGCTCGCTGCTGAAATGGATGAGTACATCTCGTGGGCCGCTTCAGCGCGGCAACAGACCTGAGTGAGAAACCATCCTTATGACTCAAGGGAGTTTCTATATTAAATTCACATTGCTGGATTAAGACCTAGCCCACCTTACACCAGTTGTCAAAGCACTGATTTCTGCTGGTGATTAACCCATTCCCAGTGCCTGGGTACACCGCGTGCCGCCTCCCAGAGCTGCTGGAGGGGGGGGTGGTTACGCGAACCGCAGAACACCTCTGCAAACCACACAGAGACAGGATCTTCCAACTCATACCCTCACGGGCAAAAATACATCACCTCTTGCTGGAAATGGGAATCAGCTGCCCAGCAAGAGTTTTGGGTTCAACCCATCCTTCTTCATCATGGATGCAGCAAGACATAGAGTGCTCGCAATCTCTCTACCAATGGTGGCCATCCCACATCCTCACCACGTTTCCACCGTGCCCGTAACGAGTTGAAGGGATCCGTGCACAGGTTCTCACCGCACACCCCCCACACCCCCCCCAGCTATCAGAGGGGAGTAAATTTTGACCTTATTACGTGAGGTTGTGAAGATCAGTCAGCATTAATGAAATGCTCTGAAGATGGCCAGCACCGATTACATAAGAGCTAATTAGTACCTGTTGATTTCTCCTTCCCGAGAGACTCCAGCCCAGCGGTGCTAATTAGCAGGGTAAGCCCAGCAAGCCAGGCGCACTGGCACCACCCGCACTGTGCTCACACCGCGCTGCACAGCACCCTCTGGTACCGGCACAGAGCAGCAGCGCAAATTTTGTAGCAACAGAGGTGTAAGACTGCACTTTTCTTTTAAAGGTGGTGAAAACATCAAAATACCCACCATGATGCAGGCGACCCTTCTCATTTCAGGCTGCTGCCCACCTTGCACTTCAAAGGGAACTGCTGCAAACTGGGGTACGCCCAGCTTGGGTGTTTATGCTCATCCACGCCAGAAACAAAGGGTGACTGCAAGAGCTGTCCTTGATCACGTCCAGGGTGCAAGTTGGGACATAGAAACTTCTCTGTTCAAAGGAACCAGAAGATGGAAAGCCTGAAGTCTTCACTGCTGCAAAACCTCCTCAGCAAAGCCCCATTCCAGCCACGCTCCTCTGCCCTCAGTTGTGAAATGACATAAGGCTGCCTGGTCGGACACAGTACAGCTACCGCCGGCACAAGGGAGCAGTAAAAACACTTTGCCGGCTTTTTTCTTCTCCAGCGTACGCTCACTCACCAGGCCGTTACAGAAGCTGGGAAAATGCATTAGGCAGAAGACTCCAGAGATCCAAAGCAGACTGCCTCCAAGCCTTTCCCATTGTGGAGGAGTTCATCAGGCAGGGATAAACTTTGCTATGCATAGAAACAAGAACAACAGGAAAAAGGATCACGCACCCCCCTTCTGCCTGCAGACCATCCTCCGCTTGCCGAGCTGCACCTGCCCCGCCGCTTTCCCTGTCCTCAGCATTTCCATGCATGCCAGGACGGGAGATGGGCCACGTGGTCTCTGGGGCTCGGGATACAGACAGATTTCCCAGTATCCATGCAGCAAAGCAAGGAGGAGTTGGACAGGAGCACAAGCAAGGCAGGAGGCATTTCCAGACCGGCACATTTTCAATCCACACGTCAATGGGAATTTAACTTGGTTTACGGTAGTTACATTTTCACAGCATCGCAGAATGGTTGAGGTTGGCAAGGACCTCTGGAGGCATCTGGTCCAGCCCCCCTGCTCGAGCAGGTGGCTCAGGACCACGTCCAGGCAGTTTCTGAGTATCTCTAAGGTAGGGGACTGGTAGGCAGTGCTCAGTCACCCTCACGGTGAAAAAATTTTGCTCATTTCCTCAACAGGAAAAAGAGTAAGGCTGGGCCCTATTAAGACTATCAATTTTTTTCTAGCCTGGCAGGGACAGAGAACTTTTTTCTTTTGCAGTGTACCTTTTATTCCATGCACCATTTACCACAATCCTCCAGAAGCCTCCAAAGGATCAGGGCAGCTGCCAGACAAGGCTGTACAAATCCACCCATTCCAGGCAAGTAAGCAGCAATTTTCTAGACACTGGTTTCTTGCTTCTGTACGTAAGGCTTCCAAGATCACCTGCCACCCCGCTTTGGGCTCCCACGGTGAAGAACCTAACCCGTGCCAGCTCTTAAGGCAGTACAGGGAAGCACAAGGCTGCCCCAGCCTCCGTGGGACTCCAGCTGCTGGAAGGTGCCATCCCGAGCAGCCAACTGACATCTCTGTATAACAAAACGCAAGTAGTTCACTGATCACGCTTGGCTACACATTGCATTAAAACTGCAAGACTATTGTACATGGCTGGTCTTCAGACCTTATTAGCACAGAAAAGTTTGGACAAGTGGAATAATTTACATTTCTTACTGGATGAGCCAGCAACAGGAGAAAGGAAACAAGGTTATGTCGATGAATTCAATTCTTCAGCTGTTACGGAAAATGCAAGAGCAGTACATGCTTCTCAGGGCTGAGCACATGAAGTCCTGGAAGTTCCCATTGCAAAACATCCAGAAAACCTGCACTTGCCTTTAAGCGCCCTCCTGAAAAGCCTCAGCTCCGGCAGGCAGGGCCTTGGTTCTCCCAGGACTATCAAGTTGCACATTTCCTCATCCATCCTCTTTAAAAGCCTTAGCAGCTGGCACACCTCAGACACCAATGCAGCAGCTATTTCAGGCTTTAGATTGATCAGCAGGACACACACGGCCACTATTTTACCAAAAAAAAAAAAAAAGAAAAAAAGTAAACAGCCTAAACAGTCAAGGTTTTGGGTATTCCAGAACTTCTGCCATGTGATGCAGACCACATGATATTGTATCTGTGACGCAATGCCACAGACATCTATCACCTCATGATCAGGCAATGAAGAAGGGTACTACCAACCAGATGCACAGCGTTCCTGTGTTCCACAGATCATGTTCTGAATCCTCAGTAACTTCATTATCAGCCACATTACTCTCATTCCAGCACTGCAGGTTCTTGCGAAGGAAACCTATCTGAAATCAAAGCACGTACAGGTTTCCCTGATCGAGCACTCGACTCTGCTGAAGTTCAGCAACCTGTCATGTATGACGATCGTCCACCTACAGAACCTGTATTCGGCACAGAGTATAAAAATTCAGGTAACAGAAATGAGTTTCCAGAAACTTTGGGAAGCATCTTAAATGGAGGGTAAAAAAAAAACCCAAACAAAAACCCCCAAAAAACCAAAACAGCTTTTTTTTTTTGCCAGGAAGCCAGTTAATTTCGTGGTGACAAAGAAAATAGTTAAGTTTTTCTACATACACTGTTAAATGAGAGGTTTAGACCATTTTCTATCTAACATGAGGGAACTACCATACAAGGAATGAAGAGAGGAGACATGCTGAATTTCTACCTTAGCATACACGAAAATGCAAAAGCTAATTCTTGTTGCAAAAACATTCCAAGTTTCCCCTCCATTTTACTCCTGCCAGAAACTAAGTTTTCCAATCGTTATAAAAATGCATCAGAAAGTTCATTTAACTAACTGTTCCCCAAATCATCCATGTTTTTGCTGTTGTTTTGGGTTTTGTTTTTAAATATGAAGTAGGTCAACTGCACACTTTTTTAAATATGCAGCTGAAATAGTTTGTTATCAGACTTAAAGACATCAAGGCTTGTTAAGTCTCTAGCCCCAAAGCCAAAAAAAAAAACTTGCAGCTGGTTAGAGGAGGCTGCCCAGTGCCGTGCTGTGGCCCTGACATTGTGAAGAGCCAGATGCCAGGAGACTTCTCACCTCTTAACAGTGCTCTCCCGATGCAAAAGTACAGACGTGCATGATAAACAACTCACATCAATTTGTTCAGGACGTGCAATTTATTTTAAATGACATTTTTTATTTCTTAGCAAGTCTACGCTTGATCTGGATAAATCCACTCCATCCTGACAGCGTTCTTAGTTACAAGTCCACACGAACAGTCTGTAGCGCAGGTGTATGCGGGCCCCCTACTTGGGACACATCTGCACACCCTTTACTCCATGACTTTTAGCGGTTACAGAGGAAAAAGACAGTGCAGGTTGTCTGACTGAAAACCCCAAGCCTCCCCTTCCAAATCAAAGGTGTTGCTTGTGCCTCCTTCCCACGAACGTGCACAAGACACGCTCAGCCACTCGGCCAGCTTGGAGTTCTAGTAGCAAAAATGGTTGGAATCACTCGCAAACAACTTCCCAGGCAACAGTCAAACAATCCACTGGCTCCACGGATCTCATGCCTCCTCTTAAGGTCAGCAGGTGAACATTTTTCACAAAAAAAAAAGTTGATACTGTGTAATCAACAAAAAATTATAAACAGAACATTTAAGGTTTGCAGCTATTTTATTTACAAGTATACATTTAACACAAAGAAACACTGATATCCAAGCCTAGTTAATAGTAGTGTAACAATATGCATCATTTTGATGATTATTCTAACCAACAAACTACACTGAAAAATTAATGCCAGTAAAATTCTTGGTCATAATATTAAGAAATACAATATATAAATTGAAAATATGATTGCTTAAAATTTGAAAATGGAAGTGAAGCCATTTGCACAGGAGTCAGAGTTTAACATAATCTGAAGGGAAAGGCTCCAAACCAATTGTTTATCTTTCAGGTTAACAGAAGAAAAAAAAAATAAAAAAAAAGAAGCATAGTTTATCCTTAAAGATAATGGGCAGTTTTGCTTCTTCAGGTAGAATGTATTCCCAGTGTTTTCAGGTTTTGCAGTGGAATTACATTACTGAGCATGAAGACTTCCCTTGTGAAGCTGCCCCATCGATTTTTTCCGCCTCCAAAATTATCCTCTTAAAAACATCAACGGCAGTCTGCAAAGAGAGTACAACGTTAGTAGGTAAGGAGAAACTGCCCACTTACTGAAAAAATAACTTTAAAAAAGTTAACAGTTTTACTGGCTACACTAGCAGATAAATGCGCAGCCAATGCTTATTTTCCAAAATCAAAGAAGGAAAATACAGTAATTTCAGTTTGGAACACAACATTTTGGAAGAGAAGTGTAAAATCCTATTCCACAGCAATTCTCAAATACTTTCTGTCACTGCAGGAAGGGCAGGTATAAACCGAGCCATACTCACAACAAAGCCAATAACTATAGTTCAGCTTTATTTTAGATAGTAAGCTTGCACCGAGTGACTGAGAGCACTGAAGATCTTGACACTTTCCTGCTACAGAGAATAAATTAATTAGTTCTAAGTAACCTTTAGGATTCCAAGTTAATTACAGGAGGCAGCAGATTTTTCAGCCATAAACACTGACTTTGCACAGCCCACCATGAGGGTAACTTCAGTATTCTTGATTTTCTCATCTTACCTGTAAGTAAGACCAGTATTAGGCATTGTGCGACACCGCAAGGGGAAAACATGAGCCAAATTAGCCATTGTCTAATATTAAGCAATATCCTTTGATAAAGTCCTTCTGAGAGAAAGGGATTTTACATTTTAAACAGCTTGAACTATAGGATAACCACTGCCAACACCGTCAGACTCACACAAACATCCTAGCTTACTGTATGGAACGTATAGGATTATAAAGAGTCCCTCTGCAAAATCATGAGCTACACGTGTTATGGATCCCTTCACTCCTTCAGAGGGAAGGCAGCAGGTACTCTCAGAGTAGCAGCCACTCATTCTGCTGTTAACTCTGCTTCTGCTTGGTCTACACCAGGTCTCCTCCCTCCACAGCGAGCACGAAGCAGGCTGGTGAGAAGGCTCTCCCCTGCTACAGCTCCCCGAACACTAAGAAAGGGTGTCAGGTAACTCGAGTGATTCAGGAGATTTTACGGAAGATTTCGATTAAGTGCAGTTAGGGTTTTGGTGGGTTTTGTTTGTTTGTTAAGGATACTGAAAGAGCGGGAGAGTAAGGCGTCTGGGACAACATCATGAACGCTACTTGTAGTAAATACTTTACACTATTAACCTGCTATTTTCAGAATTCACTCAGTTTTAAGGGTTTCAAAATTGTACACTAGCTTCCAACATAATACCCAGAAACTACAGCGTGCAGCATCCGAGACTGCCTAGAAGTAATTTAAGAAGAATAAATCTATACTACAGTTGAGGACCACTCAAAAGTGCTTTTCTTCTCTACAGTATTGTCAAGCTGAAGATTCACCATATGATCGGTACTTCAGCGTGTGAATCTTCAACTTGGAAGTGGTCTCCTATCTTCTGAGACATGCCATTTTAAGTTTATCTAACCTCTAGCCACCCATTCATAAATTCCAAGCATGTGCTCCTTAAGAATGAAAGTATATTCATTATATAAAAGCAGTCACATTATGAAAGAAGATAAAAAGGGTTGGTGGTTGTTTTGGGTTTTTTTTTTTGTTGGTTTTTTTTTTTTTTTTTTTTTTTAATCAGCAGGCTGAAGAGCACCCTGTGATTTATGACGATGTGTTCTGACCTTCTTCTGCCTCCACAAGGTGTAATTCTTAATTGGATCACTTCCAAACTAATCCCATTAACTAAGTAGCCCCATAACAATATGAAAGCAATCTTAACAAGATTAGACTGAATTTTAAAGTTTCCCATTATTTATACCATTTGTGCACAGTACTATCTCTGCAACTATTTAAAATACTTCATCAGCTGGAAATGAGTATTCCTCCACATAATGGAGTTTCCCTGCAATCCCAACAGAATCTGACAGAAGTGACTCATTAGTCCAGTAATGATATAACACATATGCTGGGTAAATTAGACTCTAGGAGAACCACGGTCAAGACTGCAGTTGCTATCAAACTGGTTCCACTAATGAAGAGTTTCTTTTAATCAAAACTTGGCAATATACTGATTTATAAATTCACTGCATCTGTGTTTCCGTAGAGTTGAAATTTTCAATGGTTTCATTTCAACACACAAGTTCTTTATACCCCTGCTTCAAAGCACCCATTAAAAAACCTCCACAACTTCTGTCACCCAAGAAGCTGTATATTCTCTGTCAAAGACGTGCTGCTTGAAACACAAAGATGTAGGAGTTCACAGGGCTTGTTAATTCATTTCACAGAAAATATGTATTCACTGAGAAGGTTTAATCACTGTCCTACAGTTAACACTTAGGAGGGTGTAATTCAGCCCAAATATGCTGAAGAATTTTAGAATGAGCTTTTGAACAGCGCAGGAAGCTGTGTTTTGTGGCAAGGAATAAAGAACGCAGCCAGACTTCATATGCATCTGTCTCCATGTGGCCCTATCACAGAACGTGGGTCACACCTAGCCTACAGAAGACCATCTGGCTCTTTTTGCTACCTTTCTCCTCTGAGGAAACAAAATAGAGGCCAGCCTGGGCAATGCACGGTGCCTAGGGAGCTCAGCACCATGCAAAAGACTCCAGAGGCTCAACTGCTTCTGCAGATGTGCCCCTTGGTGTGAGCAGGACAGACAGCTCGCGAGGTGCAGCTCTCTGCGGGGAGAGAACACGCAGCCAGGAGCCCGCCCAGGAAGATGCAAACACCCAAATCCAGCCCACAGGCACCGGAGCCATCCTTCGGTATGCTGTATTTTTCAATTATCCAACAGTTTTACTACTTCAAAGAGGAAACTCTCAACTGCTCACACTACCTGCTAGTGTATCTTGGCACAGAACTGGGCAAAGGAACTTGAGCAGTCAGGTAAAGGAAGAGCGGTTCCCCCCCATCCTCTGCCAGTCCAAACACGCTCACCCAGATAAACATGTCAGATCCCTGGATCCCAAACCACTCTGAAGCATTTACCGAGCACTGCATCTCCTGAACTTGAAGATCAAATTGCTCTTTAAAAAGATATAAAGCAATTGCTTCTTAAGAGAGCTCCGTTTTGGCAAGAAGTAGGTTTTTTGCTACTTCCCATCTCCATCTAAAACAAGTTTATCTACTGGATTTGGTGCAAGGGAATGAACACAATTTGGCTGCTCGTTACTCCCTAAATTCTTCCAGTAAAAGCTGGCTCCCAGCTTCAACTGGCTTTAAGACCAATTTGGATTCTTGTTGTATTTCAGTTAACACATTATTGTACTGGGATTAGGATGAGGCACTATGCTATGGCTTAGGTTAAACAAAGCGGGGAGCTCCACAAGAGAGGCTCAAAGCTCCTGAAGTTTGCCAAAGCAGTTCAACATAGCTGGTAATAATTAAGCAGCTTGAGAAGATATGACAATAGCCCATGAGAAATCTAAAAGAGGTCTTCTCCATTAAGTCTCAGAATTGCCTTCTCAAAGCCCAGGGATTCCCCTAGCTGATATGCAGGTTCCTCTGAAAGTCCTACCAGGTCACCCTTGTCTGGAGGAGCTGACACACAGCCTCAGACATATGTGACCTTGACAACTCTTGCCAGCCACTACCATTTACCATCACCGCAGTTTTGATCTTTTCCTCTCTCACTTTCCATCTATTCAAAGTCATAGCATTTCTGGAACACGCTATCTTTTGTTAACTCCTGGAAGAACAGGTCTAGTTTGCTGAAGCTAATCTATAGAACTGTTTTAGTTGCCCAGTATAGTAGGACTAATGCTCCTAGGACTCTCACGGATGCACCAAAAAGGAGTTGTTTTTTTTTTTTTTTCTGCCAAAGCAGGGAGAAAAGTCAATGCTCTCCCACCCCCTTGTAGGGGGAAAGGAGCCTTTGCTATCAGAACACATTATGGGGAATATCTTCTCTGGTTCCAGCAGTGCAAACAGCGTCGTTATAAAGGACAGACCACACAGCTGATCAAGTTTGGTCTAAACCCTATAGCAAGGGGACCTACTCTCCTCACTGCTGCAAAGAACATCACATACCAAACCAATTTCAGACCAGGATAGTAGAAATTATCATACTTTTGCTCCACATCCATCAAACACAGATGGCTAGGTTTCAGAAAGGATTAAGAGACTTTCTCCCAGTCAGGAAGGTTTGACTTCTCTGCTGAGGTTTTTAAACTCTGAATTCCCAATCCAGTCCAGCTCATCCCCTTTAGCATCAAACTAGCTTTCTGTAAAGCAAACAGAACCTGAACCAGTTTTGGAAGTTTACACTTAATCTTGCTAAGCAAGTTACATTTGCTGTACCAAGACAGTACAGGTGATTTGGATGAACATCCAAGCAAAAAGTGCCAACAGACTTCTTTTTCCAGTAATGTTGACTTATGCAAGGTGAACATTCAGTACCGACAGAATGACAACACACCCCATTACTAAGTTCAAAATAAACCCTTCTTCCCCTCAAACCAGACAGTTTCAGAATAGAAGATAACCTGTCTTGACAGAGGTCTACGTATCAGCTGTTTTGATCCTGCCAAATTAGGATTTGCAGGAAAAAAATGCACGAGTTCAGAACCATCTCTGACCTAACTCATAGTAAGGGATGCTACAAGGCCTGGTGTCTCCTCTTCCCCCTAGCACCTCACAGCTCTAGACTTCACACTTTGCTCTCCAAGCTCAATCCTCCACCTCTTCAGAGGCAAGTGTTCCTCTGCAACTGTTTCTGAGAAGACGGAAGCAGCTGCCCAGTTTTGGGTTCCTTCACACTTTCTTCTATACATCCCAAGCCTCCAAAGGAAGCACGCCAGAAATCCTGAAAGATGGTCACATGCTGTGGGCACCCATCTCAGAAGTGACACACGATCTCCCAAACTTCTGAAGCCAGACAAATTTACCGAGCATATTATGCAAGAGGCACGAAGGAGGAATTGTGTTCAAACACCTGTTTCTAACAACCCGTGTCTAAATTCAGAGGGTCAGAACTTACAACAACCAATTCTGACAAGGTTAATGCAAGTCTTAGCCAGAAACAGAAGTACTGATAAACTAACTCACAGTGTTCCCTATCTGCAGGAAAAAAAAAATAAATCTTTCTCTAAGGGAAAAATCCAGCTTTACTCAAGTAACTCATAGAATTGGCTACAACAGACATTGGACAAAAGCTGCTTGTTTTGCTTCTGGGTACAGGGGAGAAGGAAAGAAAGGCTGCTTAAACAGGTCCTGTCCTAGCTACAGGATTGCCCTTTCGATTGTGCTGAAGTTATCAAGGAGGCCAGGGATGCGATATGCTAGGTTAAATGTGAGACAATGTTAAGTGTTTCTTCTGCATAAGGACTGATTTGGTTAGAAGCAGCCCGACAATGTCGCTATCATATATGCCTGTATTTTCAAAAAGCAAAAACTTCAATGATGTTGAAATTTCTAAGCGAAAAAAAATTAGAAAAAAAAAGAAAAAAAAGACATCTCCGCCGTAATTTGCAGCAGTTATCTGTTACTTCAAGCCCAAACTAGAAGGCTCTTACAGCTTAGGTATGTAAGGTGTCAAACCAATGACAAAGTATTATTAACAGCCACAAGAACAAAATCAAATACCAGAAGATATTTAGGAGGCATTTTCAAGCAAGTCAGTTAAAGCAATCAAGACAAAGGTGTTATTTAACACGTAATTATAAACACTTTCTTCCTGTGACAGGGAACCAACAAGTGTGAGTGTGTGTGGATTGTATCCCATCAGATTAAGCAACTTGACTGTAGCTGTATCACAGTAATGTTTGAGAGCCTCTGCTGTATTCTAACATTTTCCTGTTGCCCCACCACCCCTCCCACCTTCCCCTCTGGTCTCACAGGATGATTATTTCCCACATTAGAGAGACTGAGCCTTGCCTAGCACCTTGAAACACAAGGTTCGTACCCTTGTACCAACTCACTCCTCTGCAGCTGTGATGACCTCTTATTTAAGGTAACCGCAGTAGATCACAGATACTGTTCCACCTGCCACGTGGATCTGAGTTTTAGTTTGTCACTAAGTGTTCTGCTATGTGCAGTGAAGCTTAACTTTCAGTTCTTCACTTCCTCCTTCCATTTACAGTTGCATGGAAAAACTTCTATACATAGACCTGAATGCTGAGAGCCATTTTGTTTCCAACCATCTACAAAAAAAAATCTGTAGAGTACATGCAAATATTTTAGCTTCCTTTATTAAGTGAAACTATGAGTCATTCCATTATATTGCTATTTGAATAAAGTGACACTTAAATCCATTACCTGATTTTCTTTAGCAGAAGATTCCAAGAAAGCTGCAT